>NC_143016.1:174564884-174890955 GCF_055824585.1 Amblyomma mixtum
TTGTATCGTTGAAAATCATTCCCTCATTTCCCTGTACCACGCTGACAAATCCTCTTATCTGAGTTTTTCAGGTCCACCCAGCGCCAACCCCCCGTCGCAGCCCCTTCAAAGCCTTTGTTCATTACACACCCCCGGGATATAAGCTTTGCCACTATTGCAGCTTAACGAATCAAGATTCACCTCCCCCCCCCCTTCCTGACACGCATCCCCTCTCACACCACTTTCCTTCCCCACCCCCGGGGCCTTCCTCCTCGGAGCGAAGGCCCTATTTAATCCCTGCCGATGATGAACGCTTTGCCCAGACGAAGACAAGTCCCCTTGTCGAAACGTTGGCTCAAGCAACCTGAGGTTTTCCCCTCCCTTGTTCATTTTGTGATGCACACCTTACTTAGTTACGCTAAAACTGAATCCTAGAGCGTCTCCTTCGTCTCCACAACAATTAACCAAAGTTTGTAAATCTTCCTGGCTATCTGCTAACAGTACAATATCGTCCGCATACATTAAACCCGGGAGTCGCTGCTCAACTACATTTCCGCCTAATCAGTACGACAGATTATAACCTAGATTACTTTCTTGTAGCCTTCTTTCCATATTTATCACATAAAGCATGAACAGCAGCGGTAATAAAGGGCAACTTTGCTTTAATCCTTTGTGCACCCCAGCAGCTGTGGTACTTTTTTCTCTTCCAATGTAATTTCAACTTGATTACCTCGGTAGATTTCCTGTGCAAAATCAATTACCTCCTGACCGATACCTAAATCTTTCAATAGGCTCCACAGGAGTTCCCTCTTCACGTTATTGTATGCACCGCTTATGTCTTGAAAGGCTATAAACAGAGGTCTATTTTCCGCCTTAGCTATTTCTATGCATTGGGTAAGCACGAACAGGCTATCATCTAACCGCCTACCCCTTCTGAACCCATTCTGAAGTTCTCCGAGTATCCTATTCCCTTCTACCCATGACTGCATTTTTAATTTCACCGCCTGCATTGCCAGCCTGTACATAACAGATGTTATCGTAATCGGACGGAAGGATTTTATGTTCATCTTATCTCCTTTCCCTTTATAAATCAAATTCATTTTACTCTGTCTCCAGCTGTGCGGAATTTGCTGATTTGTTATGACCGCCTCCAATGCTTTTCTCAGCGCTTGCTTGCTTCTTGGGCCAAGTTGATTAATCAGCTTAATTGGAATTTCGTCTATCCCTGCGGATGTGGTTTTAGGAATATTTTCTTCCACCTTTTTGCAGTTAAGACTAGTCAGTTCTAAGCTGTTCTCTATTGTGCTGTCCTGTGTTGCCGCCTCACTTGGGGAGATTACCCTATTGTGGTTGCTAAAAGACTCAGCTCTAAATGACGTAATGTAGTTCACAGCATCGTCTCCCTCTGTACATTTTCCCTCAGCATCTATAATCTGTTCCTGCTTTCTTTGATTTGTTTTTCCCAGCCAGCTTATATGGTTCCATAATTTTCTTGTCCCCCCTTTATTTGCCTCGCGAACTTCAGCCAGCCCTTTATCAGAGGACTGCTTTATTTTAGCCTGGACTAGGACCTGAACTTGCTGTTTTTTTTTTGTCGATAAGATTCCCATTTTTTTCCTATTTCCTCTACAGATAACTGCGCCCTCTTTGCTTCTCTGTGTTCCATTGAAGCCACCCGTCGTTGTTCGATGGCCTCCTTAATGTCCATATTCCACCAGCTTCGTGGCTTCCTCCTTCATCTCCAGCGGTTCACACCTTTCACTTGTTTCATTTTTGTAGCGATGAGTAGTCCTAACTGATTATAATCCCACTTTGCCATGGGGTGTTTCTCGATTACTTCTTCCATATCGGCTGCTATTAGCGCTATTAGTTCATCGTTTAATTTTGCCGTGCCTTTTTGACTTCGCGCTCTTTTTACTAGGGTTCCCACACTTCCTAGGCTGTACTTCGCCTCTTCGTCTATTTCTATTATTGCGAGCTTGCTATTATTGCGAGAGCTTGCCCTGTGACATTAGACAGTAGTCAATGGCTGTCTGCCTGTTACGGGATTCCCACGTGATTTGGCCTCACATTTAGTTTCTCTATTGACAATAACTATAGGTTGTGCCGCTCACAGAAGTCTAGCATGAACTTCCCGTCGATTCCGTCCGGTTGTCGTTAGAAAAAGCGCCGCGCTGCGGTTGAAGCGAGAGAACACAACAAGGTGCAGGAAGCAAGAATCTGACAGACGCCAGGAGTAGGAGCAGGACAGCGCTATCCCCACCGCGCACCCATGCGCAAGCATGACGCAAGCAGTGCTACCATCTGGCTAGCGCCGCAGACTGGAAACTAACTCAAGTGAGCCGTACCGACGGCTCCCATTGCGAAGCGGGCGATGCGGCTGGCATTAGAGCACTGCACGGGCCTCTTTCTGAGGCCCAAGCCCGGCCCGGGCCCGAGACCTGAAGCCCGAGCCCGGCCCAGGCCCGCTACTTCAAGCCCGGGCCCGGCACGGGCCCGTTTAATTTTCGCTCTAGCGAGCCCGGCCCGGCCCGTGAATCCCGGAGTGAAGCCCAACCCGGGCCCGGCCCGGCCCGTTTCACAGTAACGCTTGAGATATACTGCTCAATCTGAGTAAGTAGACTGCTACTAGACCGATATGAAACTGGCCGATAAAGGTTGTGAAACCACAGTTTGGCTTGCAGAATGTTGGTTCTTTTTAACCCAGAAGGAAGTGATAAGAGTAGTGCTCGCCAGGCCCGTCTTTTGGACAGTGATCTCGTGTAGGTGCGCAATGATAAACTCGGAAGTTCCGAGAGCCAAATAAAAGGGCTGCATACGCGCGTAATAGACTACTTTGCATTCCCCCATGATTTTAATCAGTTATATTTCGTCACCCGGAGGTATAAATATTAAAGCTGCTTAGCAAGCAGTGGGATGACATTTTTTAATGAACGCAATCTCACACGTTGAACTCATAGCCGAACTGGTCGGCTTTCAGCAGAAACGAAAAGCTAAAAGGCTTGAGTATTTCACGGTGTGTGTTTTGAAGACTATAACCGTCCTAAACTAATATGTTCTTCCCTGATGCATTTCTAATAGTGTATAGGTATGTTTTGGGATGACGAACGATCAATGGCCAATTAAGACCGGTTGAATTTTACTCTTACTGGTGGAGCAGAAGATATATCGCTCGAACCACGTGATAACTTACAGAGCAAAACACTTGTCATGACAACCAGGCTGAAGAGCGAGGAGGGATAGATGTGGTTATGAGATGAGATTCACAAAACTCTCGTGGGCTTTTGTGCTATTTCATTTACGAGTCGTTCCGGTCAGCTGATCAAAAAGAAATCCAAACGCGCTTTAGTTTGTGAATTTTCTCACATGAGAAAATATAGCTATAAAATAAAAGCTATGTTTTTGGGGCTTAAGGGCCCAAGGGGAGTCAGGCTGTGAGGGACACCGAATCAGAGGGCTCCGTATCATTTCGACCACCTGGGTTTCTTCAACAAACAATGATACTGCAAAGTACATGGCTGTCCTGCTTGCCGCCTAAATTGAAATGCGGCCGCCGAGGCTAGGAGCAAATCCGGGTTCCCCGGCTCAGTAATCAAGCGCCTTGGCCGCTAAGCCACCGCGGCGTGGAGATAAGGAAATAAATAAGTCATTGAATAAAGCGTAGTTTTTTTTCTCAGCGCGTACTATAACCCATACCTCATTCATGTCGCTGCTCCAATGCCGCAGTTGTGTACTTCACTCTGCAATAGTGAATGAATAGTCGGACACCAGCCGTTTCTGTACGGACCCAAGCCCGACTCGGGTCCGCAGCTTTAAGCCCGAGCCCGGCCCGGGCCCGCAACTTCAGGCCCGGGCCCGGCCCAGGCCCGGCAAAACAGATCATGTCCCGGCCCGGCCCGGCCCGCGGGCCGGGCCGGGCCCGGGCTTTCGGGCCGGCCCGAGCCCGTGCAGTGCACTAGCTGGCATTGTAAAAATAGAGGAGGCGCTGGTGAAGCATTCCATAAGGGGCAAACATGAGCTTCCCCCCTCTCTCCTAGTTGAAAGGTATTTTCACGCATATGAGCATAGCCGTTGTTTTCCGTTATTTGTACAGTCGCACTCAATATGAAAGGGAACACGCGAGCGCGTGGCCTGCGCCCCGTGCACCGACGCTGGCGCCGACGGAAGGATCACGCGCGTGCGCGCTGAGTAGGAAGGGCGTGGTCTCCGTAGTGCTAGCGCTCACACGGCGCGCCGCCTGCTACTTCGGCGTGCTCGGCAAGCAGCTGAGAGAATCCCCACCATGAGTGTCTCGCCGCCGCGTGCACTCGTGCGGCGCGACGCGTCGTCAAGGCACCAACGCTTTGCAGCACGGAACAGGGTTCCAAAAATTACAGCATTTCACTTAAATATTCTGAAGAGCGGAAATGCGAAAAAATTGCCATTTCCTCTTCTGCCACCCTTTTCATTTCTTTTTTTTATTTTTAGCTTTATATGCTGCTGGGGACTCGGACCCACGACATTTTTGCTATCGCTATTCTGATAATTACTATCATCGCCATTATCACCAAAAGGCTGAAACAGAACAACGCTGTTTTTCCTTCCCCGATAAGCGTCCAGTTCCTGGCAAAAGAAACAGCTTAACGATCGACCGAGCGCGCTGACGCAGCGTTTTCTGCACAATGCCTGCTGCAGGAGTGCTGAATCATCGTCCTTCACCTTCCGCCTGGGTCTCGCTTGATCGAAGCGTCGTCCAGAGCGTGCGCAGGCACAGGACGCCTGCTTTGTCAAGCCACTCGCGTCGCGGCCTGCCCATCGGCGAACTGTGGCTGGCGGTTAAGGCCGGCCGGCTGACAGCGGCAGGGCGCCAAAAAGTCAACTGCCGAAACGATGTCCATCTGGGGGCAGGCGCTGTCAGAAAGCTTTCGATCCCCTTCTAACCGCTGCCAACTCGTCCGAGTACACTGACTCAATCCCAATCTCCCAATCTCCCTTATTTCATCTTGTTGTAAATTAATTGAACACGTCATTGCTGATCGCATAAATGAATTCCTAAATCGGCACTCCATTTTATCCAAATTTCAGCATGGTTTTCGTAAAGGATATTCAACAGTAACCCAATTAGTAACAATTGTTCACTCCATTGCATTAAGCTTAGACAATAATGGCCAAGTTGACCTAATATTTTTAGATTTTAGCAAGGCTTTTGACAAAGTCCCTCATGATAAATTAATTCTAAAGCTTAAATCTATTGGCCTTCCTGAGATATTAGTTACCTGGATTTCAAACTATTTAACTAACCGTAAGCAGTATGTCTCGATTGATGGAGAGGAATCGGGCGCTCTTTCAGTCACTTCTGGAGTGCCTCAGGGGAGCGTACTTGGGCCTTTATTGTTCTTACTATATATTAATGACATCGTCGACACAACTGTTCCGGGCGTTGAGATTCGATTGTTTGCGGATGACTGCTTGCTGTACAGAGATATTACATGTTCAAATAAGCAGATTGACCTAAACACTTCTCTAACTAACATCCTTACCTGGTGCCAGAAATGGGATATGGCTTTAAACAAAGAAAAAACTAACTTCCTTCGCGTGACACGTAAAAAAAAATATTTTTGAGCACAGGTACCATCTCGGACAAACACCACTAAAGGAAGTTTCCAGTTTTAAATACCTGGGTGTAACATTAACTAACAATCTGTCCTGGAATTCACATGTGGAAAATATCTGTTCGTCCGCCTTTCGCAAACTCTATTTTTTAAGAAATAAACTTTCCAAAGCTCCCCCTCAGGTTAAACTTCTCGCGTTTAACTCACTAATCAGGCCTAAGCTCGAATATGCATGCGTGGTGTGGGATCCTTATACTAATACTAATATTAAGAAAATTGAAAGAATCCAAAGAAAAGCCATAAGATTTATTTATTCTAAATTTTCACCTTTTGATTCTCCGTCAGAGCTAATGAAATCTAACCGTATCCAACCTCTTGAGGTAAGAAGAAAAAATATTCGACGAGAATTTCTTTCCTTCCTCATAAATAACAAACTGGCTCTTGATCCTGCACCCTATTTATCGTTTTTAGCTACACGCACCACACGTCACCATCATCCCGGTTCACTTACCCCGTACTTTGCTAGAACTGACACATTTAAATTTTCCTTTTTCCCGCGTACCATCAGTGAGTGGAATTCTCTGACATGATAAAATGTAAGCGCATAGTCATCCTGCATGCCTTTTTTATTTTTATTTTTAGTTTTTCTTTCTATTTTACTTGTTATTTCTTTTTATTTTACTTGTTACCCGTGTATCTGTGTTATCTTGTTCTGCTTGGATCTGTAAGATGATCTGCAGTATGAAATAAATAAATAAATAAAAAATTGGAGCGAGACGAGCATAGAGGGAGACGTTCGAATGCAAGCAGTGCAGCATCGCTTAGTGGCATCACATTCCTATATTAGACGACGCACGCCGAGAAAATCACGGCCATGCTGCGTGGCAGGTCAATGTGTAAAAGTATATGAAGGAGTTAAAGCACTGTTCGTTTTCATTGAATCATTCTTCTGGGGCCTAACCTAAGGACTAATTGTGGGCCGCTACTGATGTTTCCTTTTTCTTTCTCTTGTTTAACGAGCTGAAATTTTTCTATTGCGGGGCACTCGCGAGGCGTCGTGCAGCCAGAAATAGACGCGGAGAGAAAACCCTTTGTCGCGGTACGAGCGCGATACGGTAGCAGTAGCGAACGACCCAATGGAGACCACGTCCTTCCTCCTGAGCGCGCATGCGCGCGAGCTTTTCGTGGCCGTCGGCCGTCGGCGCCAGCGTCGGTGCACGGAGCGCAGGCCACGGGCTCGCGTGTTCCTTTTCATATTGAGCGCAACTGTGCAGTCCCCTATTGTGTCACAAGTGTGTATGCGTGTGTAGCCAGAGGCAGCGATGCCGTATAGGTAGAACACCCGCCTCGCGTGCAAGAGTACCGGGGTTCGAATCCCAGTGCCGCGCAATTCTCCACCGGGTTCGAAAAAAAAAACAAATCTGTGTGTAGATGCGATTGCATAACCAGGCCTGGGGTGCGGCCTGATATCGGCGACCAGAACCGGCAACGCACTTCCTCACCAGAACAAGATTTCGCCCCACTGGCGTAGAACTTGGCCCCAACCTTCTATGAGCAAACCAATTAGCTCTCGGCACTCAGTCCTCGGCGGCTGCGAAGCAACTGACAAAGGCGGCGGTCAGACCTGTGACACAGCGGAGGGTGCTAAGAAGCACTGGCTCCGGACAGGCCGCCATTGGAAACTGCACTTGGCAACATTTAATGCTAGAACTTATCCATGTAGTGAGGATAGTCTGACAGTGCTATTCGAGGAACTCGCGAGTACTAAATGGGATGTCATAGGGCTTAGTTAGGTTACGAGGATCAATGACGCGTATACAGTACTAAATGGCGGGCGCATACTGTGCTACCGCACCTTAGCGGGTAGAGGAGAACTAGGTCTGGGATTTGTCATTAATCAGGATATAGCTGGAAATGGTGAGGAGTTCTATAGTATTGACGGGAGAGTGGCAGCTATCGTAACTGGGCTCAATAGGATAAACAAGCTTAAGGTGGTGCAGACCTACCCGCTGACATCACGCCATGATGACCAGATCGTTGAATGTTTCCATGCATATGTGGAATCGGCAATAGCCGAAGTGAAATCACAGGACAGAGTCGATTGCACTTGTCTAGAGCGCAGGAAAGGGGCTGTTCGAGGGGAATGAAGGGAAATTACGAAGCAGGTATTGATTTTCATTAATAATGCTTGCGCTGGAGAGGAGCTGAATAGAGACGTGAACGCATAGGCACCAGCGCCTTACCGCTGGCAAAGCAGCTGCGAAAAGATTTCAATTCATCTGCTCCGCAGCACACCGTCCGAGCACTCTAGACAAGTGTGATCGGCTCTGTACGCTGTACAGATGGGCGACTTCAATGCGAAGGTAGGCAAGAAGCAGGCTGGCGATCAGGCGGTCGGCGACTATAAGATAGTATCTCGGAATAGCAGGGGAGAGTTATTAGTAGAGTTCGCAGATAGAAATAATTTAGGGATCATGAATACATGCCTTCTTCCGCAAACGAAAGAACATGAAGTGGATGTGAAAGAGCTCCCCTAGTGGGAAAGCTAAAAATGAAATAGCCTTCATACTATGTGCGTTAACCCTGGTATCGTGCAGGATGTGGACGTCCCCGGAAAGGTGCGCTGTAGCGACCACAGAGTGGTAAGGTGCTGAATTAGCCTAAATTTGAAAAGGAAATGGAAGAAACTAGTGGAGCGAAAGCCCATTAACTAGTTAGCGGTGAGAGCTAAAATACAGGAATTCAGGATTTCGCTACAGAACAGATATTAGGCTTTAATTGAGACAAGCGATCTTAATGTTGAAACAATGAAGGATATTCTCAGGGCTATCATTACGGAGTGTGCCGCAGAAGTAGATGGTAGGGTGGTTCGACAGGAAACCGGCAAGCTTTCTCAGGAGACGAAAGATTTCATTAGTAAACGCCAAAGTATGAGGGCGTCTAACTCTGCAGAAAGAATGGAACTAGCAGAGCTATCGAAGTTTATAAACAAGCGAAAGGCAGCCGAAATAAGGAAGTTTAATATGGAGGGAATCGAGCATACTCTAGAGAATGGAGGTAGCCTAAAAGCGGTGAGGAGGAAACTAGGCGTAGGTAAAGCTAGATATATGCGTTGAGAGACAAGGAGGGCAATGTCATTAACAATACGGATAAGATAGTTAAAGTAGCCGAAGAGTTATACACAAATCTGCATAGTAGCGATTGCAATCAGAATGTCACTTAGAGAGGCAGCAGAGCACAGCAATGGGACATCCTGCCAGTAACGAAGGAGGAAGTAAAGAAAGCGTTAGGAGCAATGCAAAGGGGGAAGCAGCTGGTGAGGATAGGTAACAGCAGATATCTTGAAGGGCAGAGGGGAGATTGAGCTCAAAAAACAAGCCACCATAAGCAATGCCTTGCGACATCGAGCCTACCAGAAACATTGAAGAACGCTAGCATTATTTAAAGTATAAAAAAGGGGATGAACTTGAAATTTTAGCGACCGATCAGCTTGCTGTCCGTTGCTTACAAGGTATTTACTAAGCTAATCGCTAATGGAGTCAGGGTGGGCGGATGAGATTAAGAAGTTTGCGGTGACACCGTGGGCGCAACTGGCAAATGACAGTGTTAATTGGAGAGAGATGGGAGAGATGACGTTAGCCAGACTGCATGCATGTGCTGTTTTATTCCTTATTTCTTTCCCGTTCCTATTTCCTGTTATATTTCCATCTGAGTCACTCAGTACGCTGCTCTGTCTCCTTGCTGCAATCTTGGCTACCGCTTGCTCAATCAGAGTGATATGGCAAAGGGTTTCATAGCACTAGCTCCTATTAGCTTGTTCCTCAATTTCGCGCTAAAGTCGAGGATGGCGTCCGCAGCGCCACCTTCCACCTGCCTTGGATGGCAGGTGGTGAAGTGGAGAGACGAAAAACCCTCTCCACTTTTAGGAGAAAGGAGGACCAGGCTTTTCAACAGTGACTGAGGCGTACACCTCGGCTGCGCCAGGGAAGGGTTCGAACCTCAACTCCGGACGCCAGTGTCCCCAGGCCCCGCTTTTTTTGTTCACACTAACGCTCAAGTACTAGAAATACGTGCTCGTAACTGTCCAGCGAATTTTTTACTTAGAAGGGTGGCGAGACATCAACGGGTACTGTTCCACGCGGTGCAGAACAAGACATGATGACGAAGATTGAAAGTGGTCATCTAGAAGCCCCACAGTGCAGGAAATGTCTGGCAGGCAGAGTTTTATTTCCAGCGTGCAGGCTGTTCGCCGAGTGTCGCAGATGCAGCGTCACTGGAAGTCCATGCAGCCGCGGTACATGTTGCGGCAGTCGTGTCCTCGGATGCCCATCATGGCGGAGTCCAGGTACTCCATGTTTCTGTCCACAGCCATTCTGGGGGGAACATAACACAGCAAAATATGCAGTAGCGAAACATCTCCCCTATTCAAGTAAGCTTACAGATCAACTTGAACTACCTGAAACAACCTGAAAGTCGCCCTACTCTCAATGAAACTGGCCAGCAAGGGCGTACAATAATTTAGATTCATCATCCGACTCCATTTCTCTTGCACTTGCCGGATTCGCTGACAGCGGCTTTCGCACTTCATAGGGGCTAAGTTATGTATGTGGCCATGTAGAGCTTTCGAGAGGTAAGGCCGTGCAGATGCCAGCGGCCTTTGCATAGAGTTATAATATACCAGCATTAAGCTAGGTCCGGTAACCATATTAAGCTTTGTCGTTAGTCCCTCCATTCTTGGCAGATTCAGGTGATCATCGTCCCAGAATTGCGGTCAACCTGTCCTAAAGCATGAAGCCAAGCTTATCCAGGAACCACCAAACGTTTTTGTCCGATCGGCATGTAGCCCAAGCCGGATTCGAAACCGCGCTGCCGGCACAAACACAGCAGCTTCGTTTGCCAATGCCGTAGGCCACTTGCTCGGCCTTCAGCGCATTTGGTTTCCAACATGGTGTTTATTGCATAAAGTAGCCATGCAATGCCTGCGCTGGAGTAGGGTAAGCTGTTGGGCGAATTAGTCACTCAACATTATCAAGGAACCAAGCCCCCCCCCCCAAAAAAAAAAAAAAAACGGGACAAAAGAGAAGAGAAACACACGAGCGTTGACTAGCAACCGAATGCATTGATTGCGCGAGAGCCTAGACACATGTGAAGAAGACTTGCGCCGACGCAGAAGAAAAAAAATATATAAAACATAAAAAAGCCACCAGCACTCGTCATTCAGGAATTAAGATACACCAACTCGTGGCGGGACCGGGAAACAAAAGTTTTGCTGAGAGATGATGAGCCCCGCGCGCGATAGCACAGGCTTCCGAGGTTTTTCTTGTCCGTGCACCGGAGTAATGCCTGAGGAAGACAGGCCGATCAAAAGCGGTAAACACCCTTGGCAGGTTTTTGTAGGGGATCGCCAGGTTGCTGTAGGGACAATGCTTGCTCTTTGAGACGATCATTTATGCATCGCCCCGTTTGCCCAGCGTATCAGGCGCCGCACGAAAACGGCACTTCATAAACAATATACGTGCGGCAGGTTGGAAACTGAACCTGGCAACGTTTAACGTAGAACGTGATCCAGTCACGCTAGTCTGGCAGTGCTGTTCGAGGAACTAGGGGCTAATAAATGGGATGTCATAATCTTGTTGAGGTAGGAGGACAGATGAAGCGCACACAGTACTAAAGGGCGGGCACGTACACTGCTATCATGGATTAGCGGACAGGCGAGAACTAGGTGTGGAATTCCTCATCAATAAGGACAAAGCTGGCAACGTAGTGGAGCTGAAGACTATAAACGAGAAGGTGGCAGCTATCGTAATTAGACTTAATAACAGGTACATGCTGTAGGTGGTGCAGGCCTACGCCCCTACATCAAGCCATGATGACAAGATCGTTGAAAGCTTCCATGAAGAAATGGAATCGGCAACGAACAAAGTACAATCACAGTACACTGTACTAATGGGCGACTTCAATGCGAAGATAGGCAAGAAGCAGGCCGGAGACCAGGCGGTAGGTGACTACGGGATAGACTTCAGGAATATCAGAGGAGAGTTATTAGTAGAGTTCGCAGAGAGAAATAATTTACAAATCATGAATACCCTCTTCCAGAAACAAAAGAACATTAAGTGGACATGGAAGAGCCCCAGTGGAGAGGCTAAAATGAAATAGACTTCATATTATGCTCTACCTTTGGTATCGTGCAGGATTTGGAGGTCCTCGGAAAGGTGCGTTGTAGCGACCACAGAATGGTAAGGTAAGAAAGGGACGAAATTAGTGAAGCGGAAGCCTATTAACGAGTTAGCGGTAAGAGGGAATGCAGAGTAATTCATGATGTGGCTGCAGAACAGATATTCGCCTCTTACTGAGGAAGACGATCTTAATGTTGAAAGAATGAACGATAATCTCACAGCTAGAATGAACGATAATCTCACAGCTACCATATTGGTGTGCGCAGTAGAAGTAGGTTCGACAAGATACAGGCACGCTATCTCAGAAGTAAAAAATCCTGCTTAAGAAACGCCAAAGCATGAAAGTGTATAAAACCTTACAGAGAGGAAAGAACTGGCGGAGCTATCAAAGCTAACAAATAAGCGTAAGTTAGCCGACATAACGATGTTTATTATGGAAAGAATCAAGCATGCTCTAAAGAGCGGAGGCATCCAAAAAGCGGTGAAGAGGAAACTATAAGAATAGTCCAGTATAACGATACTGCCTTGGTTATAGGTCGCTTAATTGTTTCGCAGTAATTATTCTAATTTTCCACACTTCCTTTTTCTGACCTGTTATTTTACAGTGCTGACTGCACCTTGACTGAAATTACTGCACTGATTGCAGCCGATTTTCTTTTTTGTTATCCGTGTCACCATGTTTGTAGCCTATTATTTCGACCTCAAAGTTGACCTAGTTCTTGAATTCTCCAACCAATTCTGTTACTATTTTTGCCGTATATTTTTGTTTAAGTTCTTGTATTCATTTGTTGTATGTACCATTCAGAGCCCTTCATGGCACAGTCCCTGACGAGACTCACAGTATAAAAAAATATCATATGTATGCGTTAAGAGACAAAGACGGCAATGTCATTATCAACATCGATAAGATGGTTAAACTCGCCGAACATTTCGATAGAAATCTATGCAGTAGTGAATGTAATCAGCATGTTAATGAGAAGGACAATGGCGCACAGCAATGGGACCTCTCACCAGCAACGAAAGAGGAAGTAAAGAGAATCTTAGGAGCAATGGAAAAGTGGAAAGCAGTTGGTGAGGATCAAATAACAGCAGATTTGATGAAGAACGGAGGGGAGATTGCGCTAGAAAAACTAGGCACCCTATATATACACAGTGCCTTATGACCTCGACCGTACCAGAAGCTTGTAAAAGCGCTAACATTACGTAGTTCATAAGAAAAGAGGCGTCCGTTGCCTACTGTCCGTTGCTTACAAGCTACAAGCTTACTGTCCGTTGCCTACAAGAAGTTAATGGCTAATGGGATCAGGACAACCTTAGACTTCAATCAACCAAATGATCAGACAGGCTTTCGTAAACGATACTCGACAATAGACCATATTCACAGTATCAGTCAGGGTGTAGAGAAATGCGCACAATATAACCAACCCTTTTATATAGCCTTCATCGATTACGAGAAAGCGTTTGACTCAGTGGAAACCTCAGCTGCCATGCAGGCATTGCGGAATCAGTGTGTAGATGAGTCATGTGAAAATACTGAGATATCTGTAACGACAGCACAGCTACCATAGTTCTCCATAAAGTCAGCAATGAAATTCCAATAAGGAAGCGTGTCAGGCAAGGAGACACTAACTCGCCATGCTATTCATCGACTGTTTACAAGAGGTGTTCCGAGGCACGGATTGCTGAGCCCTCTTGAAGTGCTGTAGATCTCCTTTTGTTCGTGTGGCTGCCCATTGTTTCTTCCTAGCCCATTTTGTCTCGTTGATATGCGTAGAGCCTTCTGCGTTCGCTGGTGGTCCCTGGTAATGCAAGCTCTTGTCGTGTAGCACTCTCTCTCTCAATGCCAGCCTTTCTCAGGATATCCAGGGTATTACACTGCCATTACCTGAAGTGTGCCACAGCATCATACAAGGCAAACAGTATTGTAGGCATGACTTCCACACCTCCTTGAGGCCCACAGCAATATCATCATCATCATCAGCCTGACTACACCCACTGCAGGGCAAAGGCCTCTCCCATGTCTCTCCAATTAACCCTGTCCTTTGCTAGTTGTCGCCACTGTATTCCCGCAAACTTCTTAATCTCATCCGCCCACCTAACTTTCTGCCGTCCCCTGCTACGTTTACTTTCTCTTGGAATCCACTTCGTTACCCTTAAGGACCAGCGGTTATCTTGCCTTCGCATTACATGCCCTGCCCAAGCCCATTTCTTCCTCTTGATTTACACTAGGATGTCATTAACCCGCGTTTGTTCCCTCACCCACTCCGCCCTCTTCCGATCTCTTAACGTTACACCTATCATGCAATATACTGCAATATAAGTCCATTGAAACACTCATTTCCATTTTGTGTTTTGCCATACAAGCACTTCGATGGAAGTTCTTCTTAGGGCAGATTACTGTACGCAGCTTCCACTCTGTTCAACACGGCCTTTAGAAGGCCTCCTATGTGCACACATTTCTCTTGGTCAAATGCTTCAACCCTTTTGCACCCGTGCCAGCTGTTCAGACTAGGCGGGAGCAGGCCGTGCCTCGGCTGCTCGTCAGTGGAGCTGCAGGGAAAGAGACTGCTTAGGGTGGCATGTTTCATTGCCGAAAGGTTTCCCAGGTTAGCTCGACGATCCCATAGCAGTTTTTCAGGTGGTCAATAAAGGCATCAGTTAGCTTTTTGACACCAAGTTCACACACTGCTTTCTTGAGTTTTCTCAGGCGGCAGCCAACACGCTTCTGGACATGCCCAATGCATTCAAGTTTCTTGGCGTTATCTCCGTACATGCCCTTACAGTGGCATAGCTCTTGGAATAACCATCACTGTAGTAACGCAGGTACTTCAGGGCTCTCGATGCTTGTGACTTCTCAAATATTCTGTACAAGCCAACTGTCTCCATATTTCCTGCACTATCTTTAAGGTTTGCTTGCACTATGTTTAAGGTTTAGGTGACAAAATTCGCGCGGTTCTTCATACAGAGTTCGATTGTGACCGGGAAAAAAATGTGTCAGGGGTGTAAAAGGTGAATACGGGGCACAAGAACAAGCTCAAAGCAGATTACAAAACATTTTGTTTTTTACTCAGGATTGCGCCTGTGAACGCATCAAGAGAGGAGCATTCAACTTGCACTGCGCTAAAGCTGACAGAAACAAAAACAAATTACAGGATTGCACTTAAATCTGCTTAAGAGCGGAGCTTTTCCCAGTCTTCTTTCTTGCTCCTTTTTTTTCTTTTTTGGCCATTATTTTGTTTAAGTTCATTATTTTTAATTTTTATTTTTCTTTCAGGTGTGTATTAACGTTTCGTTTCGTTATCTCCTTCTTTTTCATTTTTCGTTCTTTTTATTTTAAATTTGGTTTTGTTTTCTATTTTATTTTTAATTACCGACTAGTGAATGCATGGATTGTTATGTGGCTAGTGTTAGGTTGGCTATGGATCTGTCTTGTCAGACGAATGCCACTGATGAACAAAAAAATGCTTTCACATTAATAAAGCAGCTGCTGTCTCTTAGCTTTAGCGCTTGATTGCCAAATAGTGAACACCTGCTTCAGCGCTAGCGCCCAGAGATAGTCAACATAGAAAGTAACGTTGTGAGCCAAAAACTGAGGTGAGCGACACGCCAAATGCGGCCGCGGCAAGTAGACGATCCGCACCAGGGCGCCGGGCGGAGAACAGCAGCGACAGATGTGTTGTCACGAAGCGGAGGCGCCCGGAACTGCGCTTTGTACCGTGCCGGTCGCCACACATCTAGCCAGCGTTACAGGCCCCGAAAGATTTGCTTCACGCAAAGCAACCCGCACGTGGTATTCCCGCACGAGTACTGCCGCACCCGAAGGGCTCGTTTAAGAGTTCTGTGGGGGTGGCATGCGGACTCACTCGGCCTGCTGTCGACCCATGTCCGACGCCATCCGCTGCCCGTGCTGGCAGGCGGCCATGCGTCCGCAGTACACCCGCCGCGTCTCCTGCAGGGCGTTGAGACGATCGTTGTCGCTCATCTGCGTGATCAGCCTGTTGACGCCTTTCAGGCCCACCTGCGACAGTGAATACAAGGCGGCCACCTAATCAATCAACCAATCAATCAATAATCTTGCAGCGCTGCAATACTGTTTACTCGTAGTTTACTTTGGAATGCACTGAAATCTCCGTGCAATTTCCAGGTTGTTTTCTTTAGTCTTCGCTTCAGAGGATAAGTCCTCTTGTCTAAACGTCGGCAAGCGTCCTTAACTTTCCCCCTCCCAGGACTAGCGCCTCCTGTTCACCCAGGGTGCCGGTGGAAAGCGTCCCTTCCCACTGCTCCAGCGCCGCGTCGGGCGGCTCTAAGTGTTTGGGTGTAGCTGTGCATATCCATATAGTGTGTGTGAATGTAGAAATGTCACCTCAGGGTCCATGTAACAAAAATCGGCAGTCCGAGGTGGCCAAAATTCGGTTGTTTACGGACTGCCACCCCTCTCGCGGTCAATACCGTAAGCTACGTGCAGATTGCAAAATTCGAGATTGCTGATAAACGCACAACCACTTGGCAACAAAATGGGTGAAACAGGATCGCTAACAAAGACCCATACATACAGCAGACCAAGCCATAAATTTAGAGAGAAAAGAAAAACGCGCTTTTCAGAAGAAAATGACGATTTATGAGAAAAGCTTTTATCGGCCACTCCCAGACGGCGCAGCCATCTGGAAGCGGCCGCCATCGTTCAAAGCACAAAAAGCTCGGAGCAAAATATTATATGAAGAACGCCTGGGGAAATTGGACGATAACAGCAGGGCAGCTGCGGTAGTTAACTACTGTGAGAGTGAGGACGGAGCGAGCTTTATTAATGCGAAAGCACTACTAGGCTGTGTCGTCGGCGGGGTCGTGTCCGCAAAATGTGTCGGCAGCAGTTATGGGCAACTCACGATAGGTAGCGTCAAACGAATAGTTGTAATTGAAAGAGGATGATGTGAGGATGCTGGGCAAAAAGAAAAATTCGGAATCGGATGAATAGTTAATTAATTAGAGCCAGAAATTTTCAGAACGTGGGCGTGGCCGGAGCTAAAGTGGCGCCAAATTTTGAAATGCTGTTAGTGTGCGTCCACGTGACCGGAAGTGTGGGCGGAGCCAACGCTGGCGCCAAATTTGCAACTCCGAAATGCATACTGAGATGAAATGAGAGAAAATGACCAGTTAATCGAAATTAAAATAGGAATTGTTGAGAGTAAATTAAGGCTAATTGTGAATAACGGTGAATTAATTCTGAATTAAGGTGAATTACTGTAATTTAGATGTGAATTAATGGTACATTAAGCCGAAATAAGGATGACGTAAAGGAATTATTATGAATTAATGCGAATTATTTTTCAAGTAAATGTAATCAAAATGATTAATTTGTGAATTAAGTGGGCAATTAAGGAACCAATTAAAAAATGGCTGAGGCTTAACTTGGTTAAGCCTGGAGAATGCGAAGCATCATCGTGTCGCGTAATTTGGAGGCGCACAACCACAGCAACGGCGCGAGGTGGGCCCCCGTTTCTCCACTGTCATGACGTCATCGTGTCACGTGGTGTGACGTCATGTATCACGTGATTTGGAGGCGCACAACCACAGCGACGGCGCGAGGTGGGCCCCCGTTTCTCCACTGTCGTGACGTCATCGTGTCACGTGGTGTGACGTCATGTATCACGTGATTTGGAGGCGCATAACCACGGTGAAGGGCTGAAGTGGTAGCTAAAGTATGCTTCGCATAAAACAATCGACTTGAAATGTGGAGGCATCATTCCTTTCGCATTGCTCCAGTGCGGGTTACCGCGGTGATCTCGAATTTTGCCACTCGCAACAACGGCAACCATCTTAATAATATTATTTAATAATCATGTAATAATATTTAAAATGTGTCGCTTCTGGTCGTTGAACCCCGATGAACCTTTAAACCCATAAAATGTACAGGTAAATTTCAGGTATATCCACATTCACAATAAAAAGCCAACAATGAAGAAGAGCGGCTGCACACTCGTGCGCACACGAATCACGAGCGTGCGCACTGTATGTATTTTTGCCTAACTGTATAAAGACAGATCTGTTACCGGTTGCCTACATAGTTCTCTTAATTTGTGGGTTTCGCAAAATACCACAAGCAAAAAGGACGCGGCGTGTTCCCGCGCGCGTGCACCATACTGCTTTGAAATGTAAACAGGTTTGAAATTTAAACACGTGTGAACACATCACGTATTTCCTGCCCTTATTTTGCGGCTAAACAAACAGAATGTGTAACCAGCTTACCTCGCGCAAGCGGGTGTTCTTTCATGGCACAAATTTTTCCCGCCTTTGCTGATCATTTTTTTCCTTCAGGAATGCAGAAAAATGCTTTTCCTGACTCAAACCTGCTGCTGTACCCAAAGGCACAGCAGCCAGGCATGATGCCTTGGAATTTCACGCCTTTGCGCTTCCACGAATAGACCGAAAAAAAAAGGAACTCCCGCAGAAGGCATGTATTCTGTCCGCGTGCTTGGAAGGCATATGGCAGCGCGAAGTCACGTGACCCGCATCAGCTAATCAGCGCGCCAGCGGCACGCGGACAAGAAGTGCCTACGAGTGCGCACGAAAGCGTTAGAAGTGTCACGCGGCAGCTGCGTGGCATGTCGCTGTCTGGAGTCCTTCGGCGTGCTCTCGCAAGCGCAAGAAGGCGGCTGTTTCTAACACATCATGCGCTTCTTCCTCCTATGAGACCATCTCAAATGATGTCGCCTGATACTACCGAAAAATGCCGTCCTAATAAGATCGCAAATGCCCTTTTAGTGAATCGGCTGACCTAGAAACATGACGTGCACAAATCACTCTATCTTTGCACTTGCTCTTGTCTCAACCCCCTATTTCTACTCACCCCGAGAAGTGGCTGGACGATCTCAAGGACGTTGTGGCGCAGGGCCGCCGCTCTGACAGCGCGGCCGGATGGCCCCCTGATAAAGTCAGCTTGCGTTTGCGTACAGGGTATGGAGACCAGAATCGGCTGGACTTGGTTATCTTTCAGTTAGAAGCCTTCGGGCCTTCAGCGCAAAAAAAAAATGGCAGTGGCTTATCTCTGGTTAAGCCTGGAGATACAAGCGAAAAGCTGCAGTAGTGCTTTGTTTGACGTCATGGCTGTCGCAGTTGGCGCACAATGCACTGGGAGCGTCACGATAAGGGCGTAGGCAAGCGCTTTATATAGCCCTCCTTCTGCATGCGTAGCAACTGTGGTAAACACGCGGCTGCAACGAAAGGGCAAACGGTGGCGAGGAGGAGTAGCGCGCGCAGCAGTAGCGGCGGTGCACATGCGCAGTAGCGCGCGGCTGCGGCGAAAGGTCAGGTGGCGGAGTTGGCGGCTACCTGCGCTGCGCGTGACGTCACTCGGTTTCGCGCATGCGCAGAGCTGGCGAATCTGTGCACCGGCTCACGGCTCACGCGAAGCTCGGCTCCGACCCTCGTAGTGAAGCTTTTCGCTTCAAAAAGTCAGCTCAGCAGTGCCCGCTTTCATCGCGTCAACTCTCAGGACTAACCAGCGTTTTTTGTTGTTATTGTTGTTATCCGAATATTCCCGCGGTGAACGACGAGAAGAAGCGGAAAAGAAATGTCCGCAACAGCCAGGCTGGGGGGGGGGGGGGAGAGCTCGAACAGAAGCTAATGAGTGCCACGAACAGGGCGGACGCAGCAAGCCCCCTACGCAGCAGAATGGCAGCACGCCTTCCAGCACTGCACAGTCAAGGACACCGATGAGGACGTCTGGGCGCGTCGAAGAAAAAGCTGGCAGTTTCAAGATTGCCGACGGCAAAAGCAGCGCAAGCGTCGTTATCTGCGAAGTTGAAGCACTGACCCGACTCGTGAGCGGGACAAGTGCAAACTCGCTGTTGCAGAGGTCGTAAGCAAAGCAAGGGCTTCGCTTCTGTCCTGACGCTCAGGTCTGAGAATGGAGCATATGCCCGGCAACCACAAGATATTCAACATCATAGCGAAGAAGATGCACATCGCTGCCTTCAAAGTAGCCTACGACAACCTTTGTAGCAGCGAGGCGAGTAAATGCACTGCAAACTGACGCTGCTGTCATGTCTGAGGGGACCTGGAAGAAGCGCAGGCACAAGAGACACAATGACGTTGCCGCTGCCAATTCTGAGCATAGACTTGTCTAAGCGTTATCAAAGGGCTGTCAAACAAGTGCTGTCAAGGCTGTAGTAGCCACAAAGTTTTTGACGAGGAACATGATGGCAGGCGTTCCATTTTCCTGTGCGCGATAAAAATGCGGAGTGCACAGTGCATATGGCTTGGAAACAGAAGCAGCGGCACACATCTGGAGCAGGACGCAGTCATACGACACGCAGATGCAGTTCACCACATTTCTTAGCTATGGTGGCAGCACGACGTGTAGTGCAGTGTGTGAAGCGGAAGTTTATTGATCGGAGGCAGTGACCAAAGAGGACCGCTCAAAACACGTCACCAAACACCTTGGCACTGCGCTGAGGAAACTAAAGACGCCGCTGCCGCATGAACAGAAGCTTAGTGGCAAGGCCATCCAGAAACTATTGCCAGATAGCCATAACCAGCAACAGAGACAGCGTAATAGCAATGTTCTGCGGAATCTGGGCGTCGTATTTTCACTCGTGCTCAAGCAATGAAGCAAGCAGCCACAAGCTTTGCCCTGCTGGGAAAGAGTCATGGTGGCGCCCCCTTCCTGGCCAAACCGCAAGCAAAAGGAGCGCGGCCGGTATACAAACGCTTGACGGACGCCAAACTGCTCGCTCGCTGTTTGCAACGATTCAACACGCTGCTGGGTCCCTTAACAGCAAGATTTGGGTATTGCGGCCCAATAATCGCTTTTCTTGCCGACCTGCACTGGAGACGGCCACCACCATTGCAGTGTTGTGGTTCAACAGGGGGACTCCAGCTTCGAGGAACTGCTGGAAGAACTGGGAGTCCTCCCTTCAAGCAATTCGTCAGGCTCAGCTTTGAAAGCGACCAGAAAAATCTCTGCGAGTCCCACAGTTGAAGCCAAGTGGCATCGCCGCAGACAAGTGAAGCGAGCCCTTACTGAGGTCTCTGTTTGCAAGAACCGCGGGGATGAAACTAACGCAGCAGGAGAAGTCTCGTCTCATGGTCTAATGGTCAACGTTTTGAACGATATTAACACCAAGTTTCATATGATTTAGGTGATAATTTTGGATCTGACATGCACATAAACTTTTAATTCATTTTCTTGTAATTGGAGTTTTTGGCATTTTTTTTTTATTTTTGCGCGCACGATTTTTTTCTCTTGCTCTGCTTTGCTCGCAAATAAATTTTTCGCAGATGTTCCTTGTTGAGCATGAGGGCGAATTTTGCTGATTTAACTAATTTTACCATGTCTTCATTAGAGTTTTGTAACAAAAGACTGGCACACAGGGGAAAGTACAGCTACTTTTAATTTTTTTGTTGATGTAGAAGATGCGGATAAAGTTATTTCATCTAGATTTCCGCTTTCTACGAAAGCTGTTTTAAAATACTAAATAAGCACTAGAAAGACTGTGTGTACAAGAAAGGTGTTCATTATACATTTCATAGCGAACAGAAATTCAACTACTGTACCTATAGAAAAAAACCGAACTCACACGTCAAAAAAAGTTTATACCAGCATGCAAATTTCATCCCCGGGCCCTAACTTCATTATCAAAGAAACCTTTCTTGTTTTACAAACTTTTGGCCTTAAAGAGAGGAAATGCATTCGAAGATTGTTGGTAAATAAGTTTGCAGAATTAATGTTTTTGAGCATCGGTACTAAGTATAAGTTTCTTGGAATCGAGCCGGCTACTTCTTATTATATTTTTAAGAACCGTTTTTTTTTTAATTCCCGCGCCAACTGGTGTGCTCGTAGTGATGGTTTTTAGGACTATATTTATAAGAGTCACTAGTATGCTGATGTCATAGTGATCAGCAGGCAACAAGACGCTGTCATTCACTGCAGCCACCACGTCGCAAGTCGCGAAAGTCATCTGTTCGTGCCGCGGTAGCTCAGAGGTTACGGCGCTCGGCTCCTGACCCGAAAGAGGCGGGTTCGATCCCGGCCGCGGCTGCTGAATTTCGATGGAGGCGAAATTCTACAGGCCCGTGTACTGTGCCATGTCAGTGCACGCTAAAGAAGCCCAAGTGGTAGAAACTGCCGAAGCCCTCCACTACGGCGTCTCTCATAGCCTTAGTCACTTTGGGACGTTAAACCCCATAAACCAAACCAAACCAAACCTTCACTACGGTGTCCCTCATAGCCTGAGTCGCTTTGGGACGTAAAACCACAATAAGCCAAAGCAAACCAATCATCTGTTCGTGTTGCTGCCCAACCTCTCGGGAGTGGCGGGCAATGCCTTCGCGCGCATGGTTCCGATGTGTCCTGTCGCATCTTTCTGTCGGTGGCTCCGGAGCCATCCACCGCGTCTTCAGCGTCCGCCCCTGACCCGTTACTGCCGACAACGAGAAAGAGGAGACCGAAGCATCCGCGAGAAGACCAGGGAGGCGATCACCCACGCAGGGGGAAACGAGTGCCATAACCGGAAGTCAGTAAATCAATCGTCAACCGATGACGTTTTGTGGGCGGGGCGCCGTCCAAGCTGCTTCGTTTATTTTTGTCCCGTGTATCGGCGTGTATGAGTTGAGAGAGGAAAGGAAGGGGGTCAGTTTTAATCGCCGATATCTTCGGTTTTAAAGCCCAGTTATTCTTGCGGTGAGGTGACGTGTGATGGAGTACCTATCGTTCACTTGCTTTAATTGCTTGGGCTCTGAAAATATCACTTCGTAGTTTCTCTAAGTAATCCCACAGCTAATTCATGATCTGTTTGCAAAATGTGATTGCGAAGCGGGTCGTCAAAAAAAAATATTTATTTCGTTAGACTATGTGCGACGTATAGGTTCGCTATCACAGTCACTTTGCTTAACTTGGAGTGCCTTCGTTAATATTGCTGATTGTGCTACCGGGGTTAAATTTAGGGCGATCGATTTTATTGATGCGGAGGAAATGCGAAAGCATGCAATCTATCGAATTCGCTTATTCAGTAATGAGGAAGCCTTCCGTTATATCTGGGTTTCTCTCTGAGTCGTGGACTTTCCAACCCCTCCTCTGCAAGGCGAAATGGAATATTTCCCTCTGTGTATTTTGCCACTCCTCAACTGTGGCTCTCCCGTTAATTAACCTCCAGACAACACGACCCTCTCGCTTGCCAAAAACTTGGTCCAAATGAGAATTCGGTGCGCATGCGCTTCGCTTCCTTTTTTTGCACTTCAGTTTCAGCTTTTGAATCCACTGCGCACGGATGGAGGTTGTCGAAGACGGCGGTGTGCAAATAACTGCGAGGGATAGTTTTCAGTTTAGCACGCGGGATGTTGGGCTGCGGTTAACATACCTACTCGCATAGCGGCGACGGCGCGGTGGTCTAATGCAGTGGCCAGAAAAGCGTATCTGTTCGCGCCGTCTCTGGTTTGAAACCCACTAGCGGAAGTAAAATGTTTTATATTAGTTTATTTGCGCTCTGAGGCTTAATCACCTGATAAGACGGCTTCTTCGCCAGCGCAGTAAGAAAGCAAGATGCAGATATACAAAGTAGCACAACATTCACGGAAGCCGGATCAGCCGTGTGAGCGCGGCTGTGTGCAAGGCGCAGTGAGAGGGGATGGCTGTCGGCCGAAGTGCCCGGAGAAGCCCACCATCCATGTCCCTACACTGCCGCCGCCGCTTACTTAGCGTTGCCTTGCTTGAACAACGAACTCGCGTGCGCGCTTTTTCTGCAGCTCAGCTCATCTCGAAGCGCCCAGGGACAGTCATTTGTTGGTCACTACTAAGTGCCCGCGAATACTTGGCAGCGGCGATGCCGTTTTGGTTGCTTCGCGTGCGTTTCCTGTGGGAGTGGCGCGAAGCAACGCCATCCGGATCGTTTCACTGCGCGCCGCTATAGTTTTGCGCATGCGCAGATCACTCGAGCAAAAACTGGATTCAACCGCCAACGAGACCTTTGCAACAGATTGGCATGGATCTACTTGGCCCCTTTCCCATGTCGGCATCCGGTAAAAAGCGGATAATAGCAGCAACTGACTACTGGACCCTTACGCCCCAGTGAAAGCGCTGCAAAAGTTGCCAAATTCATCACTTCCTTCTTTCTTTGCCATGGTGCCCCCAAATTTGTAATGGGATCTACTATATCTATATATTATGCACTTTTTTACTCTAAAATATTGGCATGGATCTACTTGGCCCCTTTCCCATGTCGGCATCCGGTAAAAAGCGGATAATAGCAGCAACTGACTACTGGACCCTTACGCCCCAGTGAAAGCGCTGCAAAAGTTGCCAAATTCATCACTTCCTTCTTTCTTTGCCATGGTGCCCCCAAATTTGTAATGGGATCTACTATATCTATATATTATGCACTTTTTTACTCTAAAATATTGGCATGGATCTACTTGGCCCCTTTCCCATGTCGGCATCCGGTAAAAAGCGGATAATAGCAGCAACTGACTACTGGACCCTTACGCCCCAGTGAAAGCGCTGCAAAAATTGCCAAATTCATCACTTCCTTCTTTCTTTGCCATGGTGCCCCCAAATTTGTAATGGGATCTACTATATCTATATATTATGCACTTTTTTACTCTAAAATATTGGCATGGATCTACTTGGCCCCTTTCCCATGTCGGCATCCGGTAAAAAGCGGATAATAGCAGCAACTGACTACTGGACCCTTACGCCCCAGTGAAAGCGCTGCAAAAGTTGCCAAATTCATCACTTCCTTCTTTCTTTGCCATGGTGCCCCCAAATTTGTAATGGGATCTACTATATCTATATATTATGCACTTTTTTACTCTAAAATATTGACATGGATCTACTTGGCCCCTTTCCCATGTCGGCATCCGGTAAAAAGCGGATAATAGCAGCAACTGACTACTGGACCCTTACGCCCCAGTGAAAGCGCTGCAAAAGTTGCCAAATTCATCACTTCCTTCTTTCTTTGCCATGGTGCCCCCAAATTTGTAATGGGATCTACTATATCTATATATTATGCACTTTTTTACTCTAAAATATTGACATGGATCTACTTGGCCCCTTTCCCATGTCGGCATCCGGTAAAAAGCGGATAATAGCAGCAACTGACTACTGGACCCTTACGCCCCAGTGAAAGCGCTGCAAAAGTTGCCAAATTCATCACTTCCTTCTTTCTTTGCCATGGTGCCCCCAAATTTGTAATGGGATCTACTATATCTATATATTATGCACTTTTTTACTCTAAAATTTGTTACTGCATTCTCGTCTGGGGTACTACAACTTCCGGTAATTACGAAAAATTAATTACGATACAAAAGAAAGCACTGAGAGCAATAAAGGATATCACGGCCGACCACAAAACCTCCCATCAATGTCACTATTCATCAAACACAGCATTCTGAAGGCAGTTCAGATATACTTCTTCCGACTATTTCAATATATCCACAAAAACCGACTATACGCTACCATTAATTCCTGACATATCTTCCACAACGTACCACTTCCGAAAGCAAAGAAAACTGGTTCCTAAAATCCGGTCCAATTACGGTAAACAGACAGTACGCTACCAAGTTCCTACAGCCATAAATATTTTACCGCCACCTCTTGACTTCAATTCTTCCACATCGTAGTCCAATAAGAACCTTAAAAATTCCTTAATAGGCAGCAACATTCAATTTCCATAATACTTCACTCGAGATTTCCGTACAGTTCCTGTGTGCATTCTATGAATCTTGCTACTTTGTTTGATAATTATGTATTCTGATGAGTAAATCTTGGTTGTGTCCTGTTCTGTGAACTTTACGTAAAAAACTGTGTGTTGCAAATTGTTGCTTGTGCATTATTGTGTTATAACCTGCATACGCGTCGTCTTTTTTCCTAACTTGCATTAAATGTAAGATTTTTTCAAATGTTTTATTTTTTGCCACTGCATTGCCAACTGTGTACGGGTGCTGAGGCCTTCGTCAGGCAAGTCAGCCTTTTGCCTCAGTTCCTCTTTCCATGTAAAATAAATAAATTGAATTGAATTGAAATTGAATTGATAGATAAACTGCGTTTGCTGCCGACTTTACCGAAGCAATCCTGCCACCAAAAAACGATTGTGCACCACCCCAAACTAACCGTAATGAAACACGCAAACAAAACGGTCATCGACATGCACGCCATGTCGACGCCGAACACAAGATTTGACGCGTCACCCTGCTTTACGTCATCCTCGCTTACAACATCATCCAGATGGCGCTGTTCAGTCTCGTCCACTACGGGGAGCCTACGAACACGCTCGATGCCACGCTGCTGAATGCTACCGATGAAGGCAACCTCGACGACGCTGGGATCTACGCCTACGTCAAGTGGAATATTCAGGAAAACTTGCGCAGAATAACACAACACGGGAGGGAGAGACACGCACACACACACGTGCGCAATCTTGCAAATGTGCAAGTTTGCGCTCGCGGCAAGATTGCGCTCGTGTGTGTGTGCGTCTCTCCTTCCCGTATGTGGCCCAACGTTCTGCCCAACGTTCTGCTCTACTAAGTATCAAGTGGAGAACAAGCCGAGTGACCGACGAAGTTTGGGTCTGAATGACCATTCATCGCGCGGACTCAATGAAAAATTTTTGCCCCGTTTTATCGGCCCGCACAAACTCATTTTTCTCCTAGGTGACCTTTAGTCGCTCATCATTGAGCGTCAGCTTAACAGCGACGCCGGGCGCACCTAGAAATGGCACGTGCCATGCGCCTGAAACCCTATTACGCGCGGCACTGAGCCCTACTGAGACCTTTTCAGTTTTTAAGTTGGCATTTTTTTCTTTCCTTCAAGCATCATCTCGATACTTCTTTAAAGTGGTAGAGACAGCAAAGTTTTGGTCGGCGTGTTCCTTGTTTGAAACGTTGCGTATTGCCAGAGGGCGTGTGATACAAGCTCCGCGATTCATATATGCGCGATAAATAATTTATTTTTGCATTATTTACACTGAGCGAGTTTTGCTTCGCCTTCAGAGCGCCGGGGTGTGCTACGATGTCACACCCGGGGATGAGCAGCCATCCTGCTCACGTGAGCTCCAAACGTTGTTACATGCTGCGTTTTCTGCCCTCGTGGAAACGCTGTGCACACCAGCACCTTTCGAAATGCCACTATGTTGAGAAAAGTGAAGCGACCGAGGGACGACATTGAATTCTGAAACCAAATCCATAGCTTGGGCCGATATCAGTCGCCACACCACCTATGCCAACGGGGTTTCTGCGTCGTATTCCGCTTTGCCAGACTACGCCGATGCTCGGCGGACGGCCGTGTCGGTTCCTCGTAGCCGACAAGCGTCAGTCGGCCGATCCCCCGGTCACATTACAGCGACACGATGTCTCGCTGTTCGTACCGACCAATACCCGTCTCTGTCTTCACTTGCTGCGGGACTGCTATGAGTCCCGTGGCTGCTGATTACGATATCTGCTGCTTGTCAGCAGATGTCGATATCTGCTACCAATATCGATATCTGCTGCTTGTCACTGGATTCAGCATTTACCGTCGTAACTCCCTCAGGAATGTGGCCATGACGACGATTGCGTCTCGGCGCTATTTTTGTTTGCGCACATCTGCATCTCTATACTGAGAGCAATGGGGATATACAAAATTCCTCAAGAGCGCTGTCCCGTATAACAATGTCGCACAAGACAAGATGGCTGACCATGCGTTTCCAGCCGAAACAAAGCAAGAAGGACTAGTTTTTTTTTATTTGATTCTTCCCAAATACTTTTCTTACATTCTATCCGTACTCTTAGCGCCTGTCCTGCAGGGCACGAAGTTTTTATTTTTTTTTAATACAGAAGTCGGCCATAATGTCTTTGGTAACATAGTTTTGTGGAAAGCGCCCTTAGGGAATTTTGAATATCTCCTATTACGCGTTCGTTCGGCCTGCGCTCTTTTTCTTCGGTTGTGCATTTCATTGTTTCCGCAGTGCGGTAACTCCGTAAGGATCGCCGATTAATGCGACCGCCAGCCTGGGGAATGTTTCGTAGAGAGATTGTTGACACCGCGCAGGTCTAGTTGGTAAATGCTTTTTCCGATGTGTCCAACAGTCGGCTTTATATTGCATTATCTAGAAGTATGCTCGGATCCCATTGTCTATAAATAAAATGGCTTAGTTCGGTGTCCACGAGAGAGGATGACGACTGCAGCCGGGCGCCTGCAGCTTTGGTCGGCAGACTGGGTCATACAGCCTATCATTGGCATATATGAGCGTCCTATGGTGTAAGCAATCATCGCTGTTTATGCCAACAACAGTGACACTTGATGTCACTATTTTCAAAGCTATGCTCGATGACCATTCGTATTCGCTAAAACTAGTGGACTCGCACTCCACAATCGCTGACATAGCACATTTGAACCCCGTGGACTAGCTTAGCCTACTCGTACCGTTGATGAGTGTCAAAAGGTGAACATTTGAAATGCAGTCACAATAAAAAATTCAAGGGGGAGGGGGGGGGGGGGGGTACTTTGTTGGCCTAAAGTGCGGTGAGGAGAAAGCCTTTAGCGTGGTGTTGCTGCTTGTGTCACTGATGTGTGGTTAAGATGTTAAGTGCACAATTGTTTGTCAACCTTAAATGCCGGAGACACTGCAGAGCGTTTGGGAAGCATCCGTCTGATTCGACGCCTCTCTGCAAACACTCTCCAGCGTTCTAGACAAGGAGAACTCCATGTGCGTTGGCAGCAAGTAGCGTAGCCATTAGCACGCTCGGCTGCAGAACGGAAGGATGTTGGTTGGAATCCCATCGTGCACAGAGATTTTTTTCTGGTCTGTCTAGAAAAAGCGTAACACCTCTGCTGACAACCTTCTGTCGACAACGATGAGGCATTAAAGGCTGACGCCTTAATGCGGATGAGGTACAGACCAGAGCAACTAATGAGGCCGTCGTCTCATCGACGTAAAGGCTCCCCTCGGACGCTAGTGCTGGTGCTGGCTGGTGCGTCAGTGACGGCGATCAGCTTACCGACCGACGAGTTGCCGACGTAGCGCCGCGCGTCGCCGTTCATAGTAGGGGGGCATAACACCTGTCTAGAACGACCGAACTGCGTGTTCCGCAGCTCACAAAATCGTTGCTACCAGGAAGGCGACGAAACCCTTGAGTTAAACTGCACATGCTTAGATCCAGGCCATTATTAACCAAAGGTTATCCCTAGATATCTCGTGTTCAGCCCGAAACACGCCCAGAACGTGTTCTAAACAAACTCTGTGCGCCATGTTACTGGGGCTGTTGTGTCACTAATACTCACTGATATCTTTACTAATGTTAGACGTCACTAGCTATCGACGTGTCTCGATCGTGAGAAAGTTTACTTTAGGACCCTTTGTAGCTTAAATAATATACATTTTACGCGTTTGTTGCGTCACAAATTTGGCCGTGGCTGCCATTACATACATCGGAATCCCATAACAAGCTTCTTATAGCCTCAAAATTCCGTATCTCAGACCCTTTTAACGTGGGATATTGGAGTGAGCATCTTAATATTCGTTTGTCCATGTCACAGGCCGCCGACACGCGCCCTTATCGTGTTCCTTTTTCTCGTGGGAGAAGCGACCTGATTTCTCTGGCAAGATTGCAGCACCAGGCAGTTGCCTCTACGATTTTCGAGATCACCACAGGTGCTCTCTGTGCCTTATCTGCACTCTGAACACGAAAGGAGCAAAAAAAGGGGCAAGCTGTCTTCTAGCGCATTCCCTTTGCGGGGCAGAGTATGCCACCCAAGCCCTGGGGTTTATTTCCATCGCTAAAAGTAGGGAATGCAATAAAGGAGTAATTACTCATTGGCATCCACCCGAGCGCTGCCATACGGCTACAACGGAAAGCTATACAGCTTTCTTATAAACTTCGTAGTTTAAGAAAAATTCGTCCTGGTCCGGGGTTCGAACCCGGGACCACCGCTTCACCGGAGCAGTCGCTCTACCAATTGAGCTAACCGGGACGGCAAGCTTAGGGTAGGGCGAGAGCGAATTGATCAATCACTCGAAGTGGGAACTGTGTTGGTCAAATGTTTAAGGGAATCCCCTAAGGTGGAGTAGATTTGTAATAAAGGAGTAATTACTCATTGGCATCCACCCGAGCGCGGCCATACGGCTACAACGGGAAGCTATACAGCTTTTTCGGAAACTTGGCATCCACCCGGCTGCGCTCGGGTGGATGTCAATGAGTATTTACTCCTTTATTACAAATTTACTCCACCTTGGGGGATTCCCGTAAACATTTGACCAAAAATAGGGAATACTTATGGTTGCAACTGAAAAAAAAAAATCCCTCTTCTAAAGATGAAAATTTCTAGCAGTAAAGAACATTTAAACCTTGAGGTTCTTTTTTGTTTTTCTTCTTCTCGCTTGCTGTTGCGTAGAATCACAGCAACCAACAACACCAGTCAAACAAACGACCAGGTGGACCTTCAAACTGCTACTATATGGTCGTGACACAATCATTCGGTACAGAAATTCGCAGGTTGTAAGTCGTTCCCATGTCTTTAAAAATTACAGTTGAATTCAAACGTCCGCAGCCAAGCAAGCGCTGTGTGAGTACGTGGAAGATATTTAAGGACCCTGGGAAACATCCATTGAGACTACACAACGAGCGTGAACCTTCACATGAGAATTGATAGGCCAAAAACTGAGCAGGATGCAAGGGGCTTTCTCTCCGCTGCTCCTCCTCTCCTATACTCACAGGAGGAATTCATAAGTACAGATTTGCAAGACTTTTCATGCAAGGCTTTCATCTTATGGGGAACAGCGCAACGAAGGCTTTTTTGCGCTGTTCCCCATAAGATGAATACTTACCAACTCGCCCAAATTTCAGCTTTACTCAATGCAAGGCTTTCTTAATTTAATTCATCTTTCGTCACCGGCGGTATGGCAAATTATAAAGCAGTTTTAATTTTCAAATAATCACCCGTAGGGCGCAAGCTTGGAGGCTACCGGAAAGCCTCTGAATTAAATTGTGGACGACACATTGAACTACGCACGTTATAAATTTGCGAAGGAAGGAGGCCAGTCAGGAGGCAAGTGGAGTTGGTTAAGGAACCAAGACGAGTGATTTGCATGGAAAACAGGAAACAGACATGGGCTGGGCGTTTAGAGCTGAGAGGAGATATGGAAGTAAAGGAGTGGATTCCAAGAAAGGAAAAACGCAGCAAGGGCACGGTAGAAAGTCAAATGGGCGGATGATATCAGCAAGTTTGTGGAGCGGCCGCAGGACAACGTTAACTGGTGGAATATGATGGTCGTCTTGCGGTGAATGTAGTTAGGTTGCGGCTGCTACTGATGGAGATGACGACGGCCAATGATGACATCTATCAACTCGAGCTGGGAAGTGGATGCCGTTACGCAGAACACGCTCAGCAGGACAATGCGACACGTCTACATACAATACGAGAGCGCGTTATTCAGATATTATAAAGCCCAGCTACTTTCTTACAGTTTCCCCGCGAGACCTTTCACCAGTGCAGCGATTATTCGTTGCAGAAACAGAGCAAAAGCCTCTCACCCGGTTGCTCAGCGACAGCAGACCTCCGCCACCGCCGCCATCCCGCTGCGGCCCCGGGCTGTCGGGAACCCCGGAGGTGAGCGACGCCTGTATGAGTGCCAAGATGACGGCCAAACTGGCGGCCATTCCTGAGCCGAGGGGCTCATCGGAAACAGTCCGAACGTCCCGCTGCACCGGTGCTTCACTTTCTGCATGAGAGGGAAACCCGCCAGTTCGCGTCGGTAAGGTGGGCGTTTAGATCTAGAATTGGCAACAGCTGCGACTGGCATCGTCTTTTAATTGCATCAAAGAAACTTTCGGGTCACAACCTGACCTGAAGACGAGGTTCATGAGCTGGTGCAGAGGTGCACGGGGAAGGAGCTGACGCTGATAGGATAGGATAACTTTATTTAGCTCTAGCGCAAGTGCTTTTATGCGGTCAGATGAGTTCATCCGCAACGGTCGGTTGCCCCTATTCCAGGGCTCCGCTGGATGCTGCCGCCAGCTGAGCTCGCCGTACCAGACCGGTCTGGTCATCGCGGCAATCGCTGGAGAGCAGACCCTCCCATTGCTCCGCACTTGGATTTGGTGTAACTGGGACGACGTCGACGTTTTGACATGCCCATGTTATGTGATACAGTGTAGGTTTTTCATGGCACCAGGACAATTGTGTGCGTAAAGTGTGGGGTGAATTTTACTTATTCTCGTGCATTGTTGCGCTTACGAAGGAACTGGGACACAATCAGGGACGACACAGAACAGATGTGCGCAAACTATCAACTGCAAGTTTATTTCTGAGTGCATGTATATATAGGCATTGTGAAGACAAAAACAAAAACAGTGTCCCAGTTCCTTCGTAAGCGCAACAATGCACGAGAATAACAACCACCAACTAGCCCAATTTGAAACTCTTCTAAGAATTTTACTTAGTTTGTTTAGATTTGGATATGACCCGTTTGAAGTTGTCTCCATGTGACAGCCTCTTCTTTGTTTAAGGATTTGTGGGGTGGTGGGTTCCACACTGACGCTGAGGAATGTTTTGTTTCCATCTACACTCTGCATTCATTTATGCGTGCACATCAACTAGCGCTTAAGCATGTTGACCGCCCCTTGTCAACCTGACAACTGTTTTGTTACGCAGTGCCCGTAACTGAATCCGGAAATCAACCTATCGGCTTAAGCAACAGCACGGCAGACAACTAAGCGCGCCTTGAATAAATTTAAAAGCAGGGACATAGCAGCCAATGAACTTGGGTGGCATTTAAAACGTTTTCCGCCATCTGCAAAGCTTTGCCCTTTAATGTACTATACTAAGTTGGAAGCACATTTCTAGAGCCGCACATATGCGTTTCTTCCCACAAAATCTTTTACCAGAAGAGAATTTTAATGCACACTTTAGTGACACTGGGTGACAGTGGGTCTGGGTGACAGTGACAGTGGGTCTGCATGTGCTGCTTTCACTCGTGCTGGCGTAGCCACATGGTCAGAGATTGTCGTTGCAGGTCTCACCCCCGACCATCGTGGCCAGAAGATCACCGCTCACCGGAAGCACGTCCCCTCAAGCGATGATTTATTGAGGGCGCACGCTTTCCCGACTACATAATACGGACCATGATTATTGCAGAGACATAGAGACGCCACCGTCTATGTGGCTCTCTCGAAGAGCGCTTCATCCGCTCCGGAAATTGGACACTTCGTATTTGGCTTGGCTGGAGCTGTGTCGTGCACATGCATCCTGGTGGTCAATCCTTGCTGCGCCTAGTGGTTTGTTCGTCGCATCTTAGCCGCTATACCGTGCTAGAACATTTCTCACTAATGAATTTAACTAAAACGAATGTTTGGAATTCGGCTTGTTTTTAATTAGCCAAGCGTTTCATTGAGGTGTTCCTCTAGAACTGAAGTGATGCTGTTTCCATCGAATCCATGTTTTCTGCCTAACCAAGCCGATTATGAAACCTCAACTTCCATGGCGTTCCATGGCCTGTCCAAGCGGATGCGCTAGCACAGAGCTTCTTTCCCCTACAAGCAGTCTTGAGAAACTCAGTGGCTCTGACAACTCGGACCCGCCGCGGCTGCACTGACCGTTCGTGAACCCAACTGTTTCGAGCGACACACACACGGTGCCACCGTTTGACCAGAAGAAAGCAACCATCATTAAAAAGTCTGGCAGGCACTCCGACAGCAACAAAAAAAAACTGGCACCCCCGGGAAAAAAGGGATGCGCAAATTATCAAGCTCACAAGCAATTCAGGACGAACGTGTGACAGCGTGTCGTCTGTACAGTTTAAGAAACAGAAAAGTGTATAACATTTGCTAATCGAGAAGGCAATAAACCTGAGTAGTATGGGACGCGCTTTATGAAAATTTTCGTTGTGTTCTTGCATTTATGTTTCATCTTGCACGCTATTATTTGCGCGTTGATTTTGTAAACGCGATATATTTTGCAGGTAATAAAATGTTACTTCGCAATGTCCCCTTGTTTTGCGACTCTTGTCGTTCTGTTTAACTTGGAACGCTTTGTTTAGCGTCTTGCTCGAGGAAGCCACCTTGTATGTTGAATAGGTTTCAGGCATTTTTACCACTGATTGCTATGTTCCGAACACTTGATCTTTTAACCAGTTTGGAGCAATCGATTATGCTCACGAAGCAATACAAACGGTTGGCATATATTCAATGTCAAAACCTTCCAATGTCAAAACCTTTGCCGAAGAGCAAAGGACACCCTGGCGCTTAGCAAAGCTTGAACAGCACAAACTGGACTGACGTCCTGAGATTGCGAGTGTGGGGATTCCCTCCCACGTTCTTGCACGTTCATCGACAGAGCATCTCGCGAAAAGGCTTTCACAGCTGGGCACCGTCATCAGGAAATCATAGCACTCGCTGCTGCATGCGTTGCCCGGACAGCCAGATTACAGCGGTGGACGGACGCGAAACCGAGGATGCCACCGCGGATTACCGGACAAAGGGTGCTGGCGCTGAACAGACCCCGATCCCGTGACTGCAGCCCTGTTCGGACGTCCCTGTCAATTCGTCGTTACGCGGCGCCTAAGAAGCACTCTCCAAGCCTCGCCGCAGGGCCCACCAAACGACGCAAGCGACGAGCACGCTATTGGGATCTCTTATATTTCTTGGAAAAAACAGCGCTAAACGAAAGGACAACGTTGTCCTTTCGTTTAGCGCTGTTTTTTCCAAGAAACATGTACCAACTAGCTGAACTCTCCGTTTTATTGAAGGATCTCTTATAAAAATGGTCTATAGACTTCTTATTGGCTCTATTGACTTCCTATAGATATAGCTTTTTGTCTATTCATAGTCTATTGACTGTGTATAGACAAAAGTCTACTAAAAGTGTATGGCCATAAATCTACAGATTGTCTATAGACTGCCTCGGGCATTTGTATTGCCTATAGACTTTTGTCTATAGACAGTCTATAGACTTTATAGACAGAAGTCTATAGACACTCTATAGACTGCCTAAAAGTTTTTTTTAAGGGGAGGTCGGGTAAACGAGCTTACCTCGATCTGCCCGGCTGTGCAAGACGTGGAGGCTGAGTAGCAGGAGAGCGCCGAGGATGCGTGGCTCCATCGCTGGCCGTTGTAGAGTTCTCCCGACTGCTCGGAGTGTGGATAATCAGTTTGCAAGAAGCGATGGAAGAGGGTGCCGATACACGCTCCGTAGATGTGAAACGGATGAGAAAGCTTTGTCAAACGAAGACAAGGACGCTGATTTCTTTGTTGCAGCTGCGAGAAGCTGTCGAATCTCAGCGGCTGCGCCCGCGATAGTGAAGGAACTTGGGAAACCCAATGGCGACGGACGAGGAGGCGCGTCCGGAATACACCGAGTAGAGAACACGGCTCGACTCTGTTTGCGCAATGTGCGCAGTTCACGCGCCTGTTGGGGCGAGAAATTTTGCGTCCCACGAGCGCTGGGTGCTTCGCCTCCCATGAGCGAGCGTCGCGTAGTCAGACGGTGAGCCAGCACAGTGTGGCAAGCCTGTTGTTAATGTATTCGCGTGCGAGCGCGTTTCTCACAGCGACGGAGCATCGATGAGTGAAGGATGTGCTAACGATACGAATACCCCGAAAACCTGATATTCTCTTCTTTGATTTACTTCATATCATAATACAGGTGCGGTATTATTTCCTGTCATATTTTTGTGTTAATTTGAATCTGCGATACCGTCGTCGCTGAGCAGCGTACGAGTGGAAGGTGCTCGTCAGGTAGAGCATAAGTGCCTTTTGCGCTACCACACTGGACGCTTTCACACAGAGGAAAGTAAAAGCTCGTAAAATGAAGCAACGGGCACCGGCCCGCATTGCAGATGGCTATATGTCTGTAGGGACTACAGACACTTTTAGTCAAGGCGAAGAAGAGTTGTCGCGCTTGCGAAGATTCTTCCACGCTGTTCCAGGGGTTCCAGGCATTGTTAAGTGCGGCCTGCGTTCGCTGTAACAACTTATGATCGGCCGGCATCGTCATTTTCGCATCCAGCGTTAAGCCCGGCCCGCGTGTGGCGTTCAGGGCGCGGCGTGTGCCGCCAAACATGCGCCGCCACTGGCGCAAGAACGCGGAGGGGTGAGTGCCCGTGATAACGTAAGATCGGCGTCGCACAGGACGCTCCATGCGGGCTGGGCGCAACAAGAAACTCGGCGCTGCCTGGTATCGCCACATACTGCCGCCACTGCTGTTCCATGCGTAATTGAGAACAAATGAAATGAAATCGCGGTGTCTGGGGCACAACTACATTCTCTAACACACAAAAAATATTCCATATGCAAAAACGGTATCTACGCCACGTGTACAATGCTGGTTACAGTGCAACCACTGCAGAATTTTTTCACAGTGCTCATGTTAATACAGCTCACAAGCTATACCGCTACCGTTTGAGTGTTCGGTTCAAATATGAAGTGAAAAAAAAATATTCATAGCCTGGATGCCTTGGCACATTTAGAAAGAAATACGAAATGTTATCATACTAGACGTGCAGAAAACTGGAAGGTTGCTGTACCACGCTTGAATTCTGCTATGGAGCGATTGTGTTATTCTCTGCCATCTCTTTTAAACTACTATCAGTCACTGAATTTTGATTTATTTCGTTCTTCCGCTGTGAGACATGTTTGCCGATTGACTGACCTGATTTCATCTATTCTGGTGTTTGTTCTACTTAGCTCTGGACTTTTTTCCTTGATTCTGCACTGATCAAGTGTCTTGATTTGTTTATCGTTTGTTCATTATCTGGCGCTGTCTAGGCGCGGCCTTATATATGGGGCGGCGGACTCGTGAAGCCGCCAAGTGGCAGCTTTTTTTCCGTAGCCCTCCATCTGTAGCACCTGATGGAAATAAAGATTTGATTTAATTTGATTTGATTAACCAGCAGGCGAATAGTCGAGAGTGTCGGGGGACCTCTGCGGATCGTTCAGTAACGCAACCTGCGAAATCTTATCACATCAAATTTATTTCGCACATGTGCATGTAAATAAAATCATGCCCACGAGGTGAAGTAAAAGGAAGAAGACCGTGCTTCCTGACGCGGCTTCACCCCGGCTACACGAGACTGGCAACACGGCACAAGTAAATAGTATGAAAAATGACATGATGCGATAATCGTCATGATTATCATCATAATTATAATGTCATGAACGTACAAGCATCATCAAAGGCCCACACGATCGAAAATAACAAATTTAGAGCAACGTAACTTTGAGAAAGCACGAAGCATCGAAAATATCGTATTTAGACACACAAACGAGGCAATAAAAAACGATTGCGGTACAATCCGTGCTTCCCCTGGATTAACCAGCTCCCGGAATGCATGCATGCTGCGCCGTGTTCTGTCAGGTGTACGCGACGAGTATTCTGGCCAAAATAGCGACTTAACAAACTTTATGCGCTCGTTCCGTTGCGTCAGTAGTCAGCACGCATGTGGCAACAGCGACGACGGAGCGCCTAGGTTATGTCTGCTTAAATCAAATTTTCTGATCACGGTGTATTTGTTTCTTGTGTTGAAAAATATTCTTTTGCATTGGCGTCACGTGTTCCAGGAGAAGTATGTCAGGTAGAATGAAAGAATGAGGACGGCATGCAGCGTTGGCACAAGCATACGCATTTAATGCACACAACGAGACACACAAAAACTATCACACGCGAACGAATTTTACTTGAGCAGTTGCTGAATAGAGCAGCTCAATGGCCAGTTTCTCTCTCAGTTACGAAAGAACGCGCGTGAGAGCTGGTGTTGCGTCATATATTCCAGCATAGCGCGAAGGATCTGTCTAAACCAGTGCACCGCGGACTGCACCCATCGACCGCACCGTATAGCCCAGCTTCGTGCGGCTTTGAAGGAAAACGTTAGCGCCGAACACTTAAAGGGTAACTGCATAGGTTTTAGAAATCGACGAGCTTAAAAGAGTCGAATGTGTGAAACTTGCAGGTAAAGTATGCGAAGTCCTTTTGGGCTAGCATTTGAAATAGTGACGTAATCGTCAATTAAAATCGCGACGTCCATCAAGCTTCTCCGCAGTGCAAAACGCCAACTGGGGAGGGGGGGGGGGGCGTATGATGACGTCATCGAAGGTATCGGTACATTTCCAACGCATAAACGCCTGTTTTGAAGGAAAAAAAACCAACGCCACCGAAGGCAAAGCCTACCGAACATTGTTTGGCAGCCTCCAACGAGGCACAGCAGGGTGTGGCTGACGGCAGCGGTAATTTGAAAGCATACCTTCCGTGACGTCACACCAAACTTCCCCGTGCTTCTTCGCTGCTTTGAGAAGAAGCGCAAAATTGAATTATTGATTACGTCACTATTTTAAATGCTAGTGCAAAAAAAAATTGGCATGCGTTACCTACAACCTATATTGATTTGAATCCTTGAATATCGCGAAATTCTCAGAAAGAGGTGCAGTTGCCCTTTAAACCGTTAACTTCGTGAGAGCCTATGAGGGAAGCAGCAGTAGTGACGGTGGCTATGCTTCGAGATTGGACGCTGCGTGGGAATATCGACGCCGCATACTCTAATAGTTCGTTGGACTGAACGCGCTGCGCCTTTCTGAAAAATTACAGACCGATCAGTTTACTGTCCGTCGCCTACAGGGTATTTACTAAGGCAATCGATAATAGAGTTAGGACAACCTTACGATCACTTCAACCGAACAATTGATCAGGCAAGCTTTCATAAAGCATACTCGACAACAGACCATATTCACACTATATCAGTCAGGTGATAGAGAAATGCGCAGAGTACAATCAACCCTGATATATTGCCGCAACGCATTCCTGGCGCCGCCTAGTAGTCGCGCTCAGGAGGCTGGCGCGCGCTCTTCTTCGCCCGTGAGCTCGCTCGCTAGTCGGTTAGCCGGCCGGGCCGTTTCCGCTGGCGCTTGGACGTTGTGGCAAATACAAACCTGCCTACCTGCTCCTGTGACATTTTGGTGGAGCTTGCTGGGTACATCCCATGTCCGAAGAGCTTTTGGGTGCCTCCGAAGCCCCGCTACACACCGTGGACACACCTGTGCACAAGGCCAGCCGCCGCTTGAGAGGCTTAGCTCCCGAGTGTGGTCCCCTTCTTTCCTTACCGCGAACCATGACGACTACAGAGGCAAGCCAGCCCGTTCACCTTCCCGTAAGTGCCCAGCCGCTGTTCTTCCATGCTCCGCGTATGCCCACGCCGTTCCATGGCGACAAATTTGAGGATGTTGAGGACTGGTTGACCAACTACGACCGGGTCGCTGCGTTTAATGCGTGGGACGAGGAGCGAAAGTTGCGGAACATTTATTTTTCACTTGAAGACGCCGCCAAGATGTGGTTCGAAAACCACGAGGCTACCATCACCACCTGGCAAGATTGCCGGCAAAAGCTGCTCAGCACATTCCGCAACGACGCAAGAAAAGAGATGGCTGAAATGGCTCTACAGTCCCGAGCGTGCGGCCCAATGAGAGCGTCGCCATGTTTGTGGAAGAAATGACTCGGCTTTTCAACCGCGCGGATCCGTCCATGTCGGAGGCAAAGAAGGTGCGCCATCTTATGCGTGGCGTTAAAGAACAGATCTTCGTCGGCCTTGTACGTGACCCTCCATGTACTGTGGCTGATTTTAAGAAGGAGGCGACAAGTATGGAGCGTGCCATACAACAGCGATTCGTGCAATTTGATCGTTCTGCGAACATCACTGCTGTGGACTTCCGCTTGCCGATGAACGGCAACGAGAGTAGCACCCTTCGCGAGCTTGTCCGAAGCATCGTACGTGAAGAACTGCAAAAGCTGCCCTTTCTCGAGCAACACCCGAGACGGCCGCACTTCGACGCACTGAACGACCCGTCAGTCCGACGATCCGTGATACGGCGCACTTCGTCGACGGTGAGCATCTTTCCGCTGAGATACCGATCGCCGTTGACAACCACTCTACGACTGCCCTTGTAGATACGGGCGCTGATTTTTGCGTTATGAGTCGTGGCCTTGCTACAATCCTACGCAAAGTCCTGACTCCTTGGCACGGCGCGCCGATAAGGACAGCCGGAGGGCATGTGCTGACGCCGCTAGGAGTGTGCTCCGCCCGAGTCGAGATTCGCCACGTAACTTTCTCTTGTTGCTTTGCTGTGCTGGCGGAGTGCTCCAAGGACCTGATCCTCGGTCTTAATTTTCTTCGAGAAAACGGCGCAATCATCGACCTCTGTGACCTCATGGTGACTTTTTCGACCCAGCGCGCAGTTTCCGACGACTACACAGCAGACAGGCCAGTTTTCCGGGTATTCGATGACCATGTCACACTACCTCCACGCACCAGCATGTTTGTTACAGTGCACTGCGACAACCCTCCCGCCCTTCAAGGCCTCGCGGAAATGAATGTGAATTTATTGTTGAGCCTACAAGTCTGCGTCGCTCGTGGGGTCTTTTCCTTGAGTAATACCCGAACTGAACTGCTTTTAACGAACTTTAGCGCCGAATACCGCCATTTACCGCAAGGGGCAGCCATCGCCTACTTTGATAAAGTCGGCGAGCCCTCAGCCCACTGCGCCCTATCATTGCTCAACAAGAACCCTCCCGAGAGCACTGCCCATACCTTCGAACTGACGTGAATCCTGATTTGCCTTTTGACCGAAAACGCCGCCTTCAAGCAATTCTTGACTTTTACCATGACTGCTTTGCTGTCACGTCCAAGGTGGGACAGACGTCAGTAGCAAAGCATCGCATTATAGTTGACCCCACCGAACGCCCTATCCGCCAACACCCCTACCGAGTGTCGACTAAGGAACGCGAGGCTATTCGGGCGCAAGTTGATGAAATGCTTCGCGATGATGTGAACCAACCGTCCACAAGCCCATGGGCCTCACCTGTTGTGCTGGTCGCTAAAAAGGAGGGAACACTCAGATTCTGCGTCGACTACAGGAGGCTCAACAAAATTACAAAAAAAGACGTCTACCCACTGCCTCGAATCGACGACTCGTTCGACCGACTCCGCCATGCCCGATACTTTTCATCGCTCGATCTACGCAGTGGTTATTGGCAGATCGAAGTCGATGAACGTGATCGTGAAAAGACGGCGGCGCAGAACAACAGCTTACCATCCTCAGACGAATGGCCTTACTGAGCGACTCAATAAGACCATCGCCGATATGCTTTCAATGTACGTCGTCGAAGACCATAAGAACTGGGACCAGGTACTACCGTATGCAACATTTGCGTATGTGAGCACCAGCTCATCCGCGCCGACGGAGATCCTTCGCCGGAGGGCGAGCAACCCGAACTTTGAGTCCGAGCAACCCGAGCCGCCCGCGGGAGGAGAGAGTGATGTGAGGAGAGGATGAGGAGGACGAGCGCTCGCGCGGCGCGTGAAGAACAACAGACTCAGGTGTTGGACACGAAAGAAGCAACACGGCCTCTTGTTAACCCAGAGATCCTTTGTAACGGAAAGACGAATAAACGTCTTTTGAATTGTTCCTTTATCCTAACAATTCAGAAGTGGGATACAGTCAACGTTCGCCCGAACTTACGAAGTTAATCGGCAAGCCCCACCATGCCTGTCACCCGCACCGGAGCATCTTCAACGGATATGGCAAACGAAGATGGCGGACGACCGAGCAACGATGGCGGGAACGACGACGCCGACGACTCAAGTGAAGGCGGATCCGACAACGTGGTGACAAGTGGAAACTTATCCCCGATACCTCCGTCAACGATTAACGTGGCGGAAATCCTGCAGGCCAGCGTTCAGGCCGCTGTGAGAGAAGCCATCAATGGAATTGCCTTGCTTCAGACGCAGCAAGCAGCGGCCACACCCATCATCGGCGCGGGAGAGACAGCTCGGTTAGTGCCATCGTTTGATCCAGTGTCATCCAGCTCTCCGACAGTAGACGCTTGGATAAGACGCGTGGACGACTTGGCACAAGTCTACCATTGGTCCGACCGGCTGATATCTGGAAACGCACTCTCGAGGTTGGAAGGGCCTGCAAAGACATGGTATGACTCCCTCTCTTCCGTCAACAAAACATGGCCGGAATGGAAAGAAGAAATTAAGCGCGTCTTCCCCACGACAGCGGGATTCCAACGACTCCATCGGGAAATGGAGGAGCGACGACAAAAGCGCGGTGAGCCCATCGAGTGTTATTACTACGACAAGCTCTCGAAAGCTCGCCGTTGCAACCTCACAGATGAGGCTTGCATTGAATACCTCATCACGGGGCAATACGATGACGACGTAATTAGAGCACTGAGCGTACGCACGTACGAGTCACCGGAAGACCTTCTTCACTGCATGAAACGCCTCGAAGAAAGATTGGGAAACACTGCCTCCAAAAGTTCAAAATCAAGTGGTCCCCCGAACTACTCTCGTTTCCCCGCATATGCCAACGCCCATGGCAACAAAAGCGAAGCAATGGCGTCGGCCTTGAACACTACCGACCACAAGAACCTTTCTCCGAAGGCGAGGAGGAAGCCGCCATGGAATGAAAGAGGAGAGCCCCTCTGCTTCAACTGCAGCGAGTACGGTCACGTGTCCCTCAATTGCCCGGCCCCACAGCGAAAGGCGAGATGCAACGCTTGCGGACGAGTGGGCCACGGAGAAAAAGACTGCAGGGCAAAAACGGAGAGAGGAGCGCGCGTCGCTCAGAACGTGTTGGGCTTTGACCTCCGAGCCGCTGAAGAGGCCAACGAAAAGTACATTATGATAGCGAAAGCGAACGGCTGCGACATACGAGCATACGTCGATCTCGGTAGCCAATGCGTAACTCTGCGGAAGGAGGATGCCAACCGAATCGGAGTCGCTTACACGAAGTTGACAAAGCCGTTCACTATCGGGGGCTACGGGTCCGGACATGTGACACCGTGTGGGGAAACGAACATCACCCTCACGGTCGACCAAGCTACAGCGGACGTTCCCGTGCTGGTCGTGCCGGACGCGTCACAGTCCATACCCCTACTTGTGGGCCAACCTTTCACCGAGCAACCACACATCACGATTGTGAGGCGGAAGATCACAGTGCGGATTTTTGAGGAGCACAGGAACGAGGACCATAGAGACGACACGCTTCAGTCCATTGAAATTCCAGAGCTCCCAGAACGACCTGTGTGCCTATGGGCGAAGGAAACAACGGTTGTGCCCCCAAAATACGTGGGTTTCGTTAAGCTCTACGCCACTGGTAGCGCACCACGCTCAGATGTCTTCGTGGACATGCAGCTCAGGTGCCAAGAAGGTCGAGAGCATTGCATACCACGCTGTGTCCTCAGCGTTGACGGGACCAACGAAACAGTAGTCCCTATAATGAATATTTCCAATCATGAACTGACCATCGAAGAGAACGAACGAGTTGCACGAGCGGAAATTTGCTTCCCAGACGATGCATCGCCACGAGAGGGTGAGTCGGACACCAGCACTGACCAGCCCTTATTGATACCGATCGAAGAGATTCAAGTAGGTCCTAATGTTGCTCCTAAGGAACGTGAAAAGCTCGAACAGCTTATTTTTGAGTATCGGGACTGCTTCGCAACCACCGTTTCAGAGATTGATGCACTTAGCCGCTGTGCATACGACCCTCCAGAAGAGACGGATATTGTTCCTGGCCTTCACGTCCTTGCAACATGCATAGCGACAGAAGACGTGCTAACCGTTGCCCAGCTGAATGATCCAAAGGTTCAAGCTTTGAAGGAAAGGCTAGAAAAAAAAGAAGACCAACGCAAGCAACAGGAGCGGTACAAAAGGAAGCAGGTGCAAGCGCCGACATACAATCCCGGAGATGTACTAGTTGAGCGAGAACCGGCAGCAAGTGGGGAGTCAAGAAAACTGAAAGAAAAATACAAAGGACCGTATATCATCCGAGAAAGGCTTCCCAACGACCGCTACCGCATCGAAAACGTGCCTCCAGGGCGGCAAAGGCGAAGAGCTTACAGCAGTATTGCACCGGTTGACAAGCTGAAGCTTTGGGACCGGGAATTGGGAATTACACGAGACAAGTTCGGAAGAATCGGGCCGCGAGGACGATTCCGACCGGGGCGGTCGGTGGCACAGGATGGCCGAATGTGAGCGCTAGCTCATCCCCGCCGACGGAGATCCTTCGCCGGAGGGCGAGCAACCCGAACTTTGAGTCCGAGCAACCCGAGCCGCCCGTGGGAGGAGAGAGTGATGTGAGGAGAGGATGAGGAGGACGAGCGCTCGCGCGGCGCGTGAAGAACAACAGACTCAGGTGTTGGACACGAAAGAAGCAACACGGCCTCTTGTTAACCCAGAGCTCCTTTGTAACGGAAAGACGAATAAACGTCTTTTGAATTGTTCCTTTATCCAAACACGTATAATACCGCAGTCCAGGAAACGACCCGCTTCACCCCGTTTGGTTTGGTGTACGGTCGCGAAGCCGTTACCATGCTGGATGCAATGTTACTGCCCGATGTCGCCCTCCCATCAGTTGCCGGCGCTGCCCAATTCGTCCAGCACGCTGAGGCCGCCCGTCAGCTTGCTCGAACAAGACTCCGGACGCAGCAGGTTAAAGACGCTCAACGCTATAACCTTCGTCACAGGGAGGTAATTTACAACCCTGGCGATAAAGTCTGGGTGTGGGTTCCTGTTCGCCAGCGGGGTCGCTCCGAGAAGCTTCTGCGCCGCTACTTCGGCCCGTCCGAAGTGCTGCGCAAACTCAGCGACGTCACCTACGAAGTGATTCCGCAAGGAACTGTTCGTACGTCCCGACGGCAAACACAGTCGGAAGTCGTACACGTTGCCCGGATGAAGCCCTTCCACGCCCGCTAGGTCAAGCCTACGGTTCTGCTTGACCTCGCCACGCAGCATCGGGACGATGCTTTTTCCACCGGGAGGGGCAATGCCGCAACGCATTCCTGGCGCCGCCTAGTAGTCGCGCTCAGGAGGCTGGCGCGCGCTCTTCTTCGCCCGTGGCTCGCTCGCTAGTCGGTTAGCCGGCCGGGCCGTTTCCGCTGGCGCTTGGACGTTGTGGCAAATACAAACCTGCCTACCTGCTTCTGTGACAATATTGTCTGTATAGAGCACGAGGAGGCATTTGACTCAGTCAAAACTTCAGCAGTCATGCAGGCATTGCGGAATCAGGGTGTATAAAAGCCTATGCAAAAATACTGGAAGATATCTATAACTACTGCACAGCTTCCATAGCTCCTCCATAAAGTCAGCAATAAAATTCCAATAATGAAGGATGTCAGGCAGGGAGACACGATCTCGCCACCGCCTGTTTACAGGAGGTATTCAGAGGCCTAGATTTGGAACAGCTGGGGATGAGAGTTCCTGAAGAATACCTAAGTAATTTGCGATTCGCTGATGACACTGCCTTGCTAAGTCACTCAGGAGAGGAGCTGCAAAGCATGACTAATGAATTAGACAGCCAGAGCAGAACGGTGCGTCTAGAAATTAACATGCAGAATACCAAAGTAATGTTCTACAGTCTAGCAAGGGAACAGCGAGGTGCTGAAAGTGGTAGGGAATACGTGTACTTAAGGCAGGTAGTGACCGCTGATCCGGATCATGAGAGAGAAACAACTAGAATAGGAATGGGGTGGAGCACGTATGGCAGGTTCTCTCAGATCAATAATGGCAGTTTACCAATACCCCTGAAGAGAAAAATATACAATAGCTGTACCTTACCGGTATTCGCCAATGGAGCAGAAATGTGGAGGCTATCGAAAAGGGTTCATCTTAAAGGGCAACTGTCCGGGGGTCTGGACATTTTTTTAAACACAAGCCCACTGCATAGACGAGGCATCGAAGATAACCTCTGCAAAATACGAGAGCCATGCGCGCCCCGAAAAGCTGTAAAAATTGAAAACAAAGTCCGTTGGTTCTTTCCTTCCAAAAGCAAACGTCCTCAACCCCTGCTTTGGCTCCCGAGCCTTCATGTTCACGTCATTCTGAAAACCTTCGCTAAAGGCATTCCACTGGTGCGTCGTTCTGACTGACAGGCGAAGGGTGGGCGTAGCCGGTTCGTCGCGTCGTCTGCTTGTGCGCACGCTTCCCGCAGCGCCTTCGGTTTTCGCACACGCCTACAAGCACGCATGGAGGAAAAAAGAACTGAGGAGGGAGCGTATGGCGACAGCCTTGAAGCCTAGTCATAAAAAAAAATGTAGTAAAACAGAGAGGGAGAGTAAAACGCATAACAGTTACAAGCGAGCATTCGCGCTGAGATGTTAAATACTTCTTAAAGTTCCTTTTAGTAGTTTCATCATTGTGGCTTAAATGTTGAATTTGCATGTGTTGTAAATGCGTACAACAATGCCTCGGCACTAGCTCACGAGCGGCGCGAACTTCTTATTTTTTTGTATTTTGTAAATGGTATACACGTAACCGATATGAACAAAAAAGCAATCATCGTCGGCGATACTAATATTGATACTTTGGGTGCCAACCACAGTGAATACACTGACCTGTTATTTTCATATGGATTTACGAATCTTATCTCTACTCCGACCCGAATCGCAGGTTCCAGCTCGACATGCCTCGACCATGTTCTATGCAATTTCGTGCCACCTAATTATTTGGCTGGGGCATATCATACGGCAGTGGCAGATCACTTCGCGATTGCCTTCTTATACCGCGTAGACTATAGAGATAGCCGTAGAACTTCTGACAGCACGTGCGAACATAGGAAGAAAATTGACTACCAAAAATGCGCACTCAGGCTCTCTGAAATGAGCTTTGCAGACCTCGCCGATATTAATGCCAATGAACACTGCTGCAGCCTTGTCGGTAGAATTAAAGCTGTGATAAATGATTGTAGTTTTACGCAGAAAAAAACGTACTATACACATCCAGTGTGCCCTTGGATGACAGCAGCTGTGCTAAACATGATAAAAACTCGCGATCACTGGCACACCAAAATGAAACAAAACAGAGGGAACGCATATTATAGTGCTCAGTATAAGCTTCATAGAAATAAAGCTGTTGCTACCATGCGTGTACAGAAGAAGCTATATTTTAGTAACCAAATAAACGCATGCGCCGGCAATTCTAAGAAACTCTGGGCTACAGTGAACTCGATAATTCAGCCTACTTCATCAAACCGAATACTTCCTGACCTGGCCCTTTCCGCAGATAAACACCTGCTATCAGATCAGTTTAACGATCATTTCTGCTCAGTGGGTGCTGATTTACGTTTAAGTATGGGTCTCACAGACGAACCTTCTCTGCCTGAGTATCTTGAAAAGACCTTCGGTTTTATAGAAATAAGCAGTGACGAAGTAATGAGTGCACTTAATTCAATGGATGCCACTAAGGCCACGGGTCTCGATGGTATTCCGGTTTCCATAATTAAAAACAACAGTGGCGTCTTAGCTGCCACCTTAGCCTCTTTATTTAATAAAGCGTTTCTGTCCGGCATCTATCCTGACTGAAGCTTGCTAGATTTGTACAACAGCTATGGGTTTGTGAACTTAATTTCCTCACCAACAAGAGTTACTGACAACTCTGAAACGCTTATTGATGTGTGCTTTACGAATATTTGCACTAGTGATGTCCCGGCTGGCGTTTTGACATTAAGCATTAGTGACCATATGCCTATATTCTGTATAGTTCCGAGTCAACCAAAACAACACAGGAGTAAACCGGAATCTTCCACATTTAGAAGAATTGATGAAAACAGCTTATCAGAGTTTCGACGTCTTTGTGCTAGCACAGATTGGAGTAATATTTTAAGACAGGAGGATGCATGCCAATCGTACACAAATTTTATATCTACTATTCATAACACTACAATACTGCATTTCCGCAAGCAACGCGCAGAACTCATAGAAAATCAAGAAAGCCGTGGATTTCAAAACAACTATATGACCGCATACAGGAAAAGAACAGACTTTTTTCTCGTTTTGTGAGAACAAAAGACACTGACATTCTCCGTCAATTCAAAACGTTCCGCAATAAGTTAGGCGCTGACATTAAAAAAGCAAGAAGTGATTATTACGCGAGAAAGTTCTCCATGTCTGATGGCTCGAAGGGAACATGGAATACACTTAACGATCTTCTAGGTAAAAACAGAACCAATGCACCCGTCTCACTCCACATTCATGGCGCGAACTATGATGGCGCTGAACTAGCAAATGAATTTAATGGGCATTTCTTATCTGTTTTTCCGCCATAATCAACTGATGGTCCACATCAAGATGCCTCAGTCTATATAACCAGTAAACAAAGTAATTCCATGTTTTTGTTACCATGCACTGACTCAGAAATAATTACCATTATTCACTCCTTACGCAGTAATAGTGCTCCAGGTGTCGATGGCATAGCTCCAGTCCCGATCAAGAAAGTAGCAGATGTCATTGCGATACCATTAGCACATATAGTTAACCTAATGTTCACGACAGGCACATTTCCACATCAGTTGAAAATAGCTCGTGTCACTGCCATTCACAAAGGGGGTGACATTAATGATTTAAATAATTATCGGCCGATCTCCATTCTTTCAGTCTTTTCTAAGATTGCAGAACTTGCAATAAACACACGTCTTTCTCAATATCTCGACAAAAACCATGTCATCTCCAAGCAACAGTACGGATTTCAAAAAAAAACAAAACAACTGAGGCCGCCTTACTGGAAATCAAAGAAAAGCTAATTGAAAACATAGAAAATAAACTGCTAACAGTTGGCATATTCCTTGATATGAGGAAAGCGTTTGACTCGGTTAACCATAAGATATTGCTTGAAAAAATGCAGTGTTATGGAATACGCGGCGTTCCTTTAACCTTATTTGCTAGCTACCTTGACAACCGATCTCAAACAACTATCATTAACGGTATTTCATCTGGGATCGGTCAGATTGTGTCTGGTGTGCCACAGGGCTCCGTTCTAGGACCAACGTTGTTCTTATTATATATTAATGATATCGTCAACCTTCGTCCAGCAGACAACATTATAATCTATGCAGACGATACTAACGTATTTTTTTCAGGGCAAGATAGTAATATTTTGCAAGCAGCCTCCAATAGTTGGTTATCCCAACTGTCTGTTTGGTTAAAATCAAATAGGTTAGAACTTAATGTCAGGAAAACAAAGTACATACTGTTTAGAGCCAAAAATAAGGAAGTTCCGAACAACTTCCAAATTCACTTCGAACAAGCTCCTATAACTCGTGTCAGCTCTACAATATTCCTTGGAGTCATTTTTGAAGAACATTTACTCTGGACAGATCATGTAAACTACGTTTGCACTAAAATGGCTCGCTCTGTTGGTATCCTAAATAAATTTCGCACAATACTGCCTCGAAAATTCAAACTACAAATTTATTTCTCTCTAGTCTTTTCGCATGTACAATATTGTTTGTTGATCTGGGGAACGACTACCTCAACCAATCTTGTGAAAGTACTTACTTTACAAAAAAGAGCTGTACGAGCGATTGATAGTTTACATTACAGTGAGAGCACAGGTCCTTCCTTCCTCAACCATAGACTGCTAACCATCACGGCGGCTTACCACAAGAAGCTTGCTGTTTATATCAGAAACCTTATGAAAGGAAGCTGGCAGACTTTCGAGAGCACATATTTAATTGCCCAAACAGCATACAGTCTTAGGCACCCTCAATACCATGCATCAAAATCCCGTACAAACTATGGGTTCCAAAAACTAACTCACATAATTCCTCATACATTAAACACCTATCCATATTTAACAGAATTGTCGCTACAAAATATGTCCGAGGTCAGGTTTAGGAAAACTGTTCATGAATATTTTTGTTATAGCTAGTTGTGGTGTTTCTACCTAATCAGTTTTTGTCTTTGTTATGTTTTGATCTTAGTTTGTTGTGCTTACCTCTATGCATGCTTGATCTCTGTTTCGTTGTCAATATATCCGCTGCTTTTCTAGTTTCTGTTACTTATGGAAACTTTGTACCATTGCCAAGTGCCACTATGTTTTGCTTTTTTTTTTCATGGGGAGGGCAGGCCTCTGTCAGGCGCTACTAGGTGCCTTTAGCTTGCTCTCCCTTGTTTGCAGTCTCTGTACTGGCCAAACAAAACCAATAAATGAAATGAAATGAAATATTTTGAAGCTCGCCAAGGTAGTCCCTATCTACAAAAGTGGGAATCCTAATGAACTCGGAAACTATAGGCCGATCTCAATCCTTAGCTGTATCAACACTCTCTTCGAAAAACTATTGGCTAAAAGAATTACGCAATTCCTGACTAAAAATGCAATTCTGTCAACGTCCCAACATGGTTTTCAGAAATTTAGATCGACCACCACGGCTGTGCTTTCTATAACTGACTCAATCAATGAAGCACTCAATAATAACAATATTTCTGTTGGTGTATTCCTGGATATTAAGAAGGCATTCGACACTGTGGATCTCGATATTTTATGCAAGAAACCAGAACGATATGGGTTCAGAGGTGTATCACTCGATTGCTTTAGAAGCTATTTAACTGGGCGACGGCAGTGTGTTATTATTGACGAACACGCGTCAAGTTCGCGTTCTATTTCCGTAGGTGTTCCGCAGGGCTCAGTACTGGGGCCCATACTTTTTACACTCTACATAAACAACTTACCCGATTGCCTAATAAATACCCGTGCCATTATGTACGCCGACGATACCTCATTGTTGGTGACCGCTAACTCCGTTGAAACAGCCAAGCATATTTTAAACTCAGAACTTCAGAGAGTCAATAAATGGTTTTTAACAAATAGACTCACTTTGAACATAGGCAAGACTAAATATGTTATATTTGCATCCCCTTATAAAAAATACCAGAATACCTGCTCCGCAATATCGATAGGAGATAAAGAAATTGAAGAAGTTAAAACTATTCAGTACTTGGGTGTAACCTTAGACCCTGCATTAAACTGGAAACCGCATATCAAAAATTTGCGCAGCAAACTATCTTATGCATGTTTCGTTCTGGCCAAAGCTCGGCGACATTTCGAAATACACACACTAAAAACAATATACTTTAGCTTTTTCCAGTCCCAATTAACTTACTGTATAGAATCATGGGGATTCACTTACATCACTTACATTGAACCTGTTTTACGCCTGCAGAAGCGGGCACTGAGAATAATGACTTGCACAACACCGTAAACGCCTTCTCGCCCTTTGTTTTTTAGACTCCAAATAATGCCGGCATTGCAGCTTCGAGATTTTCGCGTTGCACTACTTGTACTAAGAGTCCTCTCCGGCACCTCCCCCTTTCCTTTGAACACATTCCATAGAGCCCCAACTAACAGCCGCTCAGCAGCACAGGGGAGAGTATCAAGGGGTAAAAACTTGGAATAAAATCCCCTGTGCAGTCTTTGCAACGTCTAATCTTTATATTTCACTGAAGACCTTTTTTCTGTCACAAATAATTACCTGATTTACAATGCAAATCGCTTTGGGATTGTTTCTTATTATTCTCTGTGGTGTCTATGTTGGGTTTGCCATTTATATGTCATTGAATAATCACTTCTAAGGCAACTGCGTTTATTTTGTGTAAAGAATGCTGTTCCTGCCTTCGTGTTTTTTTGCACACTCTTCTATTTTTTTGTAGTGAGCCCTCTTGTATTTCTGTAATTTGAACCCTCTTGCTTGTACGCTTTGCATTTTTCCACCATTCTTATGTGTATTATTTTGGCATGCATGTAGAAAGAATTTGTCCTCACTAATATCTTTGCTTTTATTGCATGGATCCATAACTAGCCTTTGGCTAAGGATCCAGACAGTGATGTTATGTACTGTGCTGAAGAAATTATAATAAAAAGAATTGAATTGAATTGAATTGAAAGCTTCCACGTCTTTTCTGTCGGTCGCTTTCCTCCGCACTTCTCGTCGCTATCCTCTCCCTGTGACTTTAATTCAGCCGGCTGCAGCTATGGTGCTTCCCTTTTGTATTTTTTTTTTCAGTAAACCATTACTACTACTTCAAGGTGCGACTGCGAGCGTTGCAGAGGCTCTTTTAAGCCCGCATAAGGTCGACCGCAGGGTTACTGAACTCTAACCGTGGATGTAAGAAAAGGGAGTGGTTCCCAGAAAACAATTAACATTCTTCTGCGTCATGAGTCGAGTAGAAGTCTTCTGCGCAGTTTGCTTCTGTCTGCAGCACAATGGTTCCTTCGAAGTCACTTCTGTGCTGGCATGCCTGGAAAGCTCGTCCACTGCGCTTCGCTCTCTGTTCATTTGTCTGACATAAGCTTTGTGCGGCTTCAACCTTTCCGTCATATTGCTGGTGTCCCCAACCAGAACGCGAAACACTCGGAGCAGGGGTTTTGCATACCACGTCTTGCATCTTTTCTGTAGGATGACGGGTCTTTGGGACGACGGAAGAGTAGTGATGCAAAACTATCGGCAAATTGACTATCGACAGAATCGATAGGTTGTTTTTAAAACGATCGACAGTGTACAAAAACTATCGATAGTACTATTGATAGTACAATAGATAGTATTACTATCGATAGTATTGCTACCGGTAGTACCGTATCGACAGCAACACTATCGATAGTGAGACTGTCGATAGTAACACTATTGATATTATGCATTTGTTGGCCAGCGATATAGCCAAAACATTTTCGATACCTGACTGGCTTCCCGGTCTTTTGAGGTTTAACGTCCCAAAGAGACCCAAGCTATGAGAGATGCCGTAGTGGAGGTCTGCGGATAAACCTATCGATTCTGTCGATAGTCAATTTGCCGATAGTTTTGCATCACTACTCTTCCGTCGTCCCAAAGACCCGTCATCTTACAGAAAAGATGCAAGACGTGGTATGCAAAACCCCTGCTCCGAGTGTTTGGCGTCCTGGTTGGGGACACCAGCAATATGACGGAAAGGTTGAAGCAGCACAAAGCTTATGTCAGACAAATGAACAGAGAGCGAAGCGCAGTGGACGAGCTTTCCAGGCATGCCAGCACTATCGATAGTGAGACTGTCGATAGTAACACTATTGATATTATGCATTTGTTGGCCAGCGATATAGCCAAAACATTTTCGATACCTGACTGGCTTCCCGGTCTTTTGAGGTTTAACGTCCCAAAGAGACCCAAGCTATGAGAGATGCCGTAGTGGAGGTCTGCGGATAAACCTATCGATTCTGTCGATAGTCAATTTGCCGATAGTTTTGCATCACTACTCTTCCGTCGTCCCAAAGACCCGTCATCTTACAGAAAAGATACAAGACGTGGTATGCAAAACCCCTGCTCCGAGTGTTTGGCGTCCTGGTTGGGGACACCAGCAATATGACGGAAAGGTTGAAGCAGCACAAAGCTTATGTCAGACAAATGAACAGAGAGCGAAGCGCAGTGGACGAGCTTTCCAGGCATGCCAGCACTATCGATAGTGAGACTGTCGATAGTAACACTATTGATATTATGCATTTGTTGGCCAGCGATATAGCCAAAACATTTTCGATACCTGACTGGCTTCCCGGTCTTTTGAGGTTTAACGTCCCAAAGAGACCCAAGCTATGAGAGATGCCGTAGTGGAGGTCTGCGGATAAATTTCCACCAGCTGTGGTTCTTTAACGCGCACTCGCATCGCACAGTACACGGGCCTATCGCCTCCATCGGAATAGAGCCGCCGTGGCCCGGGACCGAACCCGTGTCTTTCTAGTCAGCAGCCGAGTAGCATAACCCCCGTGCTACCACTGCGGCATTTGTGATAACTGGCTATCAGCAATATCCTAGTCATGCATATATGAAATATCTTGTGGACGAATGAAATATTTACCGAGTTCGCCTCAGCATGGGTGTATTATACGAGCTTTCACAAGTTTCTATATTTACAATCTTCTATATTTACTGAACTGCCGCATCCTGAGTGCAACATGGTAGTCTACAACGTGCGCGGCCGTATCTACCTTGCGTTCAGTGCATGGAAATGTAATGCGATGCAGTTAACTTCGAAATGATCGATGGATGTTGGATGATCGCTCAGATCGATGGTGTTGATCTTGTAGCCTTCTAATGGTTCGGTGATCCGGCGACACGTTGCGGAACAGACAGGACACTTCTTCGTGACTGCGTGGTTTATTCACGAGCGCTCACCAGCGACTTTCCTCCGAACTCTCTCAGACCTCGCCCGGCCTCTCATCCGGTGCCGGCCGGTCCCTCCGGACTCTCTCGAGCTCCGACCTCCAAGACCCCCTGGCCCGATCTCCCCCGGTCCGATCTTTCCCCGAGCCCCCAGTCAGATCTCCCTCTCCTGTTTCGCGCCAAAAACTCGCCCTTAAATGCACTTTCACAGCATTCTGGGGACCATTTTTGTAACCAATAGGAAATGCGCTTGTCAGAGCCAATCAGGAGAATTTTGTTCAAACTAAAGGAGCCAATAGCAAGCCAGTGCTCACGGGGTCGTTGTTTTCGCGAGCACCGCGCGAATTCCAAGAAGACGTTACGCATTTCCGCTTGGTTACAGTACAAGGCAGAAACAAACACACAAAACACCAGCGGCGGCACAGGGAAGGCAAACACTCAGCTCGAACCGCGCGCACTGCCCTGGTCGCGCTCCCCCCTTCGCCACTCGCCTTTGGGGCATCCCGTCTGTCACGCGGTCTGCTGTCGAAAGCAATAAATTTGCACGCGACCCCCTCTCGAAGCCCCAGGGGTCCGCGCATCGGCCGCGTCTTGCGGCCCGAACGCAACCTTGCAAGGCCGGGCCTCCTCACTGTCGGTTAACCGTCGTTGCCGCCCTCTGCCGCGTTTGTCTCAAAACAAACCCATTTCGGCGGCGCCAGGATGGCGGCTGCTCAAGGAGCCCCGACGAACAGCCAACACACACAAAACCAAGGGGGCCAGGCTACCGGCTTCGGGGTGCGTGCGCGATGGGTCCCTGAGCCGCAGCCCGGCAACTCAACTCCTCCTTACCAAGAATGTTGTGCGTACACTTGCTGTACGCACAACACAAAGCACGTTACAATAAAAAAAGTGCGAAGGGACATACGACACCGAACATACAGAAAAGCACGCCGATAATACACACAGCTACCGCCCCATCAAGACAAACTCGCGCCTTAACGACAGTCCCGACACATCTTGCGCACTCACACACGTAGCGAAGACAATATAAGAGAACGACACTTTCCCCATGCAGCGCTAATGACAAATACATTCGAAGTTATAACCAAGGCACATCATTTTCAGGCCACTCAAACATTCTGTAACATGCACACGACGACAGTTCCGAGCAGTTCATACCGCATTGTCTGTCATCACTGAAGTACAAAAGAAAAAACTCACACACAAATTCCGCACACACAACATTCGGTCATGTCCATGCGATGGTCTCTCAACACTGAGTCCTTCCACCTCTGGATCCTCCACTTCCACCTGCTGCATCCGCGCTTACTCGAGCCTTTTGTTTCAATCTCGACATGCTACCGACGTCAGCTGAGTAGCATATCAAGTGCATGGCTCCCTGTTGCGACATGGCGAGGCAGCTAAGGGTGGAGTGGCCCTGGCCAGCGCGGCCGACGATTTCAGCGGTGTCCTCCCGGGTCGAACACACGCACTTGTCTACGACGGAACATCGGCGCGGCACAGGCATTTCGCGCAGAGACGATACCGCGTTTGCGCCGTGGTCTATCTGACTCACGATCCTCACCGACGGTCAGTGCACGCAGGCCACGCGCCATCGCGATGGACAGAGCCACGTTTTCCCTGGCCCTCTTCATGTTTTGCGTGCTCAACTGCGGTAGCGTGTTTGCGCCAGACGCCTGCCCCTCGAGCTGCATAGGCAAATGCAGGCCAGGATCGCGCCATGATTTGGGGTGCGCCGCAGACTTCTGCCGTGTTTCCGTGCTCTGCTCACGGTAAATGACACAGACACCGTCCCCACCAGCTGATCTCCGTTCGTACGGCAAGCTCTCCGCCATAACATTGCCTGTACCTGTGTCCGCTGTCTCAGAATCAGCTCTGGTCAGCTGCGTCACCTGCTCCTCTAGAGACGCCGCCGCCACCAAGGTCGCTGTTTGAACTGTGTCATTGGCGCAACACCCCTGACATGCTGTTTCCACATCGATGCTCAAAGGATGTTCACAGTGGACACTCGCGCCTGGCGACTCGCCCGTATCCGCCTGATCATGCGGTTCGACGCAAATGTCTTCCTTTTCCTCACGCGCGTCGGCAACCTGGACAGTTTCAACAACAACCTGTACGTCACCCGGCTCGCTCTCAGGGCTCATCTCAGTACCGGCAGGTAGGGACTGCTGTTCTCTTTCAACCTCGACTGCCGACACAGCAACATCCGGCAACTTTGCGCCTGCAATCTCTGCATTGTTTGCCGGGACCTGCGCTTCGCCTGAAGCGCTCTCATTCCATACTAACTTGAAGCCATAGCAATTACCCAACACATATTTTACACCACTCAGACCTTGGCTGTCATCTCCTCTCCCTGGAGGAGGTATTCGGCTCTGAACTCGCTCCAGCAGTGCCGCCGGCTTCTGTGCAATTCGCTCTTTCTGGAAAGATTCTTGCATTTCCCTGTACTTTTCTTTGGCCATCGCGAGCTGGCGCTCAAGAGACTCCAGACTCACATCATCCAGTTCATTTTTGAGATAACCATCCCGCCTGGACCCTGATGCGCGTCTCACGTAATGCCCACTCGAACACCTAAGCGCGGCCATCACCTGCCGTTCCATTGGCACGCTATCGGTTTCAACCGGCCTCATGCCGTAGCAACTTGCCCGTTCATCTGAAGCATTGCTCTGCTCCTGCCTGGCATCTCCTCTGTCTGAGGGGGGTGATCGCCTCTCAGTTCGCTCCGGCAGTACCACCACCTTCTCCGCCCTTCTATCTTCCTGGAGAGATTCTGTCATCTGCTTGTACTTTTCTTTAGCCACTGCGAGTTGGAGCTCGAGAGATTCCAAACTGACATCGTCCAGCTCATTTTTGAGATAACTACCTCGCCTGGGCCCCGACGTGCGACTGGCATAATGCCCACTCGAACACCTCAGCGCGGCCATCACACCTGCTACTCACTAACCCTGCGGCTCGAGCGCTACGGAGGCAAGCAAAATGGGAAGGGGGACTCACTCTACCGTCGTGTCGGCGTCCATGGCTTCTGCGGCTTCCTCCGAGTCTTCTCACTCAGATGCCGCCTCGTCCTTTCCAACGGCTGCAGCACTCTCTTGCTCATAGGCCTCTCGTTGCCTCCTCGTCGCTCCACAGAGTTGCAGCGCTCTTCCTCCAAGGACACTCCTCAGCTTCCATCCCCTCTTCGCCTCCGACAGCTCCAGAGGCCTCGCACCAGGATGTCGCCTCTCTTCGCTCCCAACAGCCTTCAGGGTCTCTCACCAGCAGCCCGCTTGCTCTCTCCGCAACTGGCGCCCAGGTGTGATGATCAGCCGCAGCGGTGGGGCTCTCACCAAGGCGTTGCTCTCCGCTGGTGTCCAATTGTGCCCGTGCCCGTGTCCGCTCCGCAGAAAGCCGCCGGAATCATCCTGTCGACTGCGCCAGTTAATTTCGAAATGATCGATGGATGTTGGATGATCGCTCAGATCGATGGTGTTGATCTTGTAGCCTTCTAATGGTTCGGTGATCCGGCGACACGTTGCGGAACAGACAGGACACTTCTTCGTGACTACGTGGTTTATTCACGAGCGGTCACCAGCGACTTTCCTCCGAACTCTCTCAGACCTCGCCCGGCCTCTCATCCGGTGCCGGCCGGTCCCTCCGGACTCTCTCGAGCTCCGACCTCCAAGACCCCCTGGCCCGATCTCCCCCGGTCCGATCTTTCCCCGAGCCCCCAGTCAGATCTCCCTCTCCTGTTTCGCGCCAAAAACTCGCCCTTAAATGCACTTTCACAGCATTCTGGGGACCATTTTTGTAACCAATAGGAAATGCGCTTGTCAGAGCCAATCAGGAGAATTTTGTTCAAACTAAAGGAGCCAATAGCAAGCCAGTGCTCACGGGGTCGTTGTTTTCGCGAGCACCGCGCGAATTCCAAGAAGACGTTACGCATTTCCGCTTGGTTACAGTACAAGGCAGAAACAAACACACAAAACACCAGCGGCGGCACAGGGAAGGCAAACACTCAGCTCGAACCGCGCGCACTGCCCTGGTCGCGCTCCCCCCTTCGCCGCTCGCCTTTGGGGCATCCCGTCTGTCACGCGGTCTGCTGTCGAAAGCAATAAATTTGCACGCGACCCCCTCTCGAAGCCCCAGGGGTCCGCGCATCGGCCGCGTCTTGCGGCCCGAACGCAACCTTGCAAGGCCGGGCCTCCTCACTGTCGGTTAACCGTCGTTGCCGCCCTCTGCCGCGTTTGTCTCAAAACAAACCCATTTCGGCGGCGCCAGGATGGCGGCTGCTCAAGGAGCCCCGACGAACAGCCAACACACACAAAACCAAGGGGGCCAGGCTACCGGCTTCGGGGTGCGTGCGCGATGGGTCCCTGAGCCGCAGCCCGGCAACTCAACTGATGCTTATCAAACATTTCGTCGTTGGTGAGGTTTTTAAGCGTTGGTGTGGTTTATCGCTCAAACCGCGGACGTATTTCCAGTAGGATACTAGATGAGAAGGACATCTTGATACACGAGCGAGATAAAGGCTAAATATAAGCACAAAATCACAGATTACAGGAACCAAGGCACTCGGCATCATGATGGCCGGAACAAGAAGAACGAACGTTAATTGCTGTGCATCTCATCATTTGTAGGCTCTTGACAGCATTTCATATGCACTCCGCATGCCAGATGCCTTTTTCTTCTATACGCCGACCTGTGTACAAGTTAACCAATTTTAAAGATAACTGGCGGGTTGTGAAAGCATTATAGAATTAAAATAAAATGACTACCATGACTACCACAATAAAATGAGACGCAAAAGCAGGGCAGTTCAGCTTAAAGGGTAGCTAGGACAGTTCGGAAAAAAGATGCAAGTGCATCCGATGAAAGAACAAACAGCATAACCTAAGCTGGGTAACACGACAACATAGTGCACTGCATACGTTGTCTTGTTGACGTGATCGCTGGAGTAATGCTTTTCGCACACATGCTTCGCAACTGGTACATTAGCGACACAAACACTTTATCCAGTAACTTTATGTAGAGAACTTCTGCAGAGCTCGGTCACGCGTAGGCTGTGTAAACGGGTGACTCCTGTCAGTTACTCGTTCCATCACCTAAATACCACACTCTCGGGAAACAAAATTTAGTATGCGTGGTTGATTTCATAGATTCGATAGTACTATGTATGGCCAGTATTATCGATACGGCTATCGATGGCACTATCGATACTGCTATCGAAAGCAATATCGATAGTATTATCGATAGCCCCCTGTCGGTAGTGCTGTCGATAGTTTTTTTTTGCTATCGATAGTTCGATAGTGACTCAACTATCGATAGTCTCGATACTACTATCGATAGTTTTGCATCACTACGGAGGAGGCGCCTGATAATGGTGTCTGGCTTATACCCAGTTTCCACCTCTTCCTTTCTGAGAATACTGGCTAAGGCTTCACTGACGCCTTTTACGTACGGATTGCATACGCGTTCTTGGTCCTGGCGTGCGTTTAGCCTAGGCATAGAGTTGTTTTGCTTGCGTTTTTTTTTTATATCTATTTCCAAGGGATGTTTTCTTTCGTGAATAAGTTTTAATAGTACAAGGGCAGCCTTCCACCAAAGAGCGCCATGAAACAGTCTTTTCTTCTACACAAGGTTAGGTGAAAGACTTTTTTCGAAGCACTTCACCTCAGAGAACCGATGCACGAGAAAATTTCTACGCATTGGAAGCCAATGGGTACCCGGCGGCACTGGGGATCGAACCCCGAACCGCCCGAGAACCGCATGCTCAAAGCACTGCTGTCGCTTTTGTTAAAATAAATAAGCAAGCATTCGGAAACGCCTTCAGCCTAAAATCGCTTGAATTTCACAATACCTTTCCGATACCCCACTTTGACAATGTTCCTCCCAGAAAGGCTATAACAACGAGACACATGAATCGTAGAATTAAATGAATGACGAATCGGGAAGGGCGATAGTGTGAAGCGCTAAGAAGGATGTGAGCGGATGCATATGGAGAAATGGGCGTTACTTTCAAGAGGTACGCGGACGACTGGTTGCGGCGCTAAGGCTGAGAGAGCAAAGGGCAGTAAAGAGAGGGTGCTGTCTCCTGCTGTACCTTTGCCTGCGCCTTTCTCTTTTTTCCCTTTTAGTTTTCCTCGAGCCATGGACCGCAGGCCGAGGTTGCTTCTTAAGTGCGCTGTATTTTTTTTTTTACTTCCGACGCTGATGAACGACAAAGTTGGCGCGTCTGCCAAACCGGTGCTGAAAGGTCTTCACGCATCCTTGCCGCCAAGGTGTCAAAAAAAAACATACAGCTGCTAATGTGTCAGTCCTGACGAAGGGTCAGTTCTCAAGCGGACAAACATTTCCTAAAAATCACATCAGAGGTTTTGGAGAGAATGAATTGAATTTTTGACGCCCTCGTTCCGCAGGACTTCCACCAGCTTCGTGAAGAACGCAATGCAAGGCACTAAGAGTGGCAAAAAAAAGAAGCAAATTTTGGGGGATTTGGCGTGCTTACGCCAAATGCGAGGTGCGTTGGCACTTCGGTTTTCACTGAAGTTTCTGTGTTCGGATCTACTGCGCACGGCTGGAAGTTTATGTAGACGATATCCAAAGCACAGCGCGAAAGACTGGTAGTTCAGGACACGGGATGTTCGGCTGCGGCGATGATGTAAGAGCGAGTGCTGGGTTGGTTATGTGCGCCACATTACGTGCCACGTCCGTTTGCCACTGTTTTCCTCGTGGTTTGTGCGTGGTTCATGTACATACAACAAAAGGCGATGATGTAGTGGTCTAATGCAGTGGCCAGCAAAACTGATCTGATCGCGCCGTCCGGTTTCGAAACCCACTTGCGGCCATAAAGTATTTTCTTTCAGTTAAGTCTATTTCAAGTCTAACAGACTCCAGACATATAGAAGGGCCTCGATGAAATCTAAAATTGAAAGCCTAAGTGCCGCACTAAAAATGCGACCCAATCAGGTCGCTGTTGCTCCGCCACCACGCGGAAGCGACGGCTAGTTGTATTCCGGCGGCTCGATCGATGGAAACGCACCATCGTGCGGCCGTGGTTCTCTTCTACTGATTTAATCAAGAAGACGGCGCAAGGAAAGGCTTTACCTCAGAGCCTTTACTTCATTAAACAATCCGTTAAGCAGCCATTGTGAACAGGCGAGACCTTTCTGTGGCCACGTAATCGGGGAAAGCTTCAAAAACCACGTGTCCTCACGATGGGCGTCAAAGAACCCGTCGTATGGGACAAGGTCTCCATTTCTCTAAACATGATTTGTAGACGACAAAAGCGACAAAGGCAGAGGATCTGGTTGCGTGTCACGTTCTCGAATTTCCTATTTACATTATGGTAAGAGAGCCGCCTACACATGCGAAGCATCACGTCCTGTGTCGATCCAACCCCTCCTAGCCGATGGTAGGCCTCCACCAGCGTCGGAGGTACAGTGAACTATAGTTGGAGGCCAACCAGCGGTCCAGCGGTTAGGCCTATACCAGTGGTCAGGTGTGTGTGCGTGTGAGAGAGAGAGAGAGAGTGTGTGTGTGTGTGTGTCTGTCTGTCTGTGCGTGTATGCTTGTGTGTATGTGTGTATGTATGTACATGTGTGTGCGTGCGTGCGTGCGTGCGTGTGTGTGTGTGTGTGTGTGTGTGCTTGCGCACACGCACACGCACGCACACACACACACACACACACACACACACACACACACACACACATAAAAAGGCAGCGAAGAGTGTCAACGAAAATTTGCGTGAATGCAAGCACTATTTCTATGTAAGCGCATCAAACTAGCCATATGAGACGGCAAATTTCATGAAAATGTATACACGTTTAAATAGTGTCATTCTATCATTTACACGCCTAGCAGGCTATCGCCATAGTACCGCATGGATGGAGATGGAGGAAACGCATGCTGTGTGCCAGTAGTCTGGGTAACAGGAGCAGGATTACACTGCCGTTCGTAAGTGGCGCGATGCGTATTGTTTTTGTCCGTTTCGGAAAAATCTAACGAACATCGTGACTGATGTTATATGTAGATGGAAAATACCGTAAATTAGCCGCATGTACTGCTGCATGTATCCGGTCACCATATACGACATCAGCGTAAACTGACGGACCCATATGACTACAGCCTCTATGAACAAAAAGAAAAACAAAGTGAAAACAAATCCGCAATGCCAAGTTCTCACTAAAGCTTTTACGGCCGCTAGTTTGTTCATTAACCGTTTGCGTGGCGGGTACAGCATGTGGTAACATCTGTCCTGCTATATGTAATCAGCCTTTCCTCTACGTCTTTAGGTAAGCTCGTTGTACTTTAGGCGGTGTCGGCAGGGCAGTATTATTATGTTTCAAATGCTCACAAGGCACCCATTCAACAAGCCTCCCCCCCCCCCTCCCTTCGCCACCTCAAAATTTACCTTGTGCCCCTCTCGAAAAAAATTCCTGCCTACGTGCCTGCTGCCCGCACTGATTAATATATCTTGAGGTGTTTATGCTGTAACTGGGCTTTAAGCTTATGAAATGTGTTTCCGATTAGCCGATACGACAATGATCTGCAGAAATTAGTTGCAGGCAGAAAAATGCAAATTACTGATGTGGAAATAATTTCCGTAAATACAAAAAAAATCATTCGTACTACGTAGATCGTCTGCTGAATGCAATTAGGGACAAAACTGGGCGTTTAGGCTATCTCAATTTCCCACGACTCAAAGTAATGTGTTTGCGTGACAGTCAAGTTTCTTAGGTTCCATTTCTCGTTTGATTCACTCTTCACCTAAAGGTTGTCCAGGCTATTAATTGTTCGTGATACAGCTTCTTTCGGGATGTGTATGCGCATTAACCTTGTTCTACACACTTTAGAGAAGTTATCGATGATGTTGTTAATGAGTGCAACTGCCAGGCTCTTAGGGCGCCACTGTATCGTTATCGCAGCAACAAGCTTTTCTTTATCAGGTGCTTTGGCATTCACCTTGTCTTGAAGTTTTGAACGGCTTTTAGAACGCTTAGGTACTTGCATTATTAGTGCGAGAGCAGTCTTCCGGTGAGTAAACCCCGAGCAAGATCTAGCTAGGTATGTGAGTTGGTGCCAAAAACACAGCAACGGCGACATAGCAACGCTATAACATAGTTCTGCAAATAAATAAAAACTAAACAAAAGAACAATTCAGGGGGTACTTTGGCTCTCTAAAGTGCTGCAAGGCGAAAGCCTTTCCTGGCGCACTGTTTGGCCTTGACTGCGACATAGAGTTACTATACCAACTCTAGAGAGAAAGCGGCGGCAGCACTCCCATGTAAACCCTCTCCACTTTTTTTATAACCGTGGATGGCAGCCATCTTGTTACTTCGCTCATGGTTCCCTGCATGATCCAGACGACCTAGACCAAGTTTGATGGTTTAACGTCAATTACAGCGTACTAACCTGGCAACTTCGCCCAGCATGGCCGCGGGCTTCGTAGTGCGCGGAAGCTGCGCGAGCGGCGCGAACTTGATTACTTTTGTATTTTGTAAATAGTGTACAAAGCTCTCCCCTGTCCTTTCTTACTGTCGCTCCCCTCTATACTTCTCACTATCCTCTCCCTTTCCCTTTCATTTCCGCCGGCTGCAGCTCGGGTGCTTAAGATATTAGATAGCAATTGCCGCGGCCGGCAACACTCATTTGATCCACTCTTTTATTTTTAAATAAACCACTACCACCTGTGCGAGGAACGGTGTTGCGGCTTGCTTACGTACTGTGTTGATTTCTTTTCTAGTTCACGTGCAAAATGTTCGCGACTGTGAGCGCACAAAGATAGTTCCAGGTGGTGGTGAATACTGCGCCGCTCATTACGTGTGATTTGTGTTTGTGTGAGCCGAGATCAACGAGGATTGGTGGTGAGGTCCAGCAAGGTTTGTTTTGATGTACGGGGCGTTATAAAACATGCATGCCCCATGCATTTCGGCATTACCTGGAGTCCCTTCAGTAACGTGTGCACCATCCTCACCTCCTGTCTTCTCCCGCGGTCAGACTTCGTTGGTGTTCCATAATTGATGCGAGGCAGAAGGGAGACGACACACGCGCATAGTGCAGCGCCTGCCTTCTGTACTGTTTTCATTTTCTACCACTGCCTGTCAAGATGCGAATTCTGTTTGAATACAACGCGAAATCTGTAATTGACTCCGCTCTGAATGGTTTAATCTGTGTGCAACGAACCACCAAAGCTCCGACCACCAACGATGCACCGAAGCACCAACAAAGAATCCTATTTCCTCTATCCTATTTACCTTGCGTTTGGCGTATCATTGCCATCTATCTGACAGGACACAACACGAGATATTTGCAATCTAAAGGAATGCAGGCCTGAATTTGACACTGGGATTCTTCTTCATTAACAAGCACATTGGCCAGGTTCATTCCTACAATGCACTGGTGAAGCTACCCCACTACTGTCACTGTATCAACAGTTGTTGAGTTCCAAGTTCTGATGGTGTAATGAATGGAGGAGCATTTAAAAGAATATACAGTACTGCTACCTGGAACAGCTGGTACTCTGTATTTTGTAATAAATTTGTAGCATGTATAATAACCCCAGGGATTTAAATTAATCAAGAATCATCTTCTGGTGCGTGCTTCATAACCCAAGTGCAACTTTGGCTTGTCAGAGGAGACTGCATCTTCTACCTTTAGCGTGTTACCTGCAAGCACTTGCGTGGAGATTTCCCTGATGATGCTGCTTCTGAGCTGGGGGTTTGTGGTGTAGACTTTTCCTGAAGCAAAAACAGTTTTGACCTGAGGTTCTAGCTATTTATCTAAAGCATTTCGCCCGGCCGCGGCGGCTGGAATTTCTTTGGAGGAGAAATTCTGGAGGCCCGTGTACTGTGCGATGTCAGTGCACGTTAAAGAACCCCAGGTGGTCGAAATTTCCGGAGCCCTTCACTACGGCGTCTCTCATAGCCTTGGTCGCTTTGGGACGTTAAACCCCACAAACCAAACTAAACCTAAAGCATTTCGCCTACTTTCGCTTGCGTGGGGACTTTGTTGTGGGAGTGCGCAAGTGCTTGCAGAGGGATTTGCATATAGGTGAGGTGACCGGTTGGCTGAGATACTTTGTCACACTAGTGGCCTGATGTGGGAACTTTTACATTACCGGAGACACCAGCATTTGGACTCATTCTGTTTTACCTGCAAGCGTGGGAACTTCATCAAGGGTGACTGAGCTCGTGAGGGGGGTGAGGACATTTTCTGCGAACTGTCTGCTTCTGAGCTTGCGTGCCCCTACATGGATATACCCTGAGATAAAAATTTTGTTGCCTGAAGCATTGGCCTTTCTGCTCACCTAACCTTACCTGCTTGCGTTTTTGTGGTGACATAAGTGGCGAACACTGCGATCCTGAAATAGCATTGTGAGATGTGCTTGCAACCTGAAGTAAAAGTATTGCACGTGCTGAGGCACTCACTGTATTATAACTTATCACCCTACGCAGACAGACTTGGTGAGACACCACGACCTCTGTCAGAACTCTGTGTAATAATGTAGACATGCCTAACATACAGTCTCTGCTGCGTAAACCCTGCCATCCAGTGCACCACTCTGAATTGCTGATACATGATGAATTTTATTTATCATGAACCTGATTCTTTTTATGCTGCAATTCTGCCTTTACTTTCGCACTGACATACCAGTTCGCAAATTTTTAATTGTAACTTAAATATTTAGTGTTTTGTTGGAAAGTTAAGTTTACCACTTTTTACTTATACGATTTGGCTCTAAAGGGTGAAGTTAGGCTCAGCATAATTTTCAAAACTCACTCGCAACAAGCATCAAAAATTTCACACTGAATGCAGCTTCTACTAGACATAAACAGAGAGCAGCCACAATTTGCACCTACCTGCTCACTATGTTTACTTTGGAATATCGCTGGCACTGCATCTGGTTTCAAAAAGTGCCTGCTGTGGCTGCTATAAAAGCATGACTGCTCAAAATCTCTTCATCAGATCCTCTGCCCTATACGTAACTAGGCAGTGGTGTCGTAATAGTGCTTAGCCACTTTTGCAGAAAGTTTTTATTGTTCTGAGGAATTCATTATACTGTTTCAATGCCAGGCCTGCAATATATACCACTAAACGGAAGGCTCCATGAATTAATCCTTGTCATGCGTGCTGCATGCGTAGGAAAAAAATCTTAACGCAAAAAACACGCGACAGTTCCGTTTTGAATTTTCGAGAGAAGAACATTGCTCACACATGAAGCGAAATCCCCGATTGCTTTTGACACCGTGTTTTGCATATGATGCACGATGGCGGTATTCTTCTGAAACTCTATGCAAGAGCGAGGCAAAGCGGTAGATCGGGTCGCGCGGAGTAACGCGAGCGCGTTTGAGTGGACGGTTGTGTTTTCTGCGTTCTTTTGTTCTTGATCTGTGCTCTTTTGCTTTTGAGAGTAGGCGGGCTTACTCGCCCGGGCGACTGCTCTGGTGGTTTGGGGTGTCCGCTTGAGGGCCGGCAATTCGCCGCGAACGCTGCCGACGGGTCTAGTGTCCAGTTTCTTGTACGCGATCGACCGACGTGCGCACGAGAAATACGTTCGACCAATGTGCGCACCGGAGACGACTTGCGTCTGCAGTGCTTTCCCGGCACCGAATCAGACATCGAAGAATAAAACCAGCAGAGAAGCCAACGCTCGTGCGAAAGAGCGCGGACCGAGCGGCGGGAGTGAGTGATTCCGAAGTGCACACGGCGCGGAAAGGTTTGTAATGCAGTGCGTATTGGGCGTATTAAACTGCCATATCTTAACACTGCCCTGCAGTCGACGCTTTCGGTAGCAATGAACTAGCCCCCCTACCGCTGTAGCAGCGGTAGCTGCTACAGCACACGAAACGAAAACGAAACTTTCCTAAGTTCTCTGGTACACGTCTGCATATTTCAAAGTTTACAACAATAAAAGAATTAAGTGTAATGCTTAAGCACCTTCTTCGACGTTTAAAGTTCTAGAGGTTTATTTTTAATGTGTTCTTGTGACTATATTGAAAATAATCGATTAATTTTCAATAGCTCAAACCACAAATAAGTACAGGCAACTATGGGAGTAACAAGATGGCGCTGCTCGAGTGTAAGACAACCTCCTCACCGCGCTTTACCCTCTGGTCACGGCAACCCATCGGCGACTTAGGGAAGGGGTGAATGCCTTACCTTGAACGCAACCGGTTGCTTCTAGCGGGAATGCCCGAGGGGTTAAAAGGAGGAGCTCAAGGCGGGAAGTCTCTGTCGCGGTACTCCTGCGAGCTGCCCCCGATGGTCCCCATCCTGCCCGCGACCCCCGGACGACCCAACGCCGGTCGACGACGACTTGGTGAGCTACTGTACCTCTATTTTAATCGGATAGAACATTCTTCCGCAGTGTGCTTTGCCTTGCGCTAGGTTAATAAACTCTTTCCTAGCGTACTCTGTCGTTGCCTATTTCGTCCGAACCCGCCGTGGCTGCGACTCTGCGCCACGGGTTGGGGACACGAGTCGCGTACGAGTAAACGCCTGCGTGTAGCCGGCACGGAAGCTCGCCTTCCCGGCCGGCTGGACGCGGAGTGACCCCATAAGAGAGACCGGAGATACGCAGCCGACGCTGCTGCTGGGTCGCTGGGTGCGACGACCGGAAGTCGCAACCCGAACGTCAGCGAATGACGTATTCATGGGCGGGGCCCAATCCCAGAGCTGTTTTCTTCATTTTTTTCGGGTGCCCCGCGTGTACGAGTTGAGGGTGGAGAGGAGGAGCGCAATTTTTAATCGTCTATAACATCGTTGTTATTGATACTAGTTTAAAAATTCTTTCGCAGGGGTGACGAGCGATGGAATGCCTATCTCCCGTCTGCTTTACGTAATCTCAGTTAATATACTGCATAGTCACTTTAAGAGAGACAAAGCCAGTGTCTGGCTTCTCGGCCGGCTGCTCGAGTTTCGGTCAAAGGCGCCTGCGCCGTAGGGGTCCGAGGGTGGAGGATGGCTTGCCGGGAGCATGATTGCGCAAACTTCAGTGCGTGATTGGCTGGTTCCTTTTTCTTCTTTTGGGATGGCCAGGCTTCTGTCACAGAAGTTTACGAAGCAGCCCGTGAAGCTGGCCAGAACAGTGGCCAACACTTCTGGACTGATAAGCTCCTGCTTGGTAAACGCTCGGAGTAATGCGGGTAGCGAGAAGTATACGCTAGAATCTCTTACACTTGCGCAGTCACGGCTACTGCTCCAATTTCCGGGCGGCGGCCGACACGAGGAAGCGCAGCAATCGCGAAAAGCTGCAAACAACGAGAGCAACAGCGGCTGCCGTAGTGTGTTTCATGTTTTCTGCGTGGTTCGGACGGCGTCGTGCGATGTCTCCGGCACTCTGGCTGGCCCTCGTCGTCTCGTGCGCGGCACGTCCTGCCCGCGACACGCGGGTCCCACGGAACGAAACCAGCGTTTCACTGGCGTCGCTTCCTCGGCAGGCCCAAGGTAAGCCCCGTCGTGTGGTTGTGCTTCGCCCGAGGTTTCGCGCCAAAAAGGCACTGGGTCCGGCCGATCTGAGGCCCGGTTGTGATGTCGAAGAAGCCGTGATGGAAGCGACGAGGCGACGCGCGTTGAAAGTAAATTTGTACCCCTCTCTAAAGACGGCTTCATGGCATAAAGCAAGGAAATGGAGGCACCCTACTGATCTCCTTCCGCATGTCCTGAAACAGACAGATGCTTCTGATGCGCAAGGCCTCGATGGAAATGGACACGTGACTTCGTGTAGGTGGATGGTAATGGCCACAGACAATTACAGAGAGCACCTGAGCGCACAAAATTCCTGTTTCTGCAATATTTGGTTATTTCTGTTTGCCGACGCAAGTTCCTGACTTAGGGCCGTTTCACATGCTGCGACTAGAACGACTATGGTCGGCCTAGTCGGTGACGCCGCAGTGCGATTTTCGCACAGTGCTTCCACATGCAACGCGTACACAGCGAATTCGGTCGGAGGGACACGCAAGGTTGCTCGATGTTCGCATAGGCAACCCACGATTAAACGCGACAGAAACGCTGCACGGAATGTGTTGACGATGTTATGACCAGCGTGTTTTTAGATCCAAGGCAATATTTCGTATGTTTTGATTAGAATAAACAGTTTTGCTTACACCGCGGGAACAGCTCCCACGTGACCCCACGCCGGGCGGCGCGTGACGTGACGTCACGTGTTAGCTGTTGCCGCGGCGGGTCTCGACGCGCGGGCTCTCTCGTTCGCGCGCCTGGAGACCGGTCGTGGCCGCGGCAACAGCTCCCACGTGACGTCACGTCACGCGCCGTCTCGGCGCTGCCCATTGGTCAGTCGCAGAGCGAACACACCGACGCTGCGACTGGATTCCAACCGGACGGAACTTGGTCGCAGGCCTTCTGCGGCTAGACCGACGGCCCTCCCCAGTCGCAGACCGACAGAATTCGCAGCGTCGCAGGCGAGAATCGCATGCATGTGAAACGGCCCTTACGCGATAACATTTAAATGTTTAAATGTTAAACATTTAAACATTGAAATGTTATCGCGTAAGTCAGGAACTTGCAGAATATTGCAGAAACAGGAACTTTGTTTGTGCGCTTAGGTGCAAGTGAAAAGCTCTGTGATCCGCTTACAGCAACGCTCGTTTCATGGCGCGTTTACGCTTCGGCATTCGGCGGCGAGGGCAAGCGGAATTCGCCGCCGCGGCAGAGATTCCGCCTTAACAACTAGCGGAAAGCTCGATCGACCCGCGACCGATTTCTGCCGCGGCGAGGAGGAAGTTGCATCATAGAGAAACATGCTTAAAGGGGTCCAGAAACACAATTTTAGTTAACTGTTTTGCCTGTTGATTGCATACAGTGAGTTATAATGATGCTATTAGCGTCGGTAATACCGCGTATATTCCGTTTTTTTAATATTTTAATGTCCTCCCAGAAACAACTTCATGGCTCTGATGGTGTCGCCACACAGTGGCGGGTTTTTAGCAGCGGATATGACATCACCTGGCGCGAGCTTGATGATCGGACGGATCGGACAAAGAGTAAATATACTTCAAATTGTGTGAATAAATAGACACATTTTGTCACCTGTCTGCGTTTTATATTAGATCAACAAAAACAAATTGTTTGTCTTAGATAAAAGCCCTGCAAAGCAAGTAAAATAAAAATACACCACCAGGGGCGCTCTGGCATGGAAACGACGCTGCTAGTCTCAGCAAGAACGAGTTACAGAGAGCAGGCAACCATGGAGTACAAACTTCCGCGACGTGCTCTGGCTGGCTGTTCTGATTGGTTGCGCCAGGTGCCGTCACTGGGAGAGTGAAATAGAAGTGGGAAACCCCGCCAAAATCGAGTTTAGGGCAGCGTTTTGTTTGCTTGTATTTTGAAATTTCTTCACTGAATAACTCCCGTTCCTGTGCATCGATTCCTGTAATTCTTTTTAAGTCAGCATCTGTGTGACATAAACAACCCACCTGAAGTATAGCCGGTATCCCCTCAAGCAGTGTTTCGCAGCCCCTTTAAGTATGTTTGTCTGTGGTTGCATTCCCACACCAACAAACATGGCGGCGCGCTTCGAAGCGGGACCGCTCGCTTCGGACTCAACTCGTCATTGTTACAGCCTTTTTCATTGCGTTCATTGGCCATAAATGGGGCGCCGATCTTACAATTGGTCTCACCTCGCCTATAAGAAAGATTAGGAGCGAAAATTTTCCTTTATTTTTATTTAAAGTGATGGTTCTGCCGCTTCTAGGCTTAAGAGGAGCTAGCGTAGGTTTGTTGTCAGGAATGGTTACCGTCTTAACAACTAGATGGCGCCACTAGGCTTGGCTTCTCGTTGTCTCTCGCTGTGCATGCGCTGAACTCAACGTGGGAAATGTAAGAATTGGTGTAACGTACAGCAAAATACTGAGTTTAGCGGTGCGCAGACAGCGTCAATTTATGTTCTTTTCTAACCATATCTGCGTGCGCCGCGAGCGGCGTCGTGGCGGCCACGAAGTGCGTACGAGGCAGCATTTCGGTGGCGGCGGAATTCGATCGCTTTCATGCCCAAGTGTAAACGAGCCATAAAGCTGTACTGAACCTAAAAAGTAAAATGTAGCATCGTCCGACTACGCTGACATGTTGACATTGCGCGCAAGACTACTACTTTTGCTGGTGTCGCCTTGGCGCACAAAGTGATAGCAGTGGTGAATCGACTGCCTGAAAACACAAGTGTGACGTGGCTGCCAGACTTGAAGTGTGCCAGTAAGCTAAAAAGTCCGTGGTCCGCTGCCAGAAAAAATGTTATCGCATTTGTCGCGCGATTCGGTCGGCGTGCGGTGCGCGTATCTCGTAGACCGGAAGCGAGACCCCAAGTGACCGCTAGAACGCGGGCCAAAACAGGTCCGTGGTCCGTCGTCTGGATACACCGTAATGGACCACATGGATAAGACCCCGGTGTCATCTTGGGGCTTGGCCGTGTCGGAATGCTCCCGACTTCGACTCAAAGGAACGAAGGGCTGAAGTTAGAACACATAGGGGCCAAATTTCCGGTGTATACTCACGTGCCGAGCGCCGATGCGCCGTCTCCAGGCGACCATGCCTGGAGACAAAGGTCAATTGTTTCCGGTTCCTGCGTGCCTGCCTCAAGCGTCGATTGTCGGGACACGTGCCGACTACCAACTGGTCATGGAACAACACGTGCAGGCCTACCGCCACCTCCTCACCCTAAAGCTGGAACACGTCACGGGGGCATGTGCCTAAGTGCGCGAAAGTGAAAGAGGCCGTCCTCTACCTAAGGATTTTAGGGGACGTGAGCCCTATACAACTATGCAGTGAGGGGCTCTGCCGTTTGCTCTTAGTTGTGCATAATGTGTATAAGCTCACTCGTGATATTTCGCCCATCACCAAACTCCTTCCCTCGACGGCACTCCTGCCCTGTGGTGGTAGGAACGGGCGTCGAGTCGACCGAGGCTCCTTAACGCAGCAGCCACCTCGAACCCCCATGCAATAACGCGGCTGACAATGAGTCAGCAGAAAGGAACCTCACGCCAATTTCAGCGGAGCGCCTGCTGGACGGAAAATAAGCGCTTTCCTGGACGGCGACGGCAGAAGGCAAGACAGCGCATAAACATGGGAAGTGAGACGGCACAGCGCGTTGTGCGGTCGTGTTCCGTCTCGTACTGTGTTCCGGCGGCTTCTCCCGAGGATAGCTGCGGAAAGAAGAGGATAACCTCCTCGGAGGTGGTGACGTTCTTAGAAGTGGCTTTCATAGTTCACCCTTGTCAAATGCCGGCTTAAGCGGAGTCAGCTGGTAGAAAATCATCGTTTCTGCAAGAAGTGCTGCGTCACCGTGACCACAAGAACTGCAAGAGGGCACGGTCCACGCCTCTTTCTGGAGGCGGCTCCCCAAGATTCATCATCATCATTCATCATCATCATTTATTAGACCCTTAAAGGCCCCTGGGAGGGGGTATTACATAAGGGGGGGGGAGTAGTACATTCATCATGACTCACATTGATGGGGAAAAAAAGAATTAAAAGAAAGAACAAACAAGAAAACACACACACAACAAAAGCATAAAGAGAAATAAAGTCACGAAAGGGAAATGAAACCATTTATACAGCAAGATAACACATCAGACGTTCTTTAAACCTTTCTGGATCGCTTTCAATGACAACCGATTCTGGAAGCCGATTCCAGTCTTGAATAGCGGCTGGCAAAAAAGATTTGTTAAAGGCATTAGTTGATCCGTGTAAACGTTGGATGCTCATGGAGTTGAATAAACGGGATGACGTGCGCACAGGAGGGACTAGAAGGGACTCGCGTAGGTTAGGAAAATTTGTGATATAATTTGTGCAATAAACATAAGCGAGAAACTTTGCGTCTAAGGGCTAGTGGGCTGATAGCGATGGATGACTTGATAGCGGTAATGCTGTGGTGAAAATCGTAATCAGAAGTAATGAAGCGTGCCGCACGATTCTGAATGGATTCAATGGTGTTAATTAAGTAAGCCTGGTGAGGAGACCAAATTGCTGATGCGTACTCAAGTTTAGTGCGAATGAAAGTCTCGTATGCTAGTTTACGGATTGATTGCGGAGACAGTGAAAGGGACCTTCTAAAAAAACCCAGTGTTTTTGATGTATCAGCAACGAGTTGAGTGATGTGTTTTTCCCACGTCAGTTTGCTGCTGATTGTGACACCTAAGTACTTATATGATTCAACCTGCGAAAGGATAGTTGATTGAAGAGAATAAGGATACGTAATATTGGAATGATTGCGTGAAATTTGCATAAATTTGCATTTAGTGATGTTCAGCTCCATCAACCATTCGGAACACCAATTATCTATTTTTTCTAGGTCATTTTGTAGGATAACCTGGTCGTCGTGAGAGGAAACGCGACGATATAACACACAGTCGTCAGCGAAAAGACGAATGGAGGAAGATATGCCGGATGGGAGATCATTGATAAATATGAGAAAGAGCAGGGGCCCAAGCACAGAACCCTGCGGCACGCCTGAAATCACTTCATGAGTTGCTGAATGATAACCGCCGATGACGGTATATTGAAACCGGTTAGTGAGGAAACAGTTAATCCATGATAGTGTGAGGGGATCAATATTGAGGCAAGAAAGTTTTGACATAAGACGTCGGTGCGGGACGCGATCGAACGCTTTTGAAAAGTCTAAAAATATGACATCGGTTTGAAATAATGATTCCAAATGCAAATGAAGGTCAGTAGTGAATTCAAAAAGTTGTGTCTCACATGAAAGACCGGGGCGGAAGCCATGCTGCTTAGAAAAGAAAAATGAGTTATTGGGAAGGTGGCTGGCGACTTGAGAGTATATAATGTGTTCCATGAGCTTACATGCAATGCACGTTAATGAAATTGGGCGATAGTTGGACGGATTTGAGCGGTTTCCTGATTTGAATACTGGCACTACCTTGCTTAGTTTCCAGTCTTCCGGAAGCGAGCTGTCGGTTAATGACTGGGTGAATATGATTTGCAAGATCAGGCTAGAAATTATTTTAGTGGACTTCAGAATCTTCGCGGGGAGGTTGTCAGGGCCGGGGCTGGTAGAGAACTTAAGGCTGTCAATAAGTTTCTCGATTCCTTCTGCAGAAATATGAATGGGCGGCATCTGGTTGAGGTGTGAGCGAGGTAAGACCGGCGTGCTTTGAGCAGGTTCATGAGTGAAAATGGATGAGAAGTATGAATTCATTACATTGGAGCGCTGCTTTACCGGTACCAGAGAACCGTCTTCGTTAAGCAAGGAAATGTTATGGTTTTTACTACGCGGAGGAGTAAGAACGTTCCAAAACTTTTGAGGGTTGGTACGGAGGATGCTCAGTAGGTCTAGATGATAAAACTTTTTCTTAGAACTTTTTAAAAGCTTATTGTAATCCCTCAGAGCAGTAAAATATTTTTCCCATTTAAGAGCAGAATTTGATATTTTGGCAGCGCGGAAAAGGCGTTTTTTCTTTTGCGATAGTTTTTTCAAAGGTTTGGAAAACCAAGGTTTGCCTGCGTCACCACGAATGGACACGAGTGGTACATAGGTATGAATTAGAGATAAAAGTGTGTGTTTGAAAGCCATCCAGTTTTCGTTTACTGATCTACTGTTAGCAGATTCGCGAAAGGAAAGGTAGAACAGTTCCAACTCTTCGTTGATGCGGGTGAAATCAGCACTGTTAAAGTCGCGTATGTGTTTAATGGATGGTTGACGAACAGGTGCTTGAATGGATAGGTTGAATAACAGCATTTTATGATCACTCAGACCATCGACACACGACATAGAATCTATTAATTCTGCATCCGTGACAAAAACTAGATCAAGTGTGTTGAAATAACGAGTAGGTGAACTGACTGTTTGAATAAAGTTAAACAGAAGTATTAGATCAAGAAACGCTTTAGACAGACGGGAGGATCCAGTTAAGTTGGCCCAGTTAATATCGGGAAAATTGAAATCGCCGCAAAGTATACAATTAGCGCGGGGAAAGCGACAATTCAATTCGAGCAGAATTGAATGCAATTCGTTAGTAAAGGAAATGTCACAATCAGGTGCGCGATAACAAGCAATCAGTATGTATGTGGTTCCAAAAAATGAAAAGTTAACACACAGGATTCCTTGACGGCAGCTAATATCAATAGTGAAGGAAGGCGTGCAGGACATAATGAAGACGAGAACGCCGCCACCCCTTCGACCGAGCCTATCGCGCCTGTGAATGGTGAATGCTGTAATGTTATCAAGTAGTTCGTCGTTCCGAATGTCAGCAGTCAACCAAGTCTCTGTCAATACCGCGATATCGGTGCTGTTATCGTCTAGAATAGCTTCTATAGATTCCTTCTTGGGCATGAAACTACGTACGTTGGCAAGCAAGGTAGGCATGGCTCGACATTCAAAAACTGTCGCAGGTGTTACAAGTGGCTGCCATGGCGGCGAGAACGGGCGCCGGTACGTTCGCGATGACTGCTATGCTTAAACTTCTTGCACCGTGTCAGATTCATCATCGTAAAAGTACTGTTTGCTGCCAATAATAAGTTTGTCGAAGCGCATCTTGAAGGTTGAGTTGCTCTGCTGGCCGTACGCGAAGAGTTTCCCTCGAGCTAATCTAACACGTGCAGAATAATTTTCGCGAACTTTATACTCCGAATCTTTCAGCTTAGGGCCAGCAGAGAGGATTTCGGACTTCTTTTTAAAGTTGGCCAGTTTTAAAGTTGGCCCGAGTGACGCGCTGATTGGATAGGTTGGTTGGTTGGTTTTATGGGGTTTAACGTCCCAAAGCGACTGAGGCTATGAGAGACGCCGTAGTGGAGGGCTCCGGAAATTTCGACCACCTGGGGTTCTTTAACGTGCACTGACATCGCACAGCACACGGGCCTCTAGAATTTAGTCCTTTATGAATAGCTTTTCCCCAGCTGTATAGGGACCCGGGGATACCGGACTCTATTTAGGCAGCCGGACGCCGGTCTACTGCGTGCGCGCTCCTTGTCTTTCTCGCGCGAGGAACTTGACTGCTGTAAAAAGGTAAATAAATTGTCAGTCTTCTTCAGCAGCCTCTGGCTCTCGCTACTGCGTCCCCGGTAGCGCCATTCCTGTTCTGAACCTGGGCCACGACACTGCGATTATGTCGTGAAAGATGAAATGTCGTGTGCTCGCAACCTTGACAAAGATAAAATTTTGAGGGGACATCTAAGTTCCGGCTTAAGGGTATGACGCGATAGCGTAATGGGCTAATCAATGTCCCTATATGCGGAATCGGTCAGTCTCATACATCCCTGGGAGTCCTCATACCCTTCCTGGCGCAGTGGTGCAGCGGTTGAGCGATGCGCCACTGCCCTGCATGCGATGGTAGATGCTGCCGTCGGTGGGGCATTTACGACCCAGGTTGCTCTTGCCGAGCGAGCAACTATTAATTTAACTGCCACTTGTCACTGTGGTCGGTTTGCTCACAATCCGGTGGGTAAGTTGTGATTTATTTATTTATTTATTTCTGGTTCCTTCATGGCCCTTGGAGGGCATTAGAGAAGGCAGTGAGCAGTTTACAAATACGTACAGAATATATACACAACGGGTTATTTAAAACAATAGCTAACGCGCGTATTTAGCAGCATCATTACACAAGATTTCGATGTTAAGAGAATACAAGTAAACAATATTGCAAAAAAGTATGAAACGCGAAAAAACTTTAGGTTTGAGAAACAAAAGTATACAAAGTAGTGTTAAGGCATAAGGTCATTTAGAAATACTCATAACACAAGCTATAATACAAAGCAATGACAACACAGTTAGCAACAGTAAGCGGCAAAAATAACGAAAATGCATGTTTAAAATTGGCAAAATCGCTGTATACAGGATAGCAACGTGAAAATAAATAAAATGACCATTTTATCTAATCTACGACAAAATGATCCCGCAACCGTTTTTTAAATTCTTCAATGTTGTTAGTAGTAAGTAAGGCTGCAGGTAGGTGGTTCCACTCCGATGACGTTCTGGGAATGAAAGATGCCAAGCAAGCAGTAGTGCGGCAGAGTGGGATGCCGACCTTCTGCGGATGATCAACGCGTGATGAAATGTATGTAGGTGGAGTGAACAGTGCTCTTTTTAGGTATTCATTCGTGTGAAAAATTTTAAAGAAAAGGCTCAGTCGTGACACTTTTCTGCGCGTCTCAAGGGGTGGTAATGACAATGCATTTTTCATGAGTGTCACGCTATGTGAACGATTATAGTCTGAAAAAATAAAACGGGCTGCTCGATTTTGTACAGCTTCAAGAGCTGTTATCAATGATTTAGTTTGCGGGTCCCAAATTGAAGAAGCATATTCTACCTTAGAACGCACCAAAGATTTATAGAGTGTTAGTTTGACAGAAGAAGAAGCGAGAGAAAAATTTCTTTTTATGTATCCCAGCATGCGATTAGCGTTGGCGACAATGTGGCTGACATGATCATTCCAAGTGAGGTTTGGGGTTAGATACACACCAAGATATTTAAACGATGTAACTGGTGCTAAAGATGTATTGTTAATAGAATAGACTGGAGTATTAGCCATTTTACGACGTGAGAAGCGCATCACTTTGCATTTAGTTTCATTAAGGGTCATTCGCCATTTAGAGCACCAGGTAGAGACTGCGTCCAGGTCAGTTTGTAGCAATTCAACGTCGTTAGAATTCTTAATCACATGGTAAACAGCACAGTCATCAGCAAAAAGTTTCATAGAACAGAAAAGGTTGGAAGGTAGATCGTTAATATAAACAAGAAAAAGTAAGGGACCGAGCACCGATCCCTGCGGCACACCAGATGTTACTGCAATTAACGAAGAGTTGCGATTGTTAGCGTGCACGAATTGTGATCGGTTCGTTAGAAAGGATTTAATCCACGCTAGTACGTTAGGGTCAATATTCAGTTTGCTGAGTTTATAAAGAAGCAAGCTATGGGATAATTTGTCGAATGCTTTACAAAAATCTAGAAAGATACAGTCGACTTCACAACCGCGGTCAAGAAAACATTGAATGTCATTAGTTAAAGTGAGAAGCTGTGTTTCGCAAGAAAAAAATTTACGAAAGCCATGTTGCATAGGGGTGAAAAATGAGTTGTTTTCAAGAAACTTTACCAAGTGAGAATATATGACATGCTCCATGATTTTGCAGCAAATGCTGGTTAACGATATTGGGCGGTAGTTAGCTGATGAGTGCTTGTCACCAGATTTGTGGAGTGGAACCACCTTAGCTATCTTCCAGTCTTCTGGTAACCTGCCGAGCTCAATCGACTGTTCGAATATTTTAGATATAATGATAGCGGTGTAAACTTTAGTGTTCTTCAATATTTTAGTGTTAATATTGTCAGGGCCACAAGATGAACTCAGTTTTAGGTTGTCAATGATATTAATGATACCAAAAGAATCAAACCTTATCGGATCCATTGGAAACTCAATGTGATATTCATAATCAGGGAACGTTGCATTAGAAGTGCATGAAAAGGCTTTACCAAAAGTTTCATTTAGAATATTAGCACAATTAGTAGCTGGAACAGGATTTGATTGGGAGTCGTGAAGTGAAATGTCTGATTGGTCTTGCTTATTTATGATGCTCCAGAATTTTTTGGGATTGCTAGTCAACATTGAAGGCAATATCACATTAAAAAAGTTCTCTTTCGTTTCCTTCAATGTTATTTTGTAGCTTTTGCTAATTTCTTTTAGCTTCGACCAAAGCTCCGGTTTACCGGAGGACTTAGCTTTCCTAAAGATTCGTCTCTTCCTATTATCGATACGTTTTAATTGCCGGTTATACCACGGAGAATGAAGGTTCGTTGTGATGTTTATCTGTGGGATGTGTAAATCTATAAGTTCATGCAGTTTATCCCTAAACAAACACCAATTAATGTCGACTGAACGTTGATCGAAGTTTGTTAGAAAACTGTCGAGAAAATGCTCAAGGGCCTCATTTATAGCTGAGAAATTAGCCTTGCCGTAATTGTATATAACTTTCTTTTTACTTCGCATTTTGAATGACGGTAAGTTCAATTCGACTGCAAGTAGAGAATGGTCACTTATTCCTGGCAAGTAATTAATGTTGGAAACTAAATGTGGCGCATTTGTTAGCAATAGGTCCAATGTATTGGATGTGGAATCTGTCAGTCTTGTTGGCTGAGTAATTACCTGGGTTAAACAAAAGTCGGAGCAGACCGATATAAAATTTGATGATTCTGAAGTACTGGCTCTTAGGCTAAACGTGGTGCATGTCCAGTTAATATCAGGAAAGTTAAAATCGCCAAATAAAAGAATAGGAAGATTGGGAAATGTAGTGGTAATAATGTTTAGGGTGTCGTGAACATCTTCGGAAAACCCGGAAGGACTCGACGGCGGTCGATAACAAGCACAAAATACTAGCTTTTGAAGACCAACTGTGATTTGAACACAAGTGAATTCGAGCGGAGTGGCAACATCGAACGGCAAGCATTTCAAGTCTTCAGAAACAGCAATCAGTACCCCACCCCCTCGCCGAAAAGAACGATCACAGCGAAATACCGAAAAGCGTTTTTTAGTGCAAAAGATTTCTTCGTTTCGAACGGAATCACTTAGCCACGTTTCTGTTAAGATAACGATATCAGCGCAAGTAGTGTCAGTAGCGGAGGACAGTTCATCGCGATTTCTAATCGCACTGCGTATGTTCGTGAAAAGGACAGTGACGTTATTAGGCCCTTGTGGTCGTTTGTGCGATTTATCTGTTAGCTATAAAGAATCAGTAGAATCAGTAGAATCAGTACGAGAGTTTGCGATCTGTGCAGCCGAAGCATGTGTGTTACTTTGTTCTCTGACACTACTGGTGACTGGACAGTACACGTAACATTTGTTGTTTAAGAGAAGCTTGTTGTAGCGAAGCTTAAACAATTTTCCTGGCGCGGTTTGCTTAGCAAATTCGATTAGTTTTTTCCTAGCGTGTAAAGTGGCTGGGCAGAAGTCTTCAGAGACTACAACGTCGGACTCTTTCAACTTTGATTTAAAGCTAAGCACTTTCTCCTTTGATTTATAGTTTGTAAATTTAACAACAATTGGCCTAGTTTTATCTGGCTTAGCTATACCAATCCGATGTGCTCGGGAGATATCACTGGTAGCAGTATCTAACAACGATTCCTGAAGAAGCACATTCCTAATTTTATCTTCGGATTCCTTCCATGTTTCACCTGCCACATCTGGAATACCGAAAAACACCAGATTGTCCCTCCGGGATCTATCCTCAAGAGCATTCAATCTGGCTTTCAATGCTTCATTTTCTTGTTTTAGGGCGTCGGTAGTAACTGTCAATGAGGATATGTCATCCCGACAGGAATCGAAGCTTGACAATTTGGATTCAACTGAACTGAGTCGAGTCGAAATGTTGGCAACTTTTTCATTCAGCTCCTGCTGATTAGATTTGATGCTATTCATAGAGTCAAGGATTTGGGACTGGCCTTGCTCAATTTTAGTTGAACGGACTTGCAAGTCACGCAGGATATTAACAATTGAAGCGTAGTCATCTTCATGTGACGGGCCTTGCAATTGGTCATTGTTGCCATCACCTCTTTTCGGCCCAGGATTCAATTCAACGTCACCCGAAAGCAACAATCTTAACACAAAGAGACATTCATAAGCATTCTGCATAAGAACTTGTGGGCATGGGAGGACAACAAGAAAAACATCATCAGAACGTTTTGAAAGCCCATAGCTCACCTGGAAAAGGTAGAAGCAGAGCGCGTTTTTCAGTCTCATTGTTGCGTCACTCCCACGCCCACTGAAGTCAGTTGAAGGGCGGCAAGCGTTTATATGCAGGGCGGTGGCAGTTGTCGATGTCGGTGCGGCTGGTAGTTCACGGCGAGCCATGAAAACTTGCACCATGGTGGCGTTCCACGGGGCATCAGAGAGCTTGAAAATTCCTTCTGGTTTGTCTAGAAGTTGTGTCGAACCAACTTGGCTTTGACACTGCGGTGAGCTTGCGCACGCACCCAGGAAAGTTGCGAACTGGAAAAGGTAGAAGCAGAGCGCGTTTTTCAGTCTCATTGTTGCGTCACTCCCACGCCCACTGAATGACGCCATAATGTCACGTGAGCTATAGGTAACCCACCTTTTTGCTTCTCTGGCGATTTTTCGCTCATCGCCAACGCGCACGACGACGACGGCAGATTTTCTGCAGAAGGGAAGCCTTAACGCTCTCGCCTTAAAACGGATCAACTGACTACAATGTCCGAAAAAATGGTTGCGACTTACGAGTGTGTAATGGAAATGCTAGAGCCTTAGCTGAGCTGTGAAATCCATTTTTTTTTTAAGGCACACACCTGGTTTTATGTCTTCATCGCTGGAGGTAGCAACGACCGCCTCGCGATAGCTAAAGCAGTCCATAAAGAAAGCCAAAGAGTACTGTCATAACATATCAATGAAAAATTTTCCTTTCTCGTCCCCAGCAAAGTTTTGGCGGCACAAAAAGGATCCAGTAATAAACCTTTCTGTCAACTGAACAACTGTAACCGACCATTTATTAGTAGTGGATTCCTTCAACGTGTTTTTCTCCTCATTGTTCACGGATGATAACGGTAGAAGGCCAAATTTTGAATTGTGTAATGACGTCCCTCCGACCGATGATGTAACCATTTCCGAAGGTGTGTTCTCGCTCCTGCTAAAAACTGATGGAAAAAAAAATGTCAGATTAGATGGCATACCTGATGCCTTCTTTGTCAGATATGCTGATTGGGGCTAAAAATACTTGTGTGTGTTGTTTAATGCAACATTATTTCGTTTCGAGCAGACATTCCAAGGGACTGGAAATATGGAAAGTTAGTGCCTATAAACAAATCAGAAAGCATTTCCCTTCTCGGTTCCTGCAGACCAATTTCATTACTATCCTCCTGGGCCAAAACACTCGAACGTATTATCTTTAAGCAAATCTCGGCTTTTCTTTAAAATAATGGCATAACTGATTGCAGGCAACACGGCTTCCCCAAAGGATTATCCACAATAACGCAGTTACTAGAAGCTATTCATGATTTCGCCGCAGTATCAGACAAGCAAGGTCAAACTAATATCACATGTCTATTTTTTGAAAATGTTTTCGTTCGTGTGTCCCACCAGAAGCTGCTTCTAAACTTGCATGCCATATTGAAGAACAGGACATTGCTTGCATAGATAGACATATCTGTATCATCGGCAACAGAGTGGATTTGTTGTATTTGTTCAAGTGCAGTTTCAATTCAGTCCAGCATACCGCAGGGATCCGTACTTGGGCCGCTTTTCTTCTTGGTTTCCATCAGTGACATCCTTCAGCGTATACTACTGAACATAAAGCTGTTTGGGACGACTGCGTCCTCTGTCAGGCGATCAAAAGCCCGAATGATCACACCCTTCTACAGGTAGCCTTATCAACAATAGAATCTTGGTTCTCAACATTGCAGATGAAAATTAATGAGAAAAAGGCAGTAGTCATGAGGATAACACGCAAAAAAAAGCAGCCTTCAACTTTTCCATACACAACTACTGTTGTTGTTGTTGTGTAAGACTTTATTTGTGCGCAAATTTAAAAGGTAAGGGTGATGGGATCAGGCAGACGGGAGACCTTGAGCCCCGGCGGCCTCCGCAGCCCACTTGCATGCCGCCACTTGGACGGCTGGATCTGAGCTGCGCATCAGTGACTCCCACTGCTCCATATTTTCAATGTTTGTATGTCGTTCGGGAAGATTTGAGCAACCCCACATCATATGCGTGAGGTTGGCTGGCTGAGGGCAGAATTTACATGTACCCGTGTACTTGTCTGGGTAAATGTGCGAGTAAATTGGGTGGGGGATGAGGGTACGTATTTGTCTGTAAGCGGCGCCAGGTGTTTTCTTGGGCTTCAGTTAGGGTTTTGTGGCCGGCAGAATATTGTTTGCGGGCCAGACGGTAGACTTGCTTAAGTTCCTGGTATGCGGTCAGTACATCCTTCTGAGAGCTACTGCCGCCTCCGTCTTCTCCCTTCGCCCGGTACGCTAGCTCTCGGGCGGTGTTGTGGGCGGATTCGTTGCCCGGAAGGGAGAAACGACCGGGTGCCCAGATGATCTGCACAAGTAAGCTAAACCGGGCTAGTCGGAGCAATTGCATCTTCGAAATACGTAGCGCGAAAAACAAGACACAGAAAAGGTGAAGACAGGACACGAGCGCTCTCACGACTGAGTTTTTATTGGGAAGGAAATCAGAATATATACTATAGACATGGAAGAGGGGAAGGAAGAAGGAAATACAAAATAACAACTCAAAAAAACAAGACCAGGAGATAAAAAGCCGGCGATGATCACTTGCTCAGCAGCGGTGGCGGAAGCAACAGCGGCACAGAGTAACTGCAAATCCTTCACTTTGCAGTTCTTGGCCAGGCTTGCAGCGATACACCTGGTGAACTAAAGTGGCAAGAGCGACGACGATCGGCCCCGCAAGATAACGACACAAGCAGCGCCAGCCAGGAGCATATAAAAGGACAAGGCTCACCTGTGCCCCCACACTTGCTCAGCGGCGGTGGCGGAAGCAACAGCGGCACAGAGTAACTGCAAATCCTTCACTTTGCAGTTCTTGGCCAGGCTTGCAGCGATACACCTGGTGAACTAAAGTGGCAAGAGCGACGACGATCGGCCCCGCAAGATAACGACACAAGCAGCGCCAGCCAGGAGCATATAAAAGGACAAGGCTCACCTGTGCCCCCCACACTTGCTCAGCGGCGGTGGCGGAAGCAACAGCGGCACAGAGTAACTGCAAATCCTTCACTTTGCAGTTCTTGGCCAGGCTTGCAGCGATACACCTGGTGAACTAAAGTGGCAAGAGCGACGACGATCGGCCCCGCAAGATAACGACACAAGCAGCGCCAGCCAGGAGCATATAAAAGGACAAGGCTCACCTGTGCCCCCACACTTGCTCAGCGGCGGTGGCGGAAGCAACAGCGGCACAGAGTAACTGCAAATCCTTCACTTTGCAGTTCTTGGCCAGGCTTGCAGCGATACACCTGGTGAACTAAAGTGGCAAGAGCGACGACGATCGGCCCCGCAAGATAACGACACAAGCAGCGCCAGCCAGGAGCATATAAAAGGACAAGGCTCACCTGTGCCCCCCACACTTGCTCAGCGGCGGTGGCGGAAGCAACAGCGGCACAGAGTAACTGCAAATCCTTCACTTTGCAGGTTGGTGTGCTTTCACTTATTGAAGTCATAAGAAACCTTCTGCCAAACGCCGCCGCCGCTTGAGTCTGTGCTGTTGCTGTAGTTGTTTTCTATTGTGCCGCATGCTTTTCCATCGCGAGTGCTATGGGTGATCCTGTTTGTGATATATGCCTGGTTTGTAATCAGTCACTTCCAGCAGAGGGCTCGTCCCTTACCTGCTCAGAATGCCGATACGGTTACCACTTAGGCGCTTGTTCTAATACGACGAAAGCTGCCTACAAAGCAATGACAGATATCGATAAAAAAAGTTGGAAGTGTCAAACATGTGTAGTTTCAGCTGCTCGAGGCTCAAAAATTGTAACAAAGGTACAGAAGGAACAGTCTCTGACAGAAAGGATGCTAATGGAAATCAACAAAAAGCTCTGTGAACTACCGGAAATCAAACAGAAGTTAGATATCCTTTTCCAGGTAAAAGAGACAGTGGAAAGTATGGAAAAGTCTGTTCAGCACCTTTCAGATCAGTATGATGAAGTGCTGGCCAAAATGCAGCTTCAGTCCACTGAGATTGTCACTTTATCAAAAAGGGTTGAAAAGATTGAGGCACAGATTCAGTCAGAGAACACTAACCCCGAAGTCTGCGAACTACGACAGGAAATAAACAGTCTGGAACAGTACAGCAGGCGGAATAACTTGGAAGTACATGGACTTGCGCAAACCAAAAATGAAAACTTGTTCCAAAAAATCAATGCTATAGCCCAGGACCTAGAGCTTCCTCAGTTGACTGAGCACGACGTTGAAGGCCTTCATAGACTGCCCGCTAAACGTGGCAAAACCCCGGCAGTTCTGGTTCGCTTTTCCTCACGTGTAATGAAGGACCAATGGATGGCAAAGAAGCAAAGTATGCGGGAAGCTGAATCCACAGTGTACTTTCTTGACAATTTAACAGCGCAGAACAAAAAGCTCATGTGGATGATGAGGACAAGGGCCACAGAAAAACAGTACGAATATGCTTGGCACAGTAATGGAAAGCTTTTTGTGCGCAAGTGCCAGGGTGAAACGGCAATACGGATCGCGTGTGTTGCTGACCTGGAAAATGTCATCTGAGCAGGCACCGCCTCTACTTCGCCTTACTGATCAGTTTTTTTCATTATTTTTCTTTTATGGCATCACAAACAAAGCCTCTTTACTACAATGCTTTATCTTTTAACTCTGCGGTGCGCAGTTGTCTTGTTCACGAAAATGACAGGATGTCAGTCTTTCATGTGAATATTAGAAGTCTAAAAAATAAGCACCTTGAAATTCAATCAGCTTTGGATTCCCTGAATCACAGATTTGATATACTAGCGTACACCGAAACATGGTTCACAAATCAAAATGATGTTATCTTCTTTCATGGCTACAAGTTTGAAGGCGTGTTCAGAGAAAACCGTAGAGGAGGTGGCGTCGCATTGTATGTTAAAGAAAACCTTGACTATGAAGTTTTATCAGATTTTTCTCTTGTCGATACCCACTACGAATCGGTTGCTATAAAATGTCATGGAACACTGATCGCTTGCATTTATCGGCCCCCATCTAGTGAAAGTGCCGAATTTATCAAGTTTGTGCGTGATCTTCTTGAATATGCTTGTATCGTAAATATCCCTGTTGTTTTGGTTGGAGACTTTAACATTGATCTTTTGACAAACAGCTCCCCGCGACGTCTTTTTTGTGAAGCCATTGATGCATTTCTCTGCACCAATGTTATTCAGTCACCAACAAGAATAACCTTAGAGAGGGACTCATTATTAGATTTATGTGTTACAAATCATGAGTTATCAAGAGTGCTATCAGGTGTGCTTACATTTGATTTGAGCGACCATCTGCCTATATTCTGTTTTTTTCCTCGGGCGATAAAAAAAAGGAAGCAAGTACCAACTCCCCAGATAGTATATCGCAGTTTCAATCAAGAAAACTAAGCTAGGTTTAGATCCATGATGGAAAGCACTGCCTGGAGCGAAGTTTACAATGAGTTAAATCCTAGTATAGCGTACAATATCTTTCGTCAGTTAGTAAAAAGCAAATATGATACCGCATTTCCTTTGACAGTGGGAAAAACTCACAAAAAGTCTCGAAAGCCGTGGGTTACGAGAGAGTTATATCGACGAATTGAAACCCGTGACAGGCTTTTTGACAAATTCATCCAATCAAAAGATCCAGTCATACTTAAGGAATACAAAAAACTTAGAAATAAGTTAGGCTCTGATATTAAAAAAGCTAAGAAACAGTATTATCAGAATAAATTTTCTGCAGTCTCTAATTGCCCTAAGAAAATATGGGATTGTTTGAGCGACCTCATGGGAAGGGCGACAACCCATATTCCCAGCACATTAACATTCAATGGTGTTGAATACAGTGGCGCTGCTTTGGCAGACAAGTTTATGCTCATTTCCTATCCTCTGGCGAATCATCTCAGAAGCAGGATAGAAATCATGAAATTGCTCAGTATATTGCCTCTCCAATTGGTAGTTCCATATTCTTGAATCCTTGCAGCGAACATGAAGTATTCACATTTCTTAGAAGCCTAGACAAATCCACTGCGGCAGGCGCAGATGAAATTAAGGCCGAGCCTATTATTGCTGTTGCCGATCTAATTAGCTTGCCCTTGCAGCATATATGTAACAACGCGTTAGTTCAAGGTATTTTTCCAGATGGTATGAAAATTGCCAGAGTGGTTGTTTTACATAAAGGTGGCCCTTATGACAATATAAACAACTACAGACCTATATCTGTACTCCCTTTGTTTTCTAAACTGCTGGAATATTTGATCAAAATCAGACTGTGTAAGTTCTTTGACGACAGACAAATTTTTGTTAACGAACAGTTCGGATTTCGTGAGAAGAAGTCAACAGAAATGGCATTGCTTAGTATAAAGGAAAAAATATTTTCTTATATGGATGACAAACAATTTACAGTTGGACTTTTTTTAGATTTCAGGAAGGCATTTGATTCAGTTAAACATGATATTTTATTTTATAAGCTACCGTTTTATGGCATTCGAGGAGTTGCCTTAAATCTGATCCGTACTTATCTTTCCGGTCGCGTTCAGTATACATGTTTGAATGGTCATCAATCACAACCTGGTCAATTAATATACGGTGTCCCACAAGGGTCTATTTTGGGTCCAGTATTTTTCATTCTTTATATCAACGATATAATAGCCATCCCTCGAACTCCCACAATAATTTTATATGCAGATGATACCAGTGTATTTTTTTCTGGCATGCATCTTAGTAATATTCAGGCTGAGGCAAATGCATGGTTACAAGAATTGTCTTTATGGTTGAATATAAATAAACTAGAGTTAAATGTTAATAAAACAAAGTTTATTGTATTTAAGGCACGTAACAAGCCAGATAACAGTGAAATTAATCTTACATTCAAAAATAGCGTAATTGAGCGTGTTTCTTCCTACAAATTTTTAGGCATAATCTTTGAAGAACACTTGAGTTGGACCCTGCATATTAATAAGATTCATGCCAGCATATCAAGGTCATTATGTGTATTATATAAACTTCGAGACCTTGTTCCGAAATGGCTGAAGTGGCAGTTATATTATACCCTAATTCAATCACATCTTCATTATTGTTTACTTGTTTGGGGATCTACAACGAAAACTAACCTCACGAGGCTGATAACATTACAGAAAAAAGCAATACGATATGTCGAAAACCTTGCATACAATGATCATACAGGTTTGTACTTCTCTAAGCATTCTATTCTAAAAGTCAATGAATTATTTGAGTTGAAACTGCTTTCTTATGTGTTTAACGATTTCAAACATCATCCCACTAAATATGTTCAATTAAACTCTAGTAGTGACGCGCCTTATAAATTAAGGCACGTCAGTTACAGAGTACCATTCGTAAGGACTAACTATGGAACCGAAATGCTTTCATATTTAATTCCCAGTCTTCTAAATAAACATACACAGGCCATAGAAATTATTCAGAAATCTGTTTCCCAAAAGTCATTCAATAGAAATGCTAAAGCTTACCTCCTTTCTCGCCCAAATGATTAAAATTCTTGATGTCCCTGTTTTTCCGTCAACTCCTTGAATTCTCGTCTTTGTCTTGTTGTGATGTGCCTTGTAAATATTTACTTTATGTCATTGCAAAAGTATGCACCTTCCTCCTACTTTTACCTTGTATAATTATGTGTTGTTTTTTGTAATGAGAGTGTATGAAGCTCTTGCTTCTTTTGCCGCTTGTTCTGAGCATTGTGTCGGGTGCTTGGGCCCCGTCAGGCAGAGTGCATCTGCCTTTTGCCCCTGCATCCGAGACATTGTTGTCTAAATAAAGATCTATCTATCTAAGTACATAGCAACATAAAACACGTGCTGTGTTACTTAACAACCGATTCAAGGTACACAATCTCACTTTTTGTCAACGCGATGGATGCGTCACTAACACACTTTACCCCCCCTTTCGTGATATGGAACGCTTCAATAATCTCTCTCGTGCGCTGATTATGTGCTTTGTCAAGTACTACAGTCTTATCGAAAAGGGGGCGACATTTACATTCTCTGCAATGCTTCGGTAAATTTTCGAGAGCTGTTGGCGTTAAAGAATTTCTGTGTTCGAACAGCCGGACATTTAGACAGCGCCCGGTCTGCCCTACATAACATTTATCACATGACAGAGAAATCTTGTAAATCACCTCTTTTCTACAATGCACAAACCTAGATTTGTGATTAACATGGCAACGATGATCACTTTTTAATCCCTCTGCTGTGAGCGCCAGCTCATCCCCGCCGACGGAGATCCTTCGCCGGAGGGCGAGCAACCCGAACTTTGAGTCCGAGCAACCCGAGCCGCCCGTGGGAGGAGAGAGTGATGTGAGGAGAGGATGAGGAGGACGAGCGCTCGCGCGGCGCGTGAAGAACAACAGACTCAGGTGTTGGACACGAAAGAAGCAACACGGCCTCTTGTTAACCCAGAGCTCCTCTGTAACGAAAAGACGAATAAACGTCTTTTGAATTGTTCTTTCATCCTAACAATTCAGAAGTGGGATAGAGTCAATGTTCGCCCGAACTTGCGAAGTTAACCGGCAAGCCCCACCATGCCTGTCACCCGCACCGGAGCATCTTCAACGAATATGGCAAACGAAGATGGCGGACGACTGAGCAGCGATGGCGGGAACGGCGACGCCGACGACTCAAGCCAAGGCGGATCCGACAACGTGGTGACAAGTGGAAACTTATCCCCGATACCTCCGTCAACGATTAACATGGCGGAAATCCTGCAGGCCAGCGTTCAGGCCGCAGTGAGAGAAGCCATCAATGGAATTGCCTTGCTTCAGACGCAGCAAGCAGCGGCCACACCCATCATCGGCGCTGGAGAGACAGCTCGGTTAGTGCCATCGTTTGATCCAGTGTCATCCAGCTCTCCGACAGTAGACGCTTGGATAAGACGCGTGGATGACTTGGCACAAGTCTACCATTGGTCCGACCGGCTGACATCTGGAAACGCACTCTCGAGGTTGGAAGGGCCTGCAAAGACATGGTATGACTCCCTCTCTTCCGTCAACAAAACATGGCCGGAATGGAAAGAAGAAATTAAGCGCGCCTTCCCCACGACAGCGGGATTCCAACGACTCCATCGGGAAATGCAGGAGCGACGGCAAAAGCGCGGTGAGCCCATCGAGTGTTATTACTACGACAAGCTCTCGAAAGCTCGCCGTTGCAACCTCACAGATGAAGCTTGCATTGAATACCTCATCACGGGGCTATACGATGACGACGTGATTAGAGCAGTGAGCGTACGCACGTACGAGTCGCCGGAAGACCTTCTTCACTGCCTGAAACGCCTCGGAGAAAGATTAGGAAACACTGCCTCCAAAAGTTCAAAATCAAGTGGTCCCCCGAACTACTCTCGTGTCCCCGCATATGCCAACGCCCATGGCAACAAAAGCGAAGCAATGGCGTCGGCCTTGGACACTACCGACCACAAGAACCTTTCTCCGAAGGCGAGGAGGAAGCCGCTCTGCTTCAACTGCCGCGAGTACGGTCACGTGTCCCTCAATTTCCCGGCACCACAGCGAAAGGCGAGATGCAACGCTTGCGGACGAGTGGGCCACGGAGAAAAAGACTGCAGGGCAAAAACGGAGAGAGGAGCGCGCGTCGCTCTGAACGCGTTGGGGTTTGGCCTCCGAGCCGCTGAAGAGGCGAACGAAAAGTACTTTATGATCGCGAAAGCGAACGGCTGCGACATACGAGCATACGTCGATCTCGGTAGCCAATGCTTAACTCTGCGGAAGGAGGATGCCAACCGAATATGAGCCGCTTACACGAAGTTTACCAAGCCGTTCACTATCGGGGGCTACGGGTCCGGACATGTGACACCGTGTGGGGAAACGAACATCACCCTCACGGTCGACCAAGCTACAGCGGACGTTCCCGTGCTGGTCGTGCCGGACGCGTCACAGTCCATACCCCTACTTGTGGGCCAACCTTTCACCGAGCAACCACACATCACGATTGTGAGGCGGAAGAACACAGTGCGGATTTTTGAGGAGCACAGGAACGAGGACAATAGAGACGACACGCTTCAGTCCATTGAAATTCCAGAGCTCCCAGAACGACCTGTGTGCCTATGGGCGAAGGAAACAACGGTTGTGCCCCCAAAATACGTGGGTTTCGTTAAGCTCTACGCCACTGGTAGCGCACCACGCTCAGATGTCTTCGTGGACATGCAGCTCAGGTGCCAAGAAGGTCGATAGCATTGCATACCACGCTGTGTCCTCAGCGTTGACGGGACCAACGAAACAGTAGTCCCTATAAAGAACATTTCCAATCATGAACTGACCATCAAAGAGAACGAACGAGTCGCACGAGCGGAAATTTGCTACCCAGACGATGCATCGCCACGAGAGGGTGAGTCGGACATTAGCACTGACCAGCCCTTATTGATACCGAGCGAAGAGATTCAAGTAGGTCCTGGTGTTGCTCCTGAGGAACGTGCAAAGCTCGAACAGCTTATTTTTGAGTATCGGGATTGCTTCGCAACCACCGTTTCAGAGATTGGCTGCACAAATGCCGCTGAAATGAGCATTGAGCTAACAACGCTGGAGCCAGTGAAATTTCGTCCCTACCGACTATCTTACGCCGAACGGGCACACACAAAAGAAATGATTGAAGAACTAAAGCAAGCTGGCATTGTTGTCGACTCCAAATCGGATTATGCAAGTCCTATCCTACTGGTGCGAAAAAAGACAGGGGAGCAACGAATTTGCGTGGACTACCGTGCCCTCAACCGTGTCACAAAAAAGGACCGGTATCCACTGCCTTTAATTGAGGATCAACTGGACCGTCTGAGAGGGAAACGCTTCTTCACGAGCCTAGATCTTGCGTCAGGCTACTATCAAATTCCTATGACCGAGGAATCGAGACACAGGACTGCGTTCGTTACTCCAGACGGCCATTATGAATTCGTTCGAATGCCATTTGGCTTGGCCAACGCACCGGCAGTGTTCCAGAGAATGATCAACGCTGTACTGGGGCCCCCTACGGTACACCGTGGCTCTTGCCTACATGGATGACATCCTGCTGCCCACAACGACCGTGGAAGAGGGGCTTGACCACCTGAGAATGCTTTTGGATGTCCTCCGTGGAGCGGGATTAACGCTGCGATTAAGCAAGTGCCGTTTCTTCTTCGAGAAAGTCGATTACCTTGGCTACGACATTTCTGCCAGAGGAGTGCGACCCGGAAGTTTAAAGATCCAGAGCGTCGCTGACTTTCCCGAACCAAGGAATGTACACCAGGTGCGTCAGTTTTTGGGTCTGGCAAGCTATTTTCGAAGATTTGTAAAAGGGTTCGCCAGCACTGATAAACCTATAACGCGACTGACGTCTAAGGACGCGGTTTGGAAGTGAACTTCAGTTCACGAAGCCGCGTTCACTGAAATGAAGATGAAGTTGACTGAAAGGCCAGTTTTGGCGCATTTCGCGTTCGGCGCAAGAAAAGAGGTGCACACGGATGCCAGCAAAGACGGCCTAGGAGCAATACTTCTGCAAGAACAAGCAGATGGGCAGCTTCATCCTGTCATCTACGCAAGCCGGCGGACAACTGACTACGAAGAGAGATACCACTCATACGAACTAGAAGCGCTTGCGGTTGTTTTGGTGTTAGAAAAGTTTCGAGTGTACCTAATCGGGATGAACTTCAAGGTGGTCACTGACTGCAACGCAGTACGGGCAACGATGAGCAAAAGGAATCTGCTTCCCCGTAATGGCAGATGGTGGCTGCGACTGCAAGAGTTCACCTTCGACATGGAATATCGTAAGGGGGCGGCAATGGCTCATGTTGATGCACTAAGCCGCTGTGCATACCACCCTCCAGAAGAGACGGATATTGTTCCTGGCATTCACGTCCTTGCAACATGCATAGCGACAGAAGACGTGCTAACCGTTGCCCAGCTGAATGATGCAAAGGTTCAAGCTTTGAAGGAAAGGCTAGAAAAAAAAAGACCTATCCAACGAAGACAGGCGCGTCAAAAACAAATACCGGTTGCGTAATGGCATAGTATTCAAGAAGAACCAAGAAACCGACACGAACGAAGGACTGCTGTGGGTAGTTCCAGACCAGCCTCGCTGGAGAATCGTCAGGACATGTCATGATGACATTGGCCATTTTGGAGTGGAGAAAACCTTGAAGAAACTTAGGGAAAGGTATTGGTTTCCCAGCATGAAGCGTTACGTTAGAAGATACATAGCTTCTTGCATCGAATGTCTTTTCCACAAGACGCCATCTGGAAAGAGACCGGGCAAACTTCACAGCATTGACAAGGGCAACAAGCCATTTCGATCAATACACATCGATCACCTAGGCCCATTTGTAAGAAGCAAGTCCGGAAACGCCTACATAATTGTAGTCGTCGACTCTTTCACAAAGTTCGTACTGTTGCGTGCAGTCCGCAATACATCAGCTGCACCAGCGGCGCAGTTTCTACACGATGTGGCAGGAATCTTTGGCCCACCGGCTATGGTGATCATGGACCGCTGAACTGCTTATACAAGTGCCAAATTCAAAGCAGCGTGCCAAACTTACAACATCATGCACGTCAAAACGCTACTGCCACTCCGCGAGCTAACGGGCAAGTCGAAAGATATAATCGCATGATAACCCCGGCAGTGGCAAGCTTGACGAAAGATGCAAACGGCAAAGACTGGGACTCTGCGTTGCCTCAGGTGATGTGGGGCATAAACAATACGCTCTACAAAGCCACTAAATCTACTCCGTTCGGACTGCTCTTCAACTTCAGGCCGCGAGGCATCAAGGGCGAAACCGTGGAAGACGCCATCGCCGAGGAATTTGACCATGAAGTTGAAACCAGGCGAGCCGCAGCGGCGGAGAATATCCGAGAAGACCAACGCAAGCAACAGGAGCGGTACAACAGGAAGCGGGTGGAAGTGCCGACATACAATCCCGGAGATGTTGTACTAGTTGAGCGAGAACCGGCAGCAAGTGGGGAGTCAAGGAAACTGAAAGAAAAATACAAAGGACCGTATATCATCCGAGAAAGGCTTCCCAACGACCGCTACCGCATCGAAAACGTGCCTCCGGGGCGGCAAAGGCGAAGAGCTTACAGCAGTATTGCACCGGTTGACAAGCTGAAGCTTTGGGACCGGGAATTCCACGAGACAAGTTCGGAAGAATAGGGCCGCGAGGACGATTCCGACCGGGGCGGTCGGTGGCACAGGATGGCCGAATGTGAGCGCCAGCTCATCCCCGCCGACGGAGATCCTTCGCCGGAGGGCGAGCAACCCGAACTTTGAGTCCGAGCAACCCGAGCCGCCCGTGGGAGGAGAGAGTGATGTGAGGAGAGGATGAGGAGGACGAGCGCTCGCGCGGCGCGTGAAGAACAGACTCAGGTGTTGGACACGAAAGAAGCAACACGGCCTCTTGTTAACCCAGAGCTCCTTTGTAACGGAAAGACGAATAAACGTCTTTTGAATTGTTCATTTATCCTAACACTGCTTTCGCTCTGACCACCGCACACAATCCCGACAACTTCCCGAGATTGTGTACCTTGAATCGGTTAAGTAACACTGCACGTGTTTTATGTTGCTATGTACTTGCTTTCATCGCCGGCTTTTTATCTCCTGGTCTTGTTTTTTTTCTTTAGTTGTTATTTTGTATTTCCTTCTTCCTTCCCCTCTTCCATATCTATAGTATATATTCTGATTTCCTTCCCAATAAAAATTAAGTCGTGAGAGCGCTCGTGTCCTGTCTTCACCTTTTCTGTGTCTTGCTTTTCGCGCTACGTATTTCGAAGATGCCCAGATGATGCTGACCGTGTGAGAGGGTGAGGTTCGAAGGATTCTGGCCGCGCGGGGTGTTACGCGACCCCGGGCGTCATTTTGGACGGCTCGCAAACACCGAAAACACCTGCACGAACGCTACCCCAAAGACACTGGAGCGGTGTACACGGACGCAGCCGACCACGCCGTAAAGCGGGCCATGACGGCAGTCGTCACGGATGCACAGGGGGTCTTTCTCAGCGGAGGCACGATTGATACCAATAATACAGAAACTGCGGAAGAGGCGGCCATAGCCTTGGCCCTCACCCTGCCTCAAACTACTACTATCATATCGGACTCCAACTACCGGTCAGCATTTACCGTTCGTAGAAACTTATAGATACCTAGGCGTCGTAATCGCAGCAGATCTTAAGTGGAATGACCATTTTACTGATATTCAAAAGAAAGCAATATGTAAGCTAGGTCTTTTTAAGAAGGTCCCTACGACAATCCACACATGAAATTAAACTAATAGCCTCTAAGACGTTCATTAGGTCGATCCTGGAATGCGTAGCAGTCGTTTGGAATCCGTACACCCAAGCCAACATAGCCAAACTTGAAAGTGTTTGAAGAAAATCAGTTTAGCTGGAGAACGTGCCCGAGCCTTTTTAGACACAGCAAACCTAGAAACACTGCAAGAAATAAGACGCCGTGAAAGATTAGAATACATGCACTTAAACTACCATGGTGAATTGAAACTAAATAGAGAGCAGTACATCCAAGACGGCTGTCGACGCCTAGACGATCACATCGTTCTAAAAAACTAAAAAGACCTTACTTGCGGGACTGGTAGTTTCAATACATCCTTCTTCCTATGAACCGTTTGAAAATGGAATAGTCTGAGCCGCGCTGTCATGGAATGTCCAACACTCGAGTCTTTTGAAGATGCTTTAAGGTCATTTTTAGTAAAAAAATTTGGTTCTTCCTTGTCATTACTTGTAAACGCGCATTTTATGTGTCATCCACTCCTGCCAAGGGACTTTGTTCAAAGGCTGGTAGTGTTTGTGAAATAAATAATTTCCAAGACTCAGTTTCAGCTCAAATCTGAAACCAATTATGTGATTGCGCTTTAGCAAACGGAAGCATGGTAAACTCTCTACTTATGAATGTTCCTAAAACTGAAGCAAAACAAGCCGATGTATGTAAAATTTGCACTTATCCTAGCAGGAACCTGAGTATAAATGGTGTCCCCTGTTAAGTGTCGGCGTTATTTTCTAAAGGCGCGTTCACACTAGGCCGACGATCGGCCGATTTCAGTCTGGCGATGGTCGGCGGCAGCGATTTTCGTGCCGTCGGCGCGCCTGTCACTGCGCAGACGCCGACCGAGCGCCGATCGTCGCCCGACGAGCGCATCGCCGTCGCGTCGGCGAGATAGCAGCCGTCGGCCGACCCGTGTGCCACACTCTGCCGACAACAGCGCCGACATCACGCCGACGTCATCCTATCCCGACAGCTCGACGCTGCTGCTTCGTGCGCATGGTCTCTTTCTGCCGCAGGCACGGACTCGGCGAGGCGGTGCGATGGGTGACGTTCAAGCAGCGGGCGCGGCTGTTGTAACATTGCTGCTGCTCGAGGCAATTGGCGAACCACCGAAGAAAAAACCAAAAACTTGTCGCCAAGTGCAGCTGCTATTTCGCTGTAGGCGACTTCTTTCAAATCGTGTCGATGATAGTGCTTGTACCGCACGTCCCGAATCAAGCGCCTTTCTTCCATGAGCCCGATCAGTTCAGCCTCCTCTTCGCTTGGGAACGACGCCGATTGTGAATGATGACAACACTCGATCGGTGGGGCAGAGCACAACTCGTCAAGTCGTTCGCGCAGCGTTTTAAGGCGGGGACACACGTGCGAAAAGTGTGTGCGATTCGCTGGCCAATACCGAGTTGCTGGTAAAAGTGATGACTGCGATACAAGCAAATTTCATCCCACAGCCCCTTTGGCGCTGCTGCTACTTGGTGCGCTTCGCTTGCCGTCTGCTAGCTCTGTTGCTGAAAGCGTTGTGGAAATCGAACATATTAAGCATGAAATGCTTTTAGCTCCCGTTGTCGGCAGTGTGGTGACGTCACGCCGAGACCGAGAGCCATCATCCGGGCACTTAAATCCACTCATCCGGGCACTGAATTCCCGTCATCCGGGCACTGAATTCCCGTCATCCGGGCACTGAAATCCACTCATCCGGGCACTGAAATCCACTCATCCGGGCACTGAAATCCACTCATCCGGGCACTGAATTCCAGTCATCCGGGCTCTGAAACGAGAACATCCGGGCACCGTACGAGACTTAACGAGATTTAACGAGACTCTCTAAGCCCTCCTACGCGACCGGCATGCAAGCGCCGGTTGGTCTCCAAATGAGACAAAAAATAACTGCTGCCAGTGCCTTCTCAATGTTTATCAAGATATCAGCGGAGCTGTGGGTTTGATAATGCACGGAATTATAATTTCCGATTTCTAATAATGCGTGCAGAAAGCACATAAGTGCCACGTTACACTTCGTTGTCATACGTGATCCGGGGGAGAAGCGCTGCGTTCAAAGGGCAAGGCATCGCGCCGAACGGGTGGTGGCGTTCCTCCCTTCCTTTACGGTGCGGTTCGGGTGTCCACCGAGATGGCAGAGAATTACTGCGCCATTTCCTTTCCTCAAAAAACCTTGCGTTCAAATGGCAAGGCATCGCGCTGAACGGGTGGTGGCGTTCCTCCCTTCCTGTACGGTGCGGTTCGGGTGTCCACCGAGATGACATTAGGCCCGTAAACATTTCATGCTTACTCTACTCTCGGTTACGGGAGGCGCAGAGATTTTTAAGCATGAAATGCTTTTAGCCCCCGTTGTCGGCAGTGTGGTGACGTCACGCCGAGACCGAGAGCCATCATCCGGGCACTGAAATCCACTCATCCGGGCACTGAAATCTACTCATCCGGGCACTGAAATCTACTCATCCTGGCACTGAATTCCAGTCATCCGGGCTCTGAAACGAGAACATCCGGGCACCGTACGAGACTTAACGAGATTTAACGAGACTCTCTAAGCCCTCCTACGCGACTGGCATGCAAGCGCCGGTTGGTCTCCAAAGGAGTCACAAAAAATAACTGCTTCCATTGCCTTCTCAATGTTTATCAAGATATCAGTCGCTGTGCGTTTGATAATGCACGGAATTATAATTTCCGATTTCTAATAAGGCGTGCAAAAAGCACATAAATGCCACGTTACACTTCGTTGTCATACGTGATCCGGGGGAGAAGCGCTGCGTTCAAAGGGCAAGGCATCGCGCCGAACGGGTGGTGGCGTTCCTCCCTTCCTTTACGGTGCGGTTCGGGTGTCCACCGAGATGGCAGAGAATTACTGCGCCATTTCCTTTCCTCAAAAAACCTTGCGTTCAAATGGCAAGGCATCGCGCTGAACGGGTGGTGGCGTTCATCCCTTCCTGTACGGTGCGGTTCGGGTGTCCACCGAGATGACATTAGGCCCGTAAACATTTCATGCTTACTCTACTCTCGGTTACGGGAGGCGCAGAGATTTTTAAGCATGAAATGCTTTTAGCCCCCGTTGTCGGCAGTGTGGTGACGTCACGCCGAGACCGAGAGCCATCATCCGGGCACTGAAATCCACTCATCCGGGCACTGAAATCTACTCATCCGGGCACTGAAATCTACTCATCCGGGCACTGAATTCCAGTCATCCGGGCTCTGAAACGAGAACATCCGGGCACCGTACGAGACTTAACGAGATTTAACGAGACTCTCTAAGCCCTCCTACGCGACTGGCATGCAAGCGCCGGTTGGTCTCCAAAGGAGTCACAAAAAATAACTGCTGCCATTGCCTTCTCAATGTTTATCAAGATATCAGTCGCTGTGCGTTTGATAATGCACGGAATTATAATTTCCGATTTCTAATAACGCGTGCAAAAAGCACATAAATGTTACGATACACTTCGTTGTCATACGTGATCTCTTAGGGGCTTCGCGCATCGAAGCAAAGCCGCGCAGGCGCACAGGGGCCCGGGTGAGAAGCGCTGCGTTCAAAGGGCAAGGCATCGCGCCGAACGGGTGGTGGCGTTCCTCCCTTCCATTACGGTGCGGTTCGGGTGTCCACCGAGATGGCAGAGAATTACTGCGCCATTTCCTTTCCTCAAAAAACCTTGCGTTCAAATGGCAAGGCATCGCGCTGAGCGGGTGGTGGCGTTCCTCCCTTCCTGTACGGTGCGGGTGTCCACCGAGTTGTGCAAAAAGCACATAAATGCCACGATACACTTCTTTGTCATACGTGATCTTTTAGGGACTTCGCGCATCGAAGCAAAGCCGCGCAGGCGCACAGGGGCCCGGGGGAGAAGCGCTGCGTTCAAAGGGCAAGGCATCGCGCCGAACGGGTGGTGGCGTTCCTCCCTTCCATTACGGTGCGGTTCGGGTGTCCACCGAGATGGCAGAGAATTACTGCGCCATTTCCTTTCCTCAAAAATCCTTGCGTTCAAATGGCGAGGCATCGCGCTGAACGGGTGGTGGCGTTGCGGTTCGGGTGTAAATATTTCATGCTTATTCTACTCTCGGTTACGGGAGAGGCAGAGATTTTTTTTTTTTTTATTATGGGAAGGGTTCGCAGTAAACGATGTGAATAGTAGGCCTTTTATTACAGCACAGGCGACTTTCGATGCGAAACCAGATAGGCCTAGCGACGACTACGGCAGCCTGGGACCAGCGCTCAGTTTGTCGCCCGGCGTTGCCGCAGGCGGTGTCGTTGCCGAAAGATCCACTTGTGCACCGGCATATTGTCGTTGCTCTAATCTAGGAAGCATCCTCTCTGGTATCATGGCTGTTTTGTATCCTCTTGTGCGAACGTCAAGTACGCCGAGCATGCCGGCTGGCCGGCCAGCCTGGATCCCGTTTGCCGGCGTCATAAAAATGAGCTAAAGTGTGTTCTTGACGTAAGTAATAAACCCTGGGATGCGAAATGTGAAAAGCGTGTCATTTTTGAGGACCGCTGGCCAATACTGAGCTGTTGGTAAAGGTAACGACTGTGATACGAGCAAACTTCTTGCCACAACCGCCTCGCAGCTGCCGCTCGCCCGACGTTGAAGTCCGGCTCACCTTGCGCCCGCTCGCTTCGCTGCTGAAGGCGTCGCGGAAATTTACCATACTATTGTTTTATTGTGAGATGATGCTGTTAACAGTAAATCGATGTGTAGAGTAGGCCTTTTATTATAGCTCAGGCGACTTCCGAAGCGCCGGCCGCTGCGGCTCCGATGCGAAAGAGGCTATAGGCCTAGCGACGACCACGGCAGCCAGGCAGCAGCAGAGCTCGTCGCCCGGAGCGCCCGCGAGCCGTGCCGTTGCCAAAAGCACGAAATATAAGCAGGCATGCTTTGTCGCTGCTCGAGCAGAAGGCGATCTTGTGTTTTCTTGTTATATTTGTACACCATCCCAAGCAGCGCTCAGGCACTGCTGCACGGCGGCGAAGTGTGGCACCGGTTGTGGGCGGCAGCGATGCTCACCGCTCCGTGTGTCCCTACTTGCAGTGGGGCGGCAGTTCGCAAGCGACGATCGGTGCTGCGCGTCGGCCAAGTAGTCATATGGCGTGATGAATGTTGCTGCGCGTGCATTATTTGTCTACATAATGATTGCACTTCGCGCTGTGAGCTCGGTACTCGCTTTTGGTCGGCGAATGTTTTCGCTCGGCCACCGATCTGCCCAAGACACGTCGGCCGACGGGTCTCGTCGGCATCTTTGGTCGGCGACGTTGTCACACTAGGACGACGCTTGAACGTTGGGGGCGTCGTCGTCGTAGTCGTCGGTGCAGTGTGACTGGCTAGTCGAGGAACGACCAGGTTGGCCGACGCGACCGCCGATCGTCGGCGTCGCCGTCGCGTCGGCATCGGGGTCTCGTCGGCCTAGTGTGAACGCGCCCTAAGAGAACATGTCTTACGACGCTCAGGTTCAGATGACTTGCTCCAAAATATCTCGTACCGCAAAACAAGAACTTAGTGCTGAAGCCGAAGATTGGACGAAAACGGTCGGGAATGTCAACGGCACAGCCATGGGGGCTTCAGTTTCTGTTACCGCTGCAAACCTAACAATGGAATGGCAGGAAATCTACGCACTAGTTTCATTCAGCCCACCACCAAAGAATTTTGTGCGTTACGTCGATTACTGTTTTTGCATTATCAGGAAGGATGCGTTACCCTATTTTGAAACGCATCTGAACAGCATCCAAAGGGCCATCCAGTTCAAAGTCGAAAAAGGATAAATAGGGCAGCTTCCATTTTTTGGGCGTATTAGTGGAACGGAGTCAATCCGCGCTCTCGTTCAGCGTCAATCCCCTTCCCCGCATCGACGACACACTGGACTGGCTCTGCAACGCCTAGTGTTTCTCATCGATGGACCTCAATAGCGGCTACTGGCAACTTGAGGTCGATGAAAGAGATCGCGAGAAGACCGCATTCATCGAGTACAAAGTGATGTTATTTGGTCTCGGTTCCACGCCAGCGACGTTTCAGGGATTAATGGATACAGTGCTGGCGAACCTCAAGTGGCAAATTTTTCTGGTATACTTCGATGACGTCGCTGTCTTCGCCTCAAACTTTGAACAGCACCTAAAAAGGCTTCGAACAGTACTAGAGGCAACGAAGTCGTCTGGTCGGACCTTTAAAGCAAAAAAGTGCCCCTTTGCCTATCAAGAACTGCTGCTTCTAGGTCACATTGTTAGCAAGGAGGGAGTTCGCCCAGACCCACAGAAAACAGCTGCTACTGCACTGTTTCCACCGCTGACTCTTAAGAAAGCTGTGAGCAGATTCCTCGGACTGTGTGCGTATTACCGACGCTTTGTCAATAACTTCTCGCGCATCGCCGAGCCCCTGACCCAACTGAGAAAGACAGACGTGCCATTTAAATGGGAAGCGCCGAAAGTGGAAGCCTTCAAAGAAATTCAGCGTCATTACAGTCCCAATCAATCCTCACACACTTTGATGAAAATGCCGACACTGAAATTCATACCGACGCAAGCAGAATAGGCTTAATTAAGCGCCGTCCTCGTTCTGAAATCCAACCGGCTGGAGAAGGTAATCGCATACGCTAGCCGTTCCTTGCCTAATGCCGAGGCTAACTATTCGACAGCTGAGGAGTGCCTTGCCATCATCTGGGCTTCCTCGAAATTCCGCCCCTACCTGTACGGACGACCGTTCAAGGTGGTCAGCGATCAACACGCTCTGTGCTGGCTTGCTAGTTTGAAGGACCCCTCCGGCCGCATCACTGGATGGAGCCTGCGCCTCCAGGAGTTTGACGTAATCGTCGTTTACAAGTCCGGACTCAAATACTCTCACGCTGACTGCCTGTCACGAGCCCCTGTAGATGCACCGCCGCCGAACGACGATGAGGACGGCTTCCTGGGACCCATCAGCTCCTGCTCTTTTGCACAGCAGCAACGCTTGGACCCCGACATAAAACGCCTCATCCAGTACTTGGAAGGCAAGGTTTCTTCACCCCCGCCTCGTTCAAGCCAGCATTTTCGTTGTTCTGAGTAAGGAATGATGTCCTCGTGAAGAACTTTGTAGCGAACAAAACAACTTAGCTCCTTGCTGTACCTGCAAGTCTGCGCGAAGTTCTTCAGGCTTCACGCGACAAGTCGACAGCTGGACATCTCGGGTTTTCTCGCACCATCCGCCGCATTCAATACAAATATTGCTGGCGCCGACTGTCTGCCGATGTTGCACATTATGTGAAAACCTGCCGAGAGTGTCAGCGACGAAAGACCTCTCCCACCTGACCAGCCGTACTTCTGAACCACACTGAGCACCTCCCAAGGCCCTTTCAGCTGATCGGCACGGACTTTCTTGGCCCTTTCCCGAAGTCAACATCTGGAAATAAGTGGATCATTATAGCGACCCACTGCTTGACCCGCTACGCCAAGGCAAAAAAAAACCCTACGGAATGGGACAGCACAAGAAGTAACCTAATTTTACGTGGAGTGCATTCTTCTGCAACAAGGTGCCCCCGATGTGCTCATCATGGACAGAGGAATAGCATTCACGGCGGAACTGACGCAAGCCATCTTGCGTTACAGCCGAACCAGCCACCGGAGGACAACTGCATACCATCTGCAGACCAACGGACTGACCGAGCGACTGAGCAAAACCATCGCCGATATGCTCGCCATGTATGTCGATGACAAACACAAGGCCTCGGATGACATCCTGCCTTACATCGTCTTCGCCTACAACACCGCAGTGCCGGAGACCACCCAGATGACGCCTTTTAAGGTCGTCCATGGCAGGGAGGCCATGACCGCGCTAAGCACCATGCTGCCCAACGTTACCGAAGATAACGTCGACGTAGCCGCCTACCTTCAACGCGCAGAAGAAGCTCGAATACTTGCCAGATTACGGATCTAAGACCAGCAGCGGACCGACGCCAGACGCTACTACCTGCCAAGACGCAACTCGGAATACAATTGGTTGTAAAACATTTTATTCGCCGGAAAGAGTTCGGTAAGAGGTCGCGTTAAGTGGTCGAGAGTAGGCAGCCCTCGACGACTTTGTCAGCCCACTCCACCGCCAAAACTTGCGTTCTGGGGTTAGAGCTAGCCAGCACGGTCTCCCACCGCTCGAGAGAAGGAGCGGTAACTAGATCACCCGGAGGTGGCTCTATTTTGCAGTCCCACAAGATATGATCATAGGTGGCTCGTTGGCCACAGTGTTTACAGTTTGGGTTGTGAAGGTCTGGATAAATGTGCGCGAAGAGTGATGGGATGCGTATCGATCTCGTCTGTAGACGACGCCACGCAACCTCTTCTTCTTAATTCAGGCTTTTGTCTGAGGGGGGGAAACTCTCCTCTCTAGTTTAAAATGATTGGTGAGATCATGATATGTGATCATGGAGTTCTTCGTGAAATTCAGGGAGCCAGATTCATCCACTGCCCGGTCGACGAAACCTCGGGCTTTATTGTGGGCTGCGTCGTTCCCCGGATTCCCCGAATGGGCTGGGACCCATATCAGTTCGGAATAATTTGGTGTGAATTTGGTTGCGTTAAGGATTCTAAGGCGAGGTTTTTGTAATTCGCCCTCTTGCGAAATTATTGATACCCATTTTGGAATCGCTGAGGATGATGCTTTCTTGGGTATGCGCTAGGGCCAGGGCTATAGCCGCCTCTTCTGCCGTTTCAGAGGATTTCGTTTCGATTGTTGCCGAGACGATGAGGTCACCATTCTCAGTCAGGAGAGAGAGTCTGGGTTCGAACGCCCATTCGCCGTCGAGGATTGAGTGGAAAACTTTTGCGCCGCTATTTCGGCCCGTACAAGGTTCTTCGTCGGCTAGGTGAAGTGGACTGTGAAGTCGTCCCTCACCAAATGAACGCCTCCCACCGACGCCGCGTACGGCCAGAAGTTGTCCATGTCGTCCGTCTAATGCCTTATTATGCGCCTTAAGGGCGCTGAGTTTCCACACTCAGTGTATATTTTTCTACAGTCCGTCTTCTTTGTTTGTAGTCGCCTTATGTTTCAAAGCATCGGGTCGATGCTTCTTTGAGAGCGGAGTAATTTCGCGAATGTTTGTAGTGTTCGTTTGTTCATTCTTCAAAGCTGCCGGCACGCCGCTTTATTGCTTTTTTTGTGATGCAAGACGCGCCTAGATTTATCTGTATTGATCGCATACAGGCGGAGCCGGCTCTACGTTTTTCCAGAGCGTTCTAGTAACTTTCCAAGCTTTATCGCGGAAGTTCGCTATCAGCTTTAAAAAGACCACGGTCGAGAGCGGCGGGGATTTGGTTCGACGACCACCTAAAACGCTTGTTGCTACGCCGCCGCCGACTCATTCAGTTCTTTGCGGGCGCAAGTCAGCCCAAATAAAGTGTTTTGTTTAGAAGACGTTTTCTCTGTCTTCCTGCTTTGTTTAGTTTAGTTTAGTTTAGTTTAGTTTAGTTTAGTTTAGTTTAGTTTAGTTTAGTTTAGTTTAGTTTAGTTTAGGGGGGTTTAACATCCCAAAGCGACTCAGGCTATGAAGGACGGCGTAGTGGAGGGCTCCGGAAATTTCTACCAATTGGGGTTCTTTAACGGCACTGATATCGCACTGTACGCGGGCCTCTAGAATTTCGGATCCATAGAAATTCGACCGCCGTGGCCGGGATCGAACCCGCGTCTTTCAGGTCAGCAGCCGAGTACCATAACCACTGAGCCACCGCGGCAGCTGTCTTCCTGCTCTTCGGACTGCAGTCACCACTACGTGACAATATAATTGCTTTTTCTCGCGTTTCTGCTCGTCTAGAATTCCATTGGTAAACTGTCCTTGGGACTAGCTTTTCCTGGTATTGCACTTTGCTTGCTTTTCTTCCCTCACTTTTATGCTTGTCTTCATATATTATTTATGAAATGAAATATTTACCCCGCGTCTGTTGTGTCGCAGATGTGTAATTCTTTTGAACCTTTTCCGTGGTTTTGAAACTTGCATGCACTTTATTGTGTTGGCTCTGCTTCGCTCTGCCCTCTGCACGATGTTCCGATCTTGTTAAGCCCCTTTCAGGCTTTTCGCTTGCCTCCTCCCTCAGCATCGCACCGCTCCAGTGGACGTAAAGGAAGAGGGTTAAATGCTCGGAAGACATGATGCCTCTGTGTGTGGCATTGGCCTTCATAAAAACTAAGCAATTTGCAAGGCCGGTGTTTACTGAAAGGAACTGGCAAGATGGCAGTAGCGGCGATAACAGTCCGAGGTCAGCCGTGTCGAGCACAGACATCCAAAGTGATAGCAGTACAGCTGAAGCGCAGGGCCATCTTCATCTTTGCCATGAGTGTGCATGTTCGTTTACAATACCCCCCCCCCCCCGGGGGGGGGGGGGGGAGGAGCCATCCTGGCGACTTACGGCGACGGTAAGATGGCGGGGTTGTAGTAATGCTTGAGGCGCTGAACATATGAACTGTCTCGCGGCCGCGGCGGCGGATATGGGTAGACGGCGTGAGTTGAGCTGCAGGCCGGCGTCGGAGAGGCATGTCAAAACATTCTTCAGGCCGGATTGATGGTCTCCTGAGCAATGTAGCGCTGACAGACGAGGGACTAAGGAAGGACGGGGCACACAGTGCCCTGAACTAACAACTTTGTCCCTCGTCTACCAGCGCTACATTGCTCAGAAGATCAAACCAACTCGCCCAGCAACACAACCTGCTCAAGGATAGATGGGGGTCAACGTCGGAGAAAAAGACAGCAATGTCATCGAGGTAGCATAGGCACATCTTCCACTTGAGTCCACGCAAAATAATGTCCATCATCCTTTCGAAGGTTGCAGGGGCATTACAAAGGTCGAACGGCATCACAGTAAATTCCTACAATCGGTCGGGGCCACAAAAGCCGCTTTGGGGTGATCGGCCGCGTCCATGGGGAAATGCCAGTACCCAGAACGTGAACCGAGGGACGGAAAGAGCTCTGCCCCTTGCACAGAGTTCAGAGCGTCGTCTATATGCGTGGGTGAGGATGGACGTCCTTGCGCGTAATCTGATTAGGGCGGCGTTAATCGACACAGGAGCGTATGGAGCCATCTTTCTTGTTCACAAGGACAACAAACAAACAAAAATCTCCAAAAAAATCTGATCGGCCCCCGAAAAGGGGTCGCACCGATGTGAAGAAACTGAGTCCACAGAAGCCAGAAACGTTTGCGAAGTTTTTTATGCTTCACTCAAACACTAATGTACCGGTAGCCAACCTATCTGCATTTGTCATCGCCAACACCCTAGAAAGTTGTGTAGGCAAAGACTACAAAGCAAAAAAGCAACGAACCGGAGTTCTCCTTGTAGAAATAAACACAAAAGAACAGAGCACCAAACTGATGTCATTAGAGAATCTTGGAGAAATGAGCGTACAGGTAGCCCCGCACCGCACCCTGAACCACTCAAAGGGCGTCATATCTGAATATGAACTCCTACAGAGTACCGATGCGGAAATGGAAGAAAAACTAGCCGAACAGGGAGTAATAGCAGCCCGACGAATAACCATCCGGAGAAACAATGCTGAAATCAAGACCAAACATATTCTACTAACTTTCAATAGCACAACTCTGCCTGACTCCATCCATGCCGCATACCTCCATTGTAAAGTCCGCCCATACATACCGAATCCGAGACGATGTTTCAAGTGCCATCGCTTTGGACACAGCATTTTGGCCTGCCGGGGCAAACCCGCTTGTGTCACATGCGCAGAAGACGCACATACAGAAGAAAGATGCGAACGCACACCAAAATGCATCAACTGCAATGGCGCACATGGCGCGTACTCCAGGTCGTGCCCAGTCTGGAAAACAGAAAAACAAATTATAACTTTGAAGACCACAGAAAACCTGTCCTACCTTGAGGCAAAAAAATGCGTCTCTTTCCAACAGCAAGGGACATACTCTGAAGCGGTGACGCGGGGACCGCCGCCGCCTTCAATTTCTGTCGGAACACAGGTCTATCGGTGGACCTGGTGTCGACACCCAAGTCCCCACCACAGAAGTCGGTGGTACAGTTCACAGGGCTGAAACAACTTTCGCGAGAAGACCACGCGATCCTCGCCGGAGGCCCTCAGGCCCCACTTTCAGCAGCGGCGTCCTCGGCGACAGACACCCAGAACAGCTCTGCTGAACTGGACCTGTCGCCCCACCCCTCTAAGAAGGCAACTGCTGGCCCAAAAGACTCTGCCCCTGGAGCAGAGCCTGGTTCAGTGGTGCCAACAAAAAAGACGAATGCGAAGGCCACGGGCCATCGCAAACAAGAAGCATCCTCCACGTCCACCGTGGAGGAGATGGATGTCAGCGAAAGTCCGCTGACATCTAAAACACACGCATCCGCGGATTCTCCGCGGAAATCCGGCGCAACGAAAGTGGCGATGGATACAACTCCTGGTTCGCCACCGCTGCAGCGGCGGCGAGACTCCCTAGAGAAAAAAGGGAAACCACGAATCACTGCTCCTGAGAATAAGTAACTTTCCCCAATCCCCAACTTATCACAATGGCGTATCTAATACAATGGAACTGTAGAGGTCTACAAAGAAAATACACAGACATAACCGATATGCTCAAAACAATGGCACCTACAGCTGTGTGCCTGCAAGAAACGAACCTTGGGCCACAGCACACAAACATCTTAAAAAAATATAATATTTTCCGGAAAGACCGAGTACAAGCTAGCCGACTCTCAGGAGGCGGCGCTATCATTACGCAAAGCGATGTCCCTGCAAGAGAGGTGTCATTAAAGACGAACTTAGAAGCGGTCGCAGTAAACATCATTAGCCATAAAACAATAACAATATGCTCTGTGTACATACCACCACACAACACAATAGCCATGCATGACCTAGAAGAACTTCTGGAACAGTTGCCAGAGCCATATGTAATAATAGGGGATTTTAACGCACACTCCTCATTCTGGGGAAGTGAGCATACTGATTCCAGGGGTCAGCTCATGGAGGATTTTATTCTTTCGAATAACATATGTTTAATGAATACGGGAAAAGCTACGTACTGCTGCCCCAGCTCTGGAAAAATGACATGCCTCGATTTAGCATTTGCATCACCATCTGTTTTTAATGATTTTATTTGGGATGTTTTAGATGACCCCCGGGGAAGTGATCACTTACCTACGGTTTTAAAACTAACATCAGCTACATTCATCCTCCCTACGAAGCCACGGCGATGGAAAATTCACCTCGCCGATTGGGCACTTTTCAGAACGAAGGCCACACTAGAAAAAGAATATGCCGAAACCCTTACTATAGAAGAACTAAATGAAAAATTTCTCACATGCTTAATATCTGCAGCAATAGAAGCCATCCCACAAACGTCTGAAATTACACGAAAAACACATAAAGTTTGGTGGTCAAATGAATGCTCATTGGCTAAAAAGCAGCAAAACAAGGCTTGGGGCAACCTTCGCAGATATCCCACTGCAGGAAACTTGCTCATCTTCAAAAGGGCTAGAGCCAAAGCACGATACACTAGACGCAACGCAGAAAGGGCATCATGGCAACAGGACATATCCTCCATAAACAGCTCAATATCATCAACGAAAATGTGGGAGCAGGTGCGGAAATTCACAGGAAATTTTACTCCATTCGCATTTCCAATGCTAACAACACCCGGTACTCAAACAACATTAGAAGAGCAGGCCAACATATTGGGTGAGCGTTTTTCCACAGTTACAAGCTCATCCAACTACACACACACATTTCAAAAGCACAAAACAATAGTAGAAAAACAAACTGCCCTTTGGAACATGCATACATGATGACTGCAATCAGCTTATTACAATGCAGGAACTAAACACAGTACTAACATCCGGTAAAATGACAGCACCAGGCCCAGACAATATACATTATGCCATGCTTGCTCACCTCTCTAAGACTGCCATAGAGGCTCTCCTAAAATTTTTCAATAAAATATGGATGAGTGGAGAAATCCCCCAAGCATGGAAAGAAGCAATCATAGTACCCTTCCTAAAACCAGGGAAACCACAAACTAGTCCCGCCAGTTACAGGCCAATAGCACTCACTAGCTGTATAGCAAAATCATTCGAAAGCATTCTAAACATCAGACTGACCTTCATACTTCAATCCCAGCAACTTTTAGATATACACCAGTGCGGTTTTAAAAAGACATGTTCCACAACCGATCACCTTGTACGCTTTGAGAACACAGTTCGGGAAGCGTTCATCCACAACCAACACTGCATCGGGGTCTTCTTCGACCTGGAGAAGGCTTACGATACCACGTGGAGGCTCGGTATCCTCCGTGACCTAGCGGACCTAGGTATCCGCGGCAGGATGCTGAGCTGTTTGAGCGACTTCCTGACCAATCGAACGTTCAGAGTCCGTCTAGGCGCAGCCTTCTCCAAGACTTTTATCCAAGAAACTGGTGTGCCCCAAGGGTGCCATCCTCAGCACGACCTTATTTGTCATCAAAATGAACTCCATAGGAAAAGTAATCCCAAAATCCATAATGTACTCAGTTTACATAGACGACCTCCAAATAGCATGCACGTCTTCCAGCATACCTACTTGTGAGCGACAGATACAAATAACAATAAATAAACTGGCTACCTGGGCAGATAGAAACGGATTTAGATTTTCCCCTCAGAAAACAGTAGCGGTTCTGTTCTCTTTGAGACGAGGCCTACAGGCCGACCCCACACTATATTTAAACCAAACCCCACTACCTGTCAAACAAGAGCGTAAATTCCTAGGAATAACTTTCGATCAAAAGCTCACTTTCTTGCCACATATAAACAGCTTAAAGAAAAAAGCTTCCCATGCCCTCAATGTGCTGAAAATACTGTCAAGAAAACGCTGGGGGTCTGATAGAGCTTCCCTGTTACATATATATCGTTCTCTGGTTCGCTCTAAGTTAGACTATGGGTCCATAGTATATGGCTCAGCAAGACCGTCCTACATAAAACGACTGGATGCTGTCCACAATCTTGGTTTAAGGTTGTCTTCCGGTGCTTACAGAACTTCACCAATAGCAAGTCTGTATGTAGAAACTAATGAGCCTTCCTTAGAAGATCGAAGAACTGCACTAACTTGTACATACATCCTCAAAATCCTTTCTCAGCCCAAACATCTCTGTTACCCAATTGTCACGAAATGCCCATCCCGAATACTCTTCAACAACAAGCCCCACGCGATTAAGCCGTTGCTCTTACGCTTCGAAGAAAAATGTCAAACTCTGAGCATACTAAACGAAATCAAAAATATTGCCCCAAGACACGAAGCGCTACCACCGTGGTACACTCTCACCACAGTGTGTGACGTCACACTAACACGCCTCAGAAAAATCTGTACACCACACGACCATATAATACAAGAATATCTAGCACTACAAGAAAAATACAGAAATTACACTGCATTTTATACTGACGGGTCAAAAACTCATGCTCATGTAGGAAGCGCAGTAATACAAGGAAAAAATGAAAATGCAGTACGACTGCCCTCATGTGCTACAGTTTTCACCGCGGAGTGTTATGCTATTAGTGTTGCTGTACAGAAAATAACAAATGAAAACATCAAAAACAGCATCATTTATACAGATTCACTGAGCGTCCTTACAGCATTAAACTCCAAAAATGCCACGGAGCCACTGATTGGAAGCATCATACACAATATAGTAAAAGTCACAACACAAAAACATGTTATAAAATTCTGCTGGGTTCCCAGTCACATTGGTATTAGGGACAATGAGAGAGCCGACATGTGTGCTGCACAAGCCAGAACCATGGAAATAAAACATGTGAATTTGCCTCCTAGGGATTACATGAAGTTAGCGCATAGCAAACTAAGAGCCAAGTGGCAAGCTTCTTGGGAAAATGAAGGACACAACAAGCTGCATACCATAAAGCCCATTTTAAAAGAATGGAAATCATGCCGCCATAAAGAGCGTTTTATCGAAGTAATTTTATGTCGTTTACGCATAGGCCACACACACACATCACCCATAACTTCTTATTAACAAAAAAAGACAAACCTCTGTGTGAAATTTGTGGTGAGGAGCTCACAGTAAATCACATTTTAATTTCTTGTACGCATCTCGAAGAACTTAGAAAGAAAATTTTTACGGTATTTTACAATGAGCACATTCCATTTCATCCCGCATTGCTTTTAGGCGAGCAAACACTTGTCGAGTTTTCACTTGTTTGTAAGTTTCTGAAGAAAGCCAATGTTTTAAATCTATTATAATATAACCTCTATACACTTGACATAACATCATCTAACCTTGTGTTTGGCGCATGATAGCGATAGTTGCTTATGCGCCATAAAACCCCATATAACTAACTAACTTTGGTTAGCGTCGAAGGAAGAGTTGAACTGATGAAGGAGGGTGAGAAGCTCTGTTCTTTGCGGCGGAGGAAGATCGGCGTCGATGGATCGTAAGAACAATGCGGTAGAAGACTGTGGTGTAGCCAGAAATTTTGTTTGGGGGGGGGGGGGGGGTGCTCATGTTGCAGCGCGGCCTCCTCATAGAATTTGTGGAGGGATCAAACGCAAGAATAATAACTGCATTGGCATCGGCAATGCCATTGTGTATTAGATAACTCTATGCACTGTCTAGACACGTGAAATACGTATTTGTTTTAAATAAAAGAATGTGTTCGTACATCTTAAAAATCGTGGCAGACATAACTGATACCAATGCTTCCATGTTTTTGCGTATTTAATAAGTAAATAAAATATCACATGAAGTCTAGAACTATATAAGTCTGAAACCAGCAAAGCGGTGCATGCCGTTGATATAAAAAAACGTAAAGGCCATGAAATTAGCAAGTAGGGGACAAATATTTTAATGAGTATTTGTCGTTCAAGAACCTTTACATTCTTGTACATATGCAACGGCCAGGAAAAAATCTCAACGACGCTGTCTTGCGTTCCAGTACACTGCGCAGCAGCAGCTGTGTCACGATATTGTGGGCGGCTAGATGTTTGGTTGGCGCCGAAATTATGATTATTCGGGCCAACCTGCCCACCACTGCACTCTCCGTAAGTTCGGAGGGGGAGGAGCGACAAACTTCTCCACCCCGCGTGCAAAAGATGAGGTTCGACTGCTGACCGGCGATAGGGGCCACGCCTGATTAGCCGTTGACCGGAGGCATGAGGCGTACGCAAGTTCTGTTACCACCCCTTTTACTTGGGCAAGAACAAGAACAAACGGTTACAAAAAACTCCGCCCAACAAAGTAGCGCCAGTACATAAGCGCGACGCGAATCACACAGAATGAGAACACAAACACTACAATTAACACATAGAAGGAAGCATTAGGGCGAGAACTATACAACAGAGTTACACAACTAAAGCAATGCTGTACAAAAGGTTACGACGAGAAAGAGTGACAGGGCAAGGAAAAGAGTAAAGCGAGTGGTGAGAAACGGTGGCTTAGCTGCGTAGTGGCAAGGTCCGGTCGCAGGGAGCGTCGGGCTGCGGAAGCGCGCGGGGCTGATGGGGGGGGGGGTTGCAGATACGGGCGAACTTGGGCCACGGGATACGGGCGAACTTGAGTCACAGAGACTCCCGTGGTCCTCACATTGTAGTAAACCGGACCCCGCTTCAGACGCGAGCGCCCGTGCGCAGGCGCCGATATCTGACATGCACAGATATCTGCGCCCCGCTCGCGCCTGCTCGCGCGTCGCGCCTTGCGCATGCGCAGACAGGCTCCAGCGTACGCCCGTGCGCGTCGGCGCTTCGCGTGTACGCCTCGGAAGGGTCCATCAAGGTGGGGCTTTAAATCGGCGACAGCGACAACGCGCCTTTCGTCGCGACTTTTTCCACGGCCTCCGCAACAGAACCGGCGGCATTGTGCATGGTTGTTGGCTTGCAGGCATCCTTGAACGTCATGCAGTGAGTCTTGAGCGGCCTAGTACACTTGCTGAGTTGCAATGGGAATTATGGGCTCGCAAAGAAGTTGACATTTGTGAGAGGTGCCTATCACTATATCGAGGAAAGTTAGAACTCAAGGAAGGCGGAAGGCTCTAAGAACGGCATTCCCTTCAAAAGCAGCATGCTCGTTCGTCAATCGATGCTCTCGACCAGTAGTGGTCAGACGGCGATGAACGATATATCTCCTTCCCTGGTATGGGACTTCATCATAGCATGCCTAACAAACATTTCAGCGGCACCTGAAGCATGCACTGAAGCATCATGTGCTTTGGACGCAAGGGCAGCATTGCCGTGTGCCATAAGGATGACTCGAGTCCAGTCTTCAAACCAATGCGTCTGGGCCGTCGTGGAGCTTTTCACTGGATATATCTTGACTATGCTGTGTTGTCGAACTTTCGCTTGAAGTGTAGAAATTGTTCAAAGCCTGACAATGAGGGCTGTGCTTAGTGAGGCAAAAAAAGCTACCAGTGTCAGAAAGCACCGAAAGTAGAGCTTTGAGAGGTTCCTCCATAGGCACAGCATGCGCTACGCAACCATATTGTCACGATGGCGGTAGACGAACAATCGGTGTCATATGCACGGAGCACGGCTGTATGGCTTTGATGATGTTGAGAAGGACGACAGTGCTATCCTGTCCAAAAAATAACGATTTGGTTTAGGTTTATTGAGGTTTAACGTCCCAAAGCGACTCAGGCGATGAGGGACGCCGTAGTGAAGGGCTACGGAAATTTCGACCACCTGGGGTTGTTTAACGTGCACTGACATCGCACAGCACCCGGGCCTCTAGAATTTCGCCTCCATCGAAATTCGGCCGCCGCGGCCGGAATCGAACCCGCGTCTTTCAGGTCAGCAGCCGAGCGTCGTAACCCCTGAGCCACCGCGGCGGGACAAAAAAAAAATAACGGGGACAACGCTTCGCAAAATAGTCCACAAGCCCAATGTTGACGGCAAACGAAGCCTTGGCGAGAGCCTTGAGAGGGGAGGGGGTGTCACGTAGGTGGGCATACCTTTGCTTTTTTTTTTCTGCCTCCTAGGCAACAGAAGAATAAACCACTTTGTCTTTGAAGTGCCTCCACTGAGCGCGGTGCGTATGTCTCCGCGCAGTCGACGGCGAGCGCCTGGTTGGTGTGGGGGCCGTCAATGTGGCGCTGCGGCTGTCCGCGGTGTTGGCCCTGGTGTGGGTGATGGTGCTGCGCCTGGTGCCGCCCCTGGCGGTGCTGTCTCCGTGGCTGTTCAACGGCATGGCGCTGACCACAGCTAGGACCTTCGGGTCGCCGACGATGCTGCATGCAGGTGCCTTGCTCCACCGGGAACTCTGCGCTGCCGGGGAGTGCCTGTCGTGTAAGACTGCTGCTGATGCCCCCTTTGGGCTCATCGCTTTTCTCTGGCCTCATCTAAAGACTGGGAGTAGCACTCTAGGGCAACCATGCCGGCTTGATCTGCAGCGAAGCGGATTTGTGCGATTGGTTGCTCCTTCTCGTACTGCTTTCGAGCCGCACTCGACGGTCCCGATGGCGGGGTTCCGCTGTCGAACGCTACACGTGTGAATAAGCGAGGAAAAAGGGGCAGCGCAGAGCATGGGAGTGAGCTGTTTGTTCAACAGGGCAGAAACGCTGAATTTGCGGGTGCTCTCTTTCGGTCCGTCTTTTGTGCTGCATCCGTGTAAGCTACACCTAATGTAGGCGACAAAAGCGCTCATGGTCGGTCTGAACAAGCATAAAACCAATCGGCATTGATGCCATGTTTTGGTAATTTTCTGCTCTTCTAGAAAAAAAAAGCCACTTCTTGATTACAATTCCTGTCTTCTGTATAGCTCGATGCGCAGGCCTTGTCCTACGCCTTGTTTGCTAGTGTTTTTTTTTACTCAAGGAAATGGCGCAGTAAATGTGTCACATCTGAGTGGACACGCAAACCGCGCCGTAAGGGGAGTGAGGAAAGAGGGAGTGAATGAAGAAAGGAGGAAAGAGGTGCTGTAGAGGAGGGCTCTGGAATAATTTCGACCGCATGAGGATCTTTAACGTGCGCTGACATCGCACAGCACACGGGCGCCTTTTGAGTTTCGCGTCGATCGTAACGTGGCCACCTCGGTCGGGTTCGAACCCGGGTATTCCGGCTCAGTAGCCGAAGGCTTTAACCACCGAGCCACTGCGGCGGTAGCGTTGTTTGTTTATCGTCCGTGCTTAGTGCTTGTGAACATTGACCCGCACGTTTGTAGCGCATGTTTTTATTGCGAAAGCAATACTACTCGCACTTTCAAGCCTTCGCTTTACCCGGCCGTAGTTACATTTGACCTTTAGCGGAGTGAATATGGGCGACCAGATAGCCCGGCTGCAGTTACGCCGCGCTGCGCACCTGTGGCGCTACTGCCGCTGTGACGTCATACCAGCTGTAAATTATGTTTTCTTTCTCTCAGTCGCAACAACATCAAAAACAAAATATAAAAAATTACCGAAGACGCTTTGAGTCGTCGCGCAGCGGCGGCCGGTAGCCACGCGTGACCTGTAGACGCGGCGCACTGCAATCCTTCAGTTGGAGGCGCTGCGCTTTTGCTTTCGCAACCTACCAGGCTTAACCAAAGCTAAGCCCCCGCCTTTTTTTTTTGGCGCTTCAAAGGTACTGCTTCCATCACGTTTTCCGGATACCAGGCAATGGTTTTCCATAGGCCGCAGCTGTCATACAGTGCTCCTCACAGCCTCAGTGCTGGCGGTAAGGGGAGGGTGAAAAGCCTCACCCTGAATCTCCAATCAGTCGAGGAAACTTATCCCAAGAAAATGCTTTCCCTCATCTTCCATTTCATCACTCTCTGCCGTCTCTGGCTGCCTCTTCTTGGACTTGAAATTGCTTCGCTACCGTCATGTGCCGCTCTCTGTAGTATTGTAGGCTCCGGCTAAGCCCATTTTTTAGGCTTGGATATCTCTTGCGATCTCAATAAATCCCGCTTTCCTGTCCGCGCCATTCATTCCTTCTGTCTGTTCGCCTCTTGTGCTTCCACCGAGCCCTTTCGCCACGATCAGAATTTCGTGCCCATGTGTGAGCACAGGCGGATGCAAATGTGTTATAGTTACCTTTTAAAAGATATCTGCAATCGATTGTTAACCCTCTATAGCGCAGCTGCAAAATCCTGGGAGTCAGACGGCAGCCCAGGATAGAGAAGGTTTCATCGTGTTTGTCCAAGTGTTCTGTATTCATTGTGCCAACGGAAGTGCGTTGGGTGGTTAAGAAACTGGAAAAACGCTCACTCAAAGAATATCAACTTTTTAGTTCGTTAGGCCCGTTTCACATGCATGCGGTTTTCGCCTGCGACGCGCCGAATTATATCGGTCCAGACGCAGATGGCTGGCGATCGAGTTCCGTCCGGTTGGTATTCAGTCGCAGCGTCGGTGTGTTTGCTCTAAGACTGACCAATGAGGAGCACGGAGACGGCGCGTGACGTGGGGTCAGTGGAAACTGTTGCCGCGGCGGAAGCAAAACTGTTGATTCTAATCGAAACGTACGAAATATTGTCTTGCATTGAAAAACACGCTGTTCATAACATCGTCCACACATTACGTGCAGCGTTTCTGTCGTGTTTAGTCAACGGTTGCCTATACCAACATCGAGCAATCTTCACAGCGCAACAAGAACGGGAAAAAACGAAAGACGGAAGAGTAACACAAACAAGCGCTGACTATCAACTAGTTTTTATTGAAGAACAAAAGCGGTATATATAGAAACACTTATCAAGCACAGACGTTTTCTGGAAGGCACGTGGGAGTTCAGATACCTCAACTCCCTCTCGGATAAGGCAATCGAAGGGCTGCTGATACATAGACTGCCTTCCTGATTAATATAAAAGGCCTCAATTATCTCTCGTGTGACCTTATCGCCGTGTCGGAACAGGATGCGCGTGTTCTTATAATCCGGTACGCATTTGCATTCCTTGCACATAAACATAGACTGTGCAAGGGGGTCACCTCTTGCCCTTTTTTCTGCATGAGCTTTCATATGCTCGCATTGGCAGTTCCTGCAATGGGCGCCTGCGTGGGAAAGGCGTTCATTTTTTCTCGTATTTTCATGCTCCAACAGGCGCTTATTCACACACCTGCCGGTTTTGCTGATGTACATAGCACCGCATGAAAAGGGAACCTGGTACACCACCCCCACTTCGCAGGGTACCGCCGGGGACAAATGCCGCACCTGACAGGCACCCCTCTTGCCTTCTAGCCTCTGGCTGATCTGTTTGCACATCGTGCTTAGCTTTCTGGGCGCAGAAAAGACGACGGCAATGTCGTATCTGCCTGCAACTCTGTTCAGCCCATGTGATAAGCAGTGTGCATATGGGACCACAGCTGGCCTTTTCCTCTTTTGGCCTTCTTTCGGCCGAACGCCATTCTTAAGCTGCCTGAGAAGCTTCTCCGCTGTTCTAGAAATGAGTCGATCAGGGTACCCATTCACACGCAACCTGCTTGCTTGCGCCAAAATGCTCTCTCCCATTCTTTCATGGCAAAATTTCCGGAGAGCCGATTGCAAGCAAGAAACGGCAATGCCCTCTTTTATGAGCTTCGAATGACCAGACCGGATGTTTAGCAAGGGTTTGGCTGTCCTCGGGAGATACCACCAGCACAAGTGTTTCCCTCCCCACACAGTGCCAAATCCAAAAACTGCAGTTCACTGTTGCTGGGAACCTCAGTTGTGAACTCAAGCCCGCGTCCACACTCCTTAAAAATCTTAATAACGTCGACCATGCTTCTACGCAAGCTGCCTGTTCGGGTGAACACCAAGTAGTCATCGACATATCGACATATCCGTCTTTCGTTTTTCCCGTTCTTGTTGCGGTGTGAACAATATCATGAATACGTACCAACTCGCCCAAATTTCTGCCTTGTTGAGTGTCCATCCAACCGAATTCACTGGGTACGCGTTGCATGCGAAAATACTGACTGAAAATCGCACAGGGGTGTCACCGACTAGGCCGAGTATTTTATTCATGTCTAACGAGCCCAAAAAGGACGAAGAGGAGAAGGCGACAACACAACACAAGCGCTTGTGTCGTGTTGTCGCCTTCTCCTCTTCGTCCTTTTTGCGCTCGTTAACCATGAATACATGCCAACTAGCCCAGCTTCTTACGTTAACAAGCAGTTCATTTCTAGTCGCAGCATGTAAAATGGGCCTTAGCATTAGAAGACGCATGGAGCCGCCGCGGTGGCTCAGCGGTTATGGTGCTCGGCTGCTGACCCGAAAGACGCGGGTTCGATCCCGGCCGCGGCGGCTAGAATTTCTTTGGAGGAGAAATTGTAGAGGCCCGTGTACTGTGCGATGTCAGTGCACGTTAAAGAACCCCAGGTGGTCTCGAAATTTCCGGAGCCCTCCACTACGGCGTCTCTCATAGCCTTAGTCGCTTTGGGACGTTAAACCCCCATAAACCATAAACCTGAAGACGCATGGTAAGCACACGGTGGTGTAAGGTAGTGTACACGGAAAAGCCACCAGCCATGCTTGGCGGGCGCTAAAGTGGAGAGACGAGACTCCCCTGTCCACTTGTAGGGGAGAGGAGGGAGGGACCAGAAGGTGGTTGCAAAGTGCCCCGCCCCCCCCCCCCCCCCCCAATCCCCCCGAAAGAAATAAATTTATGCACTGAATAATCACCAGCAATGACTAATAACGACTTAACAACGATGAAAATGACTTAGAGTGACTCAGAAAGAAATGGAAATGAGAAGGAATCAATAAAAACAATCGGTCAGAAAAATTAAAAAACTTACTAAGAACAAAGTTATTAAGAACAAAAAGGAACCTATAGTCGCGATCAAATATCTACGTGTTATTTATTTACAGTCCACCCTGCACCGCCGAAGCATTATACAGGGGAATGGGTACAGCATAAAGTGACGAGTGCGTGAATATAATCGCACCAAAAGGGAGGGATGACAAAGGAGCAATGTTCTTTCGTCACCTAAATTAAACAGCTGCGATAAGAATTGTCTCCTCCCTGCCTCCTGGTACTCCCCTGCTAATTCACAACGATGCCACGTCTCACTTGGCAGCTGTGTGGCCGAAAAAAAGCGGTAGCACTCCGACGAATACCAGCGTTCGCCCAGAAACTTCGCAGCTCCACGAATCGCTGCATATTGTGCAAAGGCTTCTACTGTTAACCCATCGTAAGCGCGGAATGTAACAAAGCGCCCCCGAACGTATTTTGATAATCGCAGTGAATGCACATCTCCATGTAGGGCGCTGTTGCATTTTCAGCATGCACTGAGCTCCATGAGAAGCGAACCGGTGGCCACATGAACCGACAATATAAGCGGTTCCGCACTACAGTCGGTTACGTTCTAAATGGTCTCAGCCGTATATTACATTATTCAAGCAATTATATCGTCGTAACCATTCAAAAAGCTTGGCTCATTACGTCCTGAGGGCATGTGTAGCTACAAAATGTGTTTGGGACTGATTACAGAAAAGGCCGAATAGCAATGTGCTAGCATGTTTGCAACAATTAGTCATCAGAGAACATTTATGTCACTATCAGAACCAAAATAGAGACTTGTGGTGTTCGATCCCGGCTGTAGAGGTTGGAATTCTGATTAAGGCGAAATCCTAGAGGCCTGTGTACTGTGCGATGTCAGAGCACGTTAAAGAACCCCAGGTGGTCGAAATACACCGCAGCCCTCCACTGCGGCGTCCCTCATAGCCTGAGTCGCTTTGGAACGTTAAACCCCAATAAGCCAAACCAAATAAAGACAGTATAACAAATTACGCTATATGCAAACACAATTCATTTTGAGTTCTTTATTTCTTGAATTCCGAGCTACTTTTAAATAATCCCGATATCTCACCACTGAAATAGCACGTCACCTCGAGGAGACATGAGTAAACTACGCATCGTTCACTTGTATAGTTACTGTTAGAGCATTTCATATTGCCAATATAGCTGCTATCTCTACAGAATGCAGTTTTCGTGGCTCATATGTGCACATGGGTTCTAATATCACATTCTAATGTATTTGGTTGATGAGCTGCGATTGTCAGCGTTGTGCATTCTTTCAGCATAAAGGAGTGATAATTGGAGTGGTACGTTTTGTTGTCCATATAAATGGGATACACAACGTCGTGTCATGCTTTATTTCTATTTTCAGCGATGCGTCTCGCACATGTATGCGGCCACCTGCTCATTTCATGTACGGGACGAGGGCCATTCCAGCTGCTGCTTCTACAGCCCTATCTGTTGAAGCCTGTTTTGAAGCGAAAAGCTTCACTAGGCTAGTCAACACCGCGCTTAGCGTGAGCCGGAGGCCAGATTTGTCACTTCTGCGCATGCGCGAAACTGAGCGACGTCACGCACGGCGCAGGTGGCCGCCGTCGCCGCCGCTGACTCCGTCGCCTGACCTTTCGCCACCGCCGCGTGCTACTGCGCATGTGCGCCGCCGCTCCTCCTCCTCGCCACCGTTTGACCTTCCGCCGCAGCCATGTGCAGCGCGCATTTGAAATGAGGGGTATATAAGGCGCGCTTGCCCTTAGAACAGGCGCAGACACTCGCCATGGAAGGAGAAGAAGCAACAGACCGACAGCGCAGAAACACCGATCCAGAAGTGGTAGCTTGGGAGATGGCTGAAAAGTAGCGAGAGCTTTTCGCTTATCCAGGCTTAACTTTAGCTAAGCCACAGCCAATTTAATTTTTCCCGGTTTCGCGTAGTCGTTGGCGTACCTTTTGCACCGCATGCCCTGTCATCGTCTTCGAGCAGTCAGCGTGTGAGTGTTTTCGCGTGGCGCGGCCGCAGTTAGCCAACGTGTGGGATGGCGATTCTCGCTCACATCGGGTGGTGTAGACCGCAGCTGTGCGCCCACTAGCCTGTAGCTACAGTTCGTCACCACTCCGTAAATAGGGGCGCAAAACCTCGACTTCAATTATGGTGCGACACAGCCGACGTCGAGCTCAAGTCCGTGCTCGCAGCGTTGCGCGTGGTCTGGACATAAGACGGATATGGTGCGGACGCCAAAGTGGCCTTCGACTCCCCAGCACCACTTGACTCATCGTTCATTGCGTCATTTCACGTCGCAAACCAGCTACAGCGCTGGTCACTTGCTGTAAAAATGGAATAGTTGGAGTGTCGCCTTTCGCGTCGTTATTTGAAAATATTTTTTTTATTTCTCTCTATATGTCGGTGCACCTATGTTCTATCTTGATCTTTCCATCTCATTGCAGTAATCGTCGCGTGCAGTTTTTCGAGTGCACTCGTGTCGGCAGCTGGTGGAAACCCTTATAAGAATAGCCGCCCGTGCTGTGATGATGTTCCGCACGAAGTTCGTGGTTGAAAGCGACGGCGGCGGCATGGGTCTTGTTGCACGCGGGGCCATCATACCTAGCAATTCTGGTGAAAAGCATATTTCAAAGGGAAGAAGATTACGAATGCAACTTTGTTCGTACATCGTAAGATTTCACTATAACAATCAATACATCCGCAGATCTCCCTTCGAGAGGCTTGCAATTCTTTTGCTGTTAACGTTATCGTTGTCGTCAACAGCGGTCCCCCCCTTTTTTTTTATGGCAGTCTTAGCTGCTCGACGCAAGCTTTGGACAGACTTCAAAAGCAGTATTTTGCTACGCATAGGAAGAATGGGCCGTCGCCTTCAATATTCCCAAAACAGTGTAGCTTGCAATATTCCAAAATTCAAAATTTAAGTCCACGAATACTGGACATGACACTCTGGCAGCTTGCGATTCTCGTTTGAAATCAAGCTGCGGTGAGCTGGCAATTGAGTGGAGCGTCGAGGACTGAATATTTACCTGCCGGTATCGAAAGGTTTCCCCGGAGCACATGATTTTGCGCTTAATAACAAGCAGTGCGCACGAGCAGGAATATTTATTGTCGCAGTTTCTTTACACAGAGAAATGGAGGAAAACAAGGCTTCTTCTTATATGAAAAGTGTAAGCATAAAATGGATACGCATGCCCCAACTTCTCACTTTCCAGAACGCTGCCAAACGAGAGTCCGCCTCGGACGCGCGGTAGGTGCCGTCGTCGTCGCGCACGTCACGGCATAGTGTCTGAAGCCGGGCGACGCAAAGGGAGGCCGAGCGGAAATGGATAACTACATTCCAGAATGGATTTCCATTCAATAGATACCAATGCATTCTCTTATACGCCGCGAGACGCAAACTTTTCTGATGCATATGGAAATGGATATGAAATGAATAACTCACAATGGGCGATCGCATGGCAAATTTCGTCGATTATAGCTGCCATCATCATTAAAATGTGCACCTTAAAGCGTCCAAATATTTTCCTCCGCCTGGAGAGGCACTGAAAATCTGAGGCTGTTGTTCACACTTATACAATAAATGAAATGAAATGAAATCTTTATTTGCCATCAAATACAGATGGGGGGATTGTAGAAAAAAAGCTGTCCTTGGACAGCTTGACGGGTCCACAATCCCTTATTTTGGCAGAGTGGCGGCATCACGTGACATATTCTTGATATGCAAACATATACATACATTTCTAATATGATACAGACTTAGTACTCGTAAACGAAAACAACAGAAAACAACAAAAAGAATAGAAAACAACAAAAAGAATAGAAAACAACAGCGGAACTCACTTCTACAAATCCAAACGAAAACAACAGCAAGGCTAGACAACATTACACAGAAACCAAATACATCTGCCGGAGGTCCTTGTAAGTTGCCGTGAAAAGGTCAAAACGGACAGAATTATAATAATTCAAGAGCGTTGGTAATGTGTACTTAAGGCACTGTTTCCCGTAACTTGAACGTGACATTGGTACTGACCAATCCTCGAAGTGTCTTGTAATGTAACTTGGAGTTCTGTCCTGTAATTGGGATAGGTTACGTATATTGTTGATATCCCTGTGGATTTCTTGTTTATACACATGGCTTAAGCGATATCTATATATATTGTGAGCTGGAATTACACCAGAGTTGCTAAAGAAAGTTGAGGTGGAAGCAGTATAAGAAGCATTATATGTGTGTCGGAGATACTTTTTCTGTAACAGGTGGATGTGTTCTATATTAGTGGATGTTGTGTTTCTCCATACTAGTTGACAATAGTTCAAGTGTGACTGAAAGAGTGAGTGATAAAGCAAACGTTTGATGTGTGTGGGAAGGATATACCTTAAACGACCTATTACACCAGTTATTTGACTTATTTTGCTTAGAACATGCTTGACGTGATTATCCCAAGACATATTTGCGGAAAAGGTGACACCCAGACATTTGAAATTCTCGACTAAAGCGATGCATCGTGAGTTTATTATATCTTGATGCGGAGGTATGTGCTTGTTCTTTGGCCTGAATATAATCGCTTTTGTTTTGCTTTCATTTAACTTCATTGCATTTACTCTCGACCATTCCTCTAAGGATTTCATTGCACTGTTACATTGTTCAACAAGAAGATTAATATCATTGCCAGCAAAAAAAATGCTAGTGTCATCTGCATAGATAATATATTTTGCTTTAGGGTTAATAGTGACGATATCATTCAGATAGAGATTAAAAAGTAAAGGTCCTAAAATACTTCCCTGCAACACTCCACAATTAACAGCTTTAGCTTTCGATGTAAAGGCACCTATTTTCACAACTTGAGTTCTATTGGATAGGTAGGATTTCATAAGAGCTAGTGCCTGTCCTCGTATTCCATACTTACTTAATTTTTCCAGCAAAATATTATGGTTAACTAAATCGAAGGCTTTAGAAAAGTCCACGAAAATGCCAACAACTATTGCTTTGTTTTCAAACGCCGTTAATATATATTCTTTCTGCTCTAGCAACGCTAATTCAACTGATTTGTTTTTACGGAAACCAAACTGGTGTGGTGTTAACAGATTATGTTTTTCAATGAAATTTGCCATCCTCGAATACAAGACTTTTTCAAACAGCTTTGAAAAGATCGGTAAAATAGATACCGGCCTGTAATTTCCCAGCTCATTACAATCTCCTTTTTTGTACAGAACAGTAACTTTTGCGCACTGCATGCTCGCTGGGAAAGTTGCTGATTCTAAACACATGTTAAAAATGTGGGTGAAGATGGGGGCAATAATATCAACTACATGTTTGATTGGGCGTACTTGAAAACCATCGATGTCACAACTGCTAGAGTTCTTTAAGGCTTGTATAACGGACATGATTTCATCCACTGTTACGGGCTGAAGGTACATTGTGTTGTTAATATAAGTGGAAACATATTTGCTAGCATGAGAGGATATAGAGGAAGCAGGAGCGATACTAGTGAAAAAATTGTTAAAAGCATCAGCTAGTTCTGCACCAGATAATTCTTTTCCATCAACTTGTAATTTCAATGAAGGCTTATGCGAGTGACCACGGTTAAGGATGGTGTTCAACCTCGACCATAACAGACTGTTTTGACGGCACTCAATATCCAACAAAGATGAATAATATGCTGCTCGTGCATTTCTCAACTTCTTTGTTAGCTTATTACGATACTTTTTAAATTGGACAAGATCATCTGCTGATCGCGTATGAAGGAAATGTTGATATAGCTTGTCCCTCGTTTTCATTTCACTCCGTAATTCAGGTGTAAGCCATGGTTTGCGTGTTCTTTTACTTTTTTTGCGTGTTCTTGACGGGAAACTCTTGTGGTATAGTTGGGTCAGTATATCCATAAACTTATCGTACGCTTCACTGGCATTTGTGAGATTACCGATCGTGTCCCATTCCACTGACAACAGGGCGTCACGAAAGGAATTCAGTGTTGTGTCTGTTATTAGTTGGTACATTACTGGTGGGGATTTTTTTCTTATTGACCTGCTTGATTCTGCACACAAGAACACTGGCAAATGATCGCTGATAGAACATGACAAAACTCCAGATTTAACATTCGGCCCCAAGGAATTGGTAATAAATAAATCCAGAGTGGACTGGCCTTCAGGTGTAATCCTGGTTGGTGTGTCAATTAAGTTAGCAAAACCATTCGATAATATGACCATATTGAAAGCATTTGATGATGGACTGTTCACACTCATGTCGACGTTGAAATCTCCACCAGCTATTAGAGGTCTCCACCAGCTATAAGGAGCCTCGCATATTTAAAATACGTTCCGAGGATAGAAAGCCAAACTGCTGAGTACAGGATACGATCAACGCTCTTGAAGGGCCGCGTATTCTGTTCTTGGCAATGCAAGGTAGGTGCATGTTTCTAAGGTAATTTGTCTTCGAGCAGCGAGAAAAACTCCTACTGTGTCGATAATTTTAGTGCTGGAACATAAAGAGCGTAAAGCCTCGCTTCTGAATTGAAATTGTTGAAAAGCCCTGTGATATCAACAACGCGAGCAGAAGAATGTTGTAACAGTGAATATGTAAGACAAAACGCTTGTAATTTAGCTCCTGTATAGAAGCTGCGAAAGCTTTATGGAACGCGCATGGTTGCGAAGAGCACATTTGTAAGTTACAGGTCGCATTATATGCCTTCAGTGGTACTTCTGGTTTCTTGGGGTTCAACCCTGGTTTCTTGGGGTTCAACTTTTTTTTTTAGCGCATGTCAAACATTCTCTGACAAAAAGTTAGAAAATTGGAAAATTTGAAGATGTAAATATTGAAGGTAATAATTCATTCTTGTCATATATAGCAAAATCTTTCTATTGAAGTGTTTCCATCGATCGCATCCAACAGTTAAGACTGCGGTAAAAAAACAATGGGTAACGCTTTTGGTGATAGCAAAAACGTTAATGGAAAAGAAAACGCAAGACTGTCGTCCGGTTATCTGCGCATATAATGATTGTTGTAGTGAAATCTAGCATTACATGAAAACAGTCCGTTCATAAACGCTTTCCATCTCAAAAATGCTTTTGTCCAGAATTATTGGGTACGCACGTCGGTGCGGTTCGTGCAGGTGGACTGTGCAGCAAGACGGACCTTATTTGCCTGATTTCAATCAATAATTAGACGGTTAGTTAATAAAAATTAAGCAATCAACTTTTTTTAGATTTTAGGGGGAATCAATATGGCAAAATTCAAGGCCACCGATATCGAAAGTCTGGTTTTCAAATTTTCTAAATTGTCAATGTGGGTCTAGAAACCGGACGTTAAAAATACGCATTCGACCGATGTTTTTGACCTGTCTTTTTCGCATTGCATGCTCATAAAATGGCGTCGCTGGAACTTCTTATGCACCAAATCCGGGCGCCCTTTGTGTTTGATGAAGTAGAAGACGCTGACTTGATTTTAGCGACGACACCACGCGCAATGGCACCATTTCAGAAATATGCAATGCGGGAAAGTCAACTTGAAGCGCTTTCAAATTTTACTTTTTTATGTTTCGTAATGTTTTATGTTTAGTATTTAGCAAAATTTACATACTTGGGTCACCTTGATGCTGAAGGCCTTCAATTTCGCAATATACTCTTGCCCCCTAAAGTCTGAAATAAAAAGTTGGTATTGTGAGACAGGAGACAGAGCGCAGGATGGAGCGAGCTTTAATGGCACCCGCAAGTATGGCGACCAACCCTTCGAAGAAAAAGATGATCGATGATGATGGATATGTACAGATGAAGACGAAGGTCGCATGTTGTGCTTTGAGCGATGATGATGGATATGTACAGATGAAGACGAAGGTCGCATGTTGTGCTTACACTTTCTCCCCTCGCGTACGAAAGCGACCGGCCCGGGCGCAGATTAGAGCACAGTAGGGCGGCGGGCGAAGGGTTTTAGGCGGGAAACATGAACAATCTCGGCACCTCGGCAACGACGATCATTAACAGGATGAACAGGGGCAACACGATAGTTCACCGGGGACGTTTGTTCGAGTACAGTATACGGACCAATATAACGGCTCAAAAATTTTTCTCATAATCCCGGGGTACGCACTGGAGTCCACAGCAGTACCTCATCACCAGGGTGAAAAAATATGGCACGGTGGGAGAGATCATAGGTGTTTTTCCGGGAGGCTTGGGAGGCGTCGGTATTCAGGCGGGCAATGGCACGGCAGTAGGTAAGACGAGAAGTAAACTGTTCGTGAGAGAGTCTGGAAGAGGTTGAGGGGGCGGAGAAGAAAGACGCTTCGAGGGTGAAGGTAGGTTGACGTCCATACACAAGGAAGAATGGGGAGAAGTTGGTGGTTCTTTGCACGGCACTATTGTATGCAAAGGTAACGAAGGGAAGCATGGTGTCCCAGTTGGTGTGGTCGGGCTGGATGTAGGTGGCTAGCATATCGGACAGCGTGCGATGAAAGCGCTCTGTGAGCCCATTGGTCTGAGGGTGATAAGCTGAAGAGGTTTTGTGCACGGTTCTGGAGGCGTGAAGAACTTCGGCAAGGATTCTGGAGAGGAAGGACTTGCCGCGGTCACTAATAAGGACACGAGGAGCTCCATGGCGCAGAAGGATGGCGTTCAGGAAAAAGTGGGCGATCTCTGAAGCAGAGCCGGAAGGAACAGGGGCCGTTTCAGCGTATCTAGTTAAGTGGTCGATGGCAGTGACGATCCAACGGTTGCCCGTTGGTGTTAATGGTAAGGGACCGTAGAGGTCAATCCCAACGACTTCAAAAGGGGAGAAAGGACAGGGGAGAGGCTGTAGAAGGCCCGCAGGGGCAGACGTGATCCGTTTACGACGTTGGCAAGAGATGCAAGACGCAATATATTTTCCAACAGCGGTTGAGAGGCCAGGCCAAAAGAAACGGCGCTTGATGCGGTCATGAGTTTTCTGAAAGCCTAAGTGGCCAGCCGAGGGATCATCATGAAAGGCCTGCAAAACTTCTCGGCGAAGAGAACGGGGTACGACAGGCACCCATGAGTCACCGAAGGGGCTGTAATTGTGCCAAAGAAGGATGTTGTCGACTAGCTTGAAAGAGTTAAGTTGGCGACGTAGGCGGGCATTCGGTGGCCGCGTAGCACCGCTCAGACGGTCGATAAGAGTCCGGCAGTAAGGGTCGGCCCGCTGCGCTGAGGCGAGATCGCCAAGACTGGGAGCTGGCATCAAGTCAATGGGTGCGGCGGTCAAGGTTGAAATAGCCGTCGAAGGGGTAGTTTGGCAGTTTGAGGATGCGGACGACACGGGTTGCGGATGCGGAGGTTGGGTTTGGGCGAGGGGACAACGAGAGAGTGCATCGGCGTCCTGGTGTTTCTTGCCCGATTTATAGGTGACGGTAAAGTCATATTCCTGGAGACGGAGAATCCAGCGGCCGAGGCGGCCGGACAAGTTTTTCTGCGAGGACAACCAGCACAGGGCATGATGGTCAGTGACAACTGTGAACTGGCGGCCGTACAAATAAGGGCGAAATTTCTGAATGGCCCAGACAACAGCGAGGCACTCTTGCTCAGTTATCGTGTAGTTCTGCTCCACTGCAGTCAGTGTACGACTGGCGTAGGCGATGACTTGCTCGCACGAAGAGTGCTGCCGCTGCAGAAGAACTGCACCAATGCCGTGTCCACTGGCGTCCGTGTGTAAAATCGTTGGAGCATTGTCGTCGAAATGTGCCAGTATCGGATCAGATGTGAGAGCCTTCTTTAAGGTAGTAAAAGCGACCTCACATGCCTCAGACCAAACAAACGGCTGGTCAGCGCAGAGGAGCTTATGCAAAGGGGCCGCAATAGAGGCAAAGTTGCGTATGAAGCGCCGGAAGTATGACGCTAGCCCCAGAAAACTGCGCAGGTCTTTGACGCGCGATGGGCGAGGAAAATGCAAAACTGCAGCCACTTTGTCGGGATCAGGCTTTACACCCTTCTGGCCAACGACGTGACCGAGTACCTTGATAGAAGTGGAAGCAAAGCAACATTTCTTGGTGTTTAACTGTAGGCCGGCCTCAGAAAGTGCGCTTAATACTTCATCGAGACGAACAAGGTGTTCAGAAAAAGTCGAAGAAAAAATGACTATGTCGTCGAGGTAGCATAGGCACGTTTTCCACTTCAGGCCTCGGAGAACGGTGTCGATCATGCGCTCGAACGTGGCCGGAGCATTGCATAGGCCGAACGGCATAACGTTGAATTCGTATAATCCGTCGGGAGTGGCGAAAGCAGTTTTTTCCTTGTCGGCCTCATGCATAGGTATTTGCCAGTATCCGGATCTTAGGTCGAGACTAGAGAAAAATTGTGCACCTTGGAGACAGTCGAGGGCGTCATCAATCCGAGGCAGCGGATAAACATCTTTTCTAGTGATCTTGCTAAGGGCGCGATAGTCAACACAAAAGCGTACTGAGCCATCCTTCTTTTGAACCAGCACAACAGGCGAAGACCAAGGACTCGAAGAAGGTCGTATGATGTGGCGTTTGAGCATGTCGGCTACGTTATCTTGAATAACCTTGCGCTCACTAGAAGACACACGATACGGGCGACGGCGAATGATGCCCGAACCATCTGTGTAGATGCGATGCTTAGCTGCGGTGGTTTGGCTCAAGGTTGTTGCCTGGGTATCGAAGGAAGCGGCAAGCTTGGCCAAGACGGCAAGCAATTCATCTTTTTGAGTCGGGGTGAGACCGGGGCTGATAGCAGCTGAAATAGATGCAGAGGCAGAGGCAGGGGTCGAAAGAGCGAAGCTTGATGGGGCAGAGGAAAGAACGGCCACAGGTTGAGTGGTATCCACAGAAGCGATGGCTGTGCCTTGACGCAGAAGAATGGGTTCCGGCGTAGTGTTGAAGGCAGTCAGTAGTGAAGACCCATTGGTGAAGCGGAGCAGGGACGCGACGAGAAAGATGCCCCTTGAGAGAAGACGGGGGCTTGGTGTGATGAAAACGTCCCCAGCGTTGACGTGGGCAGAAGCAACAGAGAGGACATCTTCGCAGCCGGGGTAAAGTACATGATCAGCGGTGGTAACCAGATGATGAGAAGGCAGGACAGAAACGGCTGAAAGGTCGGATTCAGAAGCCTGTAGAGTAGGGGGACAGCAGGTAATGACAGCTTGCGCAGAGTGGAGGAAGTCCCAGCCGAGGATGAGGGGATAAGCACAGGAGGGAAGCACAGCAAAAACTATGTAGTGCAGGATGCCGTCGATAGTGACTCGTGCCGTACACAATCCGGAAGGACGCATAGATTCATCATTGGCAGCACGGAGAGAAGGACCACTGTATGGGGTGCGCACCTTGCGAAGACGAGAACATAAATCAGAACTAATTACAGAAATGGCGGCGCCCGTATCGATCAATGCTTCTACTACAGTGCCTTCAATGTCAACAGTTAACATGTTCGATGGCTGTGCAGGAGGAATTGAGAGGGCGGCGTGTGGTGCAGTTGTACCTCCGGAAACTGCACAATTTAGTTTTCCGTGTGGCCAGTTGTCTGGGAGGATGGTGGACGTAGAGGCGACGACGAGCGGCGGAAAGGCGATGGGGAGCGGCGGCGCGACGGCCTGTCGGTCGAGGAGCGGTCCGGAGAGGTAGAGGGATAGGAGGGACGATAATTGGTATGGTCAGTAAACGGTGGGCGGTAAGCGTACGACGAGTGCGGAGCGTCTTGGGAGAAGTCCCCGTACGATGGGCGACGAGGAGGACTGGAGGCAAACGCCGGACGGTAAGCAGGCGACGAGTACGTAGCTCCGTTGCGAAAGTCTGGGTACCACTCGCGCTCGTCGCGTTGACGCCGACGGCACACACGGGCAACAGGCCCGCGAATTCCGCAGTAGTGACACACCGGCCTACGTGCAGGCGGACTCCAAACAGGACACATAGCGGGGCTCGGGGACACAGAGACCGGAGTTTGCTGGACGGGCTGTGGATGCGACGGGTAAACAGCAGCAGGAGGCGTCGCAGCAACCTGGGCATAGGTAGGCACAAAACGCGGTACAGGTGGTTCCGCAGCCAAGGGGCGAGTGACCGAAGCGAGCTCGTCTTTGATGAGATCACGCAAAGGCGAGGACGACGGGGCTGGAGGCGGGTGGGAATCAACTGGCGGTAAGGTGGAGCCATGCAGTTCCTCCCGGATAATTGAGCGTATGAGGGAGCGTAAGTCCACGTCGGGTGAAACTGGGGTGTCCCAGGTGTCTTTTAATCGAAGCGACTGAAGGTCGTCAAGACGATGGCAAGTTGTTCGGATGTCTTGGACTGACGTTGGATTCTGAGCAGCAAGCGTGTTGAAGGCAAATGACCCAAGCCCTTTCAGAAGATGTCGTACCCGATCGTTCTCTGACATAGCGCTGTTGACACGTCGACACAGGGCAAGCACGTCTTCAATGTAGGATGTGTAGGACTCACCGGGTAGCTGAACGCGCGTATCTAGCTTTTTTTTGTAGACAGCGGGGCTTGCACCAGATGTGCCAAAGATTTGTCGTATCTGTGCCGAGAAGTGAGCCCAGTCCGGGATGGCATCTTTGTGGTTGACGAACCAAGTCTTGGCCACGGCAGTGAGGTAGAACGACACGTTTACAAGTTTCATCGCTGAGTCCCAACGATTATAGGCACTGACCTGGTTATATTGGTCGAGCCAGTCCTCGACATCGTCCCCACGAAGACCAGCAAAAATGGGAGGCTCGCGCTGGAGTGTGGTGATGGTCCAAGTGGGGTGTCCAGAAGATTGAGAAGAACCGGGTTGGCTCGTCATTGCTGGCTCCAGACGGTTCGAATCGAGAGGAAGAAGAACGGGGGGCCCACCGGGAGTACGAGTGGTGTTGTCGCTGACGGTATCCATCAGTGCGGATGGTACGAGCAGGTGGCGACCGGAACGTAGCTGCAGTCTGGCGGCGGAGAGGACGCAGGGATCGAGAGCACACTCCACCACTTGTGAGACAGGAGACAGAGCGCAGGATGGAGCGAGCTTTAATGGCACCCGCAAGTATGGCGACCAACCCTTCGAAGAAAAAGATGATCGATGATGATGGATATGTACAGATGAAGACGAAGGTCGCATGTTGTGCTTTGAGCGATGATGATGGATATGTACAGATGAAGACGAAGGTCGCATGTTGTGCTTACAGTATGTAAATTGTAGTCGATTAATCGCCGAATTATTGAGCTCTGTCATGTGCACAATGAACGTCTTGCTGTGAAAACTACCTGGTCAGATCGCACAGGCGCACCTCTCGCAGGTTGTAACGCAAAAATCTGCGAGCGTTAAAAAAATCACCCAGTATAGCGCACGTCCCCTAGAACCAGTCAGCCTTTATGCTCTAAAAGGAAGGCATTAATGTGCGCTTGAGTACAAAAGGGAGTGCACACAGCAAAAAGAATATTGTGTTGAGACATCTGAATATTTTCGACGTTTTCTTCGATGTATTTGTGCCCTTACCTTAACTCAAAGTGTGACTTTCAGGCAAATTTTTCTTACTGGCGCTTATGAAATAAGGCTCATAGCTCCTGCCTCCTCTCTATCAAATTGGTATCTCTGTAGGGTTGTGAAAATAGCGCGGAATAATCAGTCCCACTTACTGGAGGCAATCTGAATGAATCATTTGTTCTAACAGGGGCATCTTTCGTCCACCCGTCTTTCGTCCGCCCGTCATCTGCTAGACGAAAGCTGCGCAAGAATCCCAGCTGCTAATTTACTACGGTAACTTTACTGGGAAATAAAGTAAACTAAAGAGATTATGAAATGGCTGTTGAACATATTGCTTTTTCTATTACAGTAAATATTACACAGCTCCATTTATGCAAGATCCAGTGACACTGGGGCCCAGTGCCAAGCCTAATGATGTGCCCAGTGTGCAGCTAGATATTTGGATTTGCGTTACTGGGTGGCATGTTCGCATAATGCAACCTGGTTTTGTGAGGTACAAACCGGTACAGGGAGGGTGTAGTTTTCGATACAATAAAGAAAAATGGACGCTTCGTGTAGTGCGTATAACACCAGAAGTCGCTGGTTTGAATCCAAACAGCGGTTTCCACAAACTGAATGTCTGCCTGTTATTTCCCAGTTCTGCTTGATAATTTTTTTTAGTCCTCCTTTTCTTCCGCCCGGTAAACTATTCCATTGGCGGCGTACCGACATCCGGCGCCGCATTAGGTCCATCATCACGCTTTGCACTGGCTTCCAGTGGCGATCGGCTTCACAATGCGGTTGTACCGGCCGAAGTCAACGCACGTTCGACTCACACTTCACCTAGCAGTAGCTTGTCCTTGCAGCATGCAGTCGCTGGTTTCTTGTGCCTCTTTCGCGATGCAAGCGTGACGCTTGTGCTGCCGGGGTGATAAGGCTTATCTCAGGCCTTATTTACCTAGCCGAAGAAGTAGCAAGCAACTACTTTGCAGCAGACGACCACGCTTTTCGCGACGCACATCAGCAGAGCCAAGGGCGAGGGTGTGCCAGTTCCACGTGCATATGGGAATCGCCCTGTGTGGGGGGCATTTGTAATAGGAGAGTAATTTATCATTAAAATCTACCCGAACGCGGCCATACTGCTACAGAACAAAGCTGTACGGCTTTCTCACAAGCTTCCAATTTCAAGAAAAATGTGTCCTGGTACTGGTATAGAACCCGTCTACATGTCTTCCTGGTCAGCTCAGTTGGTACAGTGGATAGCCGGTGGCCCCGAATTCGAACCCCGGACCAGGGCGAATTTTTTTAACTGCGAAGTTTCTGTGAAAATTGCAAAGTTTTCCACTGTAGGTGCATGGCTGCGCTTAGGTGGATGCTACTGAGCAATCACTCCAGTATTATGGGCATGGACCACGTCACGGAAGCACTTGGCTGTTGAGAAACTATTAATTTGAATTCGACGCAACGCATGAATAAGGTACATCCAAATGTGTTATTTAATGCAAAAGCCTACGACTACCGATTTCTCGTTCCTAGACGACATCGAGACGAGCCCCGCGAACATGTCGACTTCTCCAAAGATCACAATAGCTCGCTTACTAGGCAGCAGTCTTCCTAAAAAAAAGCGGGAGGAGGGGGGGGGGGGGGGGCTTTACTGCATTTAATTAAAAACCGCTTCAAGTGACCGCAGTCCTCGGCATGCCGAAACCTAACGCAGCGAACAACGTCCAGAAGACGAGACGGCCCGGTTATGCCTCTGTGACGATCACAATGGTTTCCTCACCACAAAGCTGTTTCCTGAGAAGCAAAAAAAAAATCATTTATTTTACAGATATCTGCCACACCGAGTGAGCTCACATTTCGAGCAATTGAGCATACGAGGAATGAAGTGAAATAATGTTCTAAAACTGGGCGTCATGGCCCATTCAGGTTGCCTATGATGAATGACCGCAGTCCACGTAAATGCTTCGTCGCCTTGTTCCCCGGCAGCGGCCCCGTAGGGCGCATCACGTGGCCAGCTGCTCGAGCGAGGAAGCCATGCGCCTGGCCAGGTGCTCCCAGGTGCTCCTCGCCACCTGCTTGACCTTGCCGACGAAGGCGTCCCACTGCTCCTGGATCTGGCCCGCGAACTCCTCTTCCTCATGGCTCCGGGGCGACGCGTACGTGGCGCGCGTCAGCTGCTGCATCAGGTCCCGGCGTGCCTTCTCGCCCATGCTGTGCAGCACCAGGCAGATGCGGTCGGCTGTCGTGTCCGTGCCGTTCACCAGCACCAGCGGGGGATCAGCGCCCTTCTGGGCGGCTGTGGGCGGCTGCTGCCTCAGGGCGACCGCAGTGCTCTGGGCGCCGGCAGAAGGGACCTTGGCAACAGAACAAACGCGCCATGAATAAAAAACATAATACTGTATATTGCCACGCATAAGTCGATGTTTTTTTTTTAAATGTCCTTCCAAAGTTGGAGGTCGACTTATAATCGGAGTCGACGTATAAGCGGAGTCAAAGTCGGCTATATGCGGGGTCAAAAGTACTTTCGACCGAGTCATGGATAATATCACGCCCCGTGCGCTAGTAATTCCATAATAGTTGTCGGACACGGTACGAAAGTGGATCTGCTTAAAAAACGAATTTAATTGAGATATGCACCAAAGGTTTGTTTTAATACGATAGCAACTTGTTATCGACAAACCAGCGGCAGCAGTGGCTCATAAGATGATGATCACGACAGTGTCCTCACAAGCGACGATGAGTCAGAGATGTCTCGTGAACTAATAAATGTTTCTTTACGACTCGGCCCTCTGAAAAACTTTCTGGGCGAGCTAGGACCGCAGGGTGCGGCAGCGTCGACCTAAATTCGGAGTCTAACTTTTTTGCCCAAAGGGGGCTGCGAGTTGGGGGTCGACTTATAATCGGAGGCGACTTATGATCGGTAATATACGGTATACGTTGTCAAGGCGCGACCCTCAACTTTTCCGCGTGCTCTGCGAAACCACTCCGCTTAAGCGAGAAAGAAGGCCCGCGCCACCTTCCAGTTGCGCCTACGCAGCAGAAATGTTTCTTGCGCTGAAGAAAAGCGTGAATCAATGCCTTTTGTACAGTTTTTTTTTGTTGTTGTTTTGTGTACCCATGTGCGGTTCCATGTGCTGAAGATTCCAGCTAGCTTAGAAGAACTGCTTGCTGAGCTAGTTAGTTCATGGCCATTGTTAAGAACGAGTTGCGCACACATAGAGACGAACACAGGAAAAGGATGAACACAAAATAGCGCAGATTCCGGAAACAGCGAAGATTCCGGCACACGAAGCACTACTGGGAAGACCCATACATGACATATCAGCAGAAGGCCTCTTCCCTTTCCTGTGTATTTGACACGGAGAATATTCAACACGATTAGCACATGCTGGGTGATGTTAACACTGCACAAAAAAAAAGCGTATACAGCGGACAGCGGCGACGTATGTATGTTTCTCTGCCTGTTGCGTTGCCTGTGCTTTTTTTACGTGCTGTTACCATTATTCAGGAATAAATTCTCTCATACGTAGTAATGATTGTTTCTAAATGAGTAATTGATTAGCGTGGCTTTTTGTACTTGTTGGTACACAGTTTCAATACACTGTAGCGCAGCAAAAGACGAGGACACAAAAGACGAGAGACGAATACCACGAGCACTAACTTCCAACAAATTTCATTCTCCTGAAGCATCAAGCAAGGTAGATCGCTGGTTGATCCCATTCTCGCATGCAAGTCAAAACCTGTAAGCCTTTCTTTGATAAAAGTGTGGTAATGGGAAAAAAGCAGAGAAAGGGTAACGCGCGAAATCATTCAAGCCGAAAAGATAAATAGGTCAGGATGCGCGTGTGTAAGCACACCTTCCGTTCTCCTCTCAGATATAAAGAGCTCGCTTTTCTAAGGAATTGATACTTTTGGCATATGTGATTCCTGTTTTCTGGCGTATAAATGTGATGCTTCAGGAGAATAAAATTTGTTGGAAGTTAGCGCTCGTGGTGTTCGTCTCTCGTCTCTTGTGTCCTCGTCTTTTGCTGAGCTACAGTGTATTGGAGTAATTGAGCGCTGGGTGTTTCAGACGAGCACACAGAAATAGGCGCTGACTCGAACTAAGTTTACTGGGACATACTTGTGCATTTATTTATAAGGAAGGCAGTGAGCACATGCGCATTCAGCGTAACAAAGCATTGTATGCAGACTGAGGAGGCTAGACAGCATTTTGGCGCCTATTTTTCAAAAGAATCTGATTTGACTTGCTCACAGTGAGACTGTAGTGGTGCTGATGCAAGTGTCGCCTCTCTTCTTGATAAAAATTACGAGGAACTTTAGCGGCAAAAGTGGTGAAAGGCTAAAGCCTGAGTGCTGCATTCTGCTACGCGATTGTTCACTTCACATTCTATTGGTGCAGTAATTAACTGCCAATTAATGGCGCTTAAGCTTCGCCTTTAGGAGTGGAACGCGACAGCGTGTTGTAGCGCTGCCATGGAGTCCACGGAACGCCATCGGCCGTTCGGCGCGATGCATTTCCCGCAACGCTTTTTGAGGAGAGAGAGAGAGAGAGAGAGAGAAAACTTTTATTGCTCTTTCAAGAGATTCGCGGAGATGAAGACTTCTTGGTCGTCCTGCTTGGGCGCTGGCGACTTGAGTCTTCGAGCAAGGGTGGGCCCTCAGTCCAGGGCTCCACTGAGTCGTGCCGCTTCAACAGCGTGCTGTACCAAGGCCCTCTGGACCTCGAGCTCGCTGCTGGAGAGACAGCTCTCCCATTGCTCCTCACTCGGTGGTTGATAATTGTGGAATGCTATGTTTCTTTCGCACTCCCAGGTAATGTGATAGAGTGTAGGTGTACCGCCGCACCAGGGACAGTCTGATCTGAATTGCGTTGGTGACATTTTGCTGTATATGTACAGGTTAGGGAAAGTGTTCGTCTGTAGCCTACGCATTTCCCGCAACGCTTTTTGAGGAAAGGAAATGGCGGTGTAATTCTCCGTGATCTCGGTGGACACCTGAACCGCACCGTACAGGAAGGGAGGAAGTGGGAGTGAAAGAAGACAAAGAGGGCCCGTAATGAAGAAAATGAAAATTGTATTTGAGGAAAGGAAATTACGCAGTAACTGTTTCAGATATTTCGCTGGACACCCGTCAAAATTCGCGCGCAGTGACGTCACGACCATTTCGACCATCTGAAACGCGGACAAATTTGCTAACACGTCTTGGTCACGACAGTATGAGCCATTAGACTTTCGCCTTAAAAATGGTTCAGGTAGTTCACGCCCTAATCTATCCTAGTTAGAATTTAGATTTCCTGAAGTCGAGGCTAACAGTTTTCTTCGTTGTCTTTGCACGAGCGGCAGTGCGCGTGTAGATTCTGGGACGACCCAGATGCTTTTCTATTGCCCCCTGCAGCACGTTCGTTCACACGACGCCAAGTTTGTCGGACATTTACTTCTCACACGACGGGGGCATCTTGTGGCGCACCGGACGTACGGCTGTGCGTGTTTTGTTACACAGCCGGTATGCGCAGGGCCACCACTCCTGACCTTAGCGCACGTCTTGGCCAATTTAAATGGTGCAGAGAAGAGTACACGGACGCCGTACTTGGGGCCAATCTTTTTGAGACTGTGGGCCACCCTGTGCATGTACGGGATACCGCTGGTCTGGCGCTCTCAAGTCCTCCTTGTTTTCTTTCGCATTCCATTGATTTTCTGCAATAGTGTCTCGGCCACTGCTCTCAATAGGTGGCCAGGGAACCCCGCTTTGCGCAGTCTGGCTGCCTCACCATAGATAAACATACTTAATCTATGACTTCACCCTGAAGGGTCGACTGCATCATGTGGGGGCATGACTTGAGGAGGTCAGATTGCAGATCAGGTAACAATAGCCCTCTTGACAGGCTTTGGTTGGGCCGAATCAAAGGACAAAAAATCTTATCGCAACACTATTTCATTTCGATGGAAGAACAGGGCAAAAAGAGGGACAAAGAGTTGGCACACACTAAGAGCGCTTACTGTCCTACAGTACCTACTAGAGTACGCGCTCGCAGCGTGTGCCTTCAAGTGGCTCGTCCTTTTTTTTTTTTGCGCTGTCCTTCCATTAAAATGAATCAGTACCAACATGCCCAATTTTTCACTCTGCCTGAAAACTATTCTTTTCCGAGCATGTTGAACATAATGTTATAGTAGAATAGAACTTAACAAAGGAGCAATTGGCGACATTGCGCCGCGGTTCGCGGCGTGCTGTATTACTCCGCTAGACGATCACTCAGAACAGATTTTGCCTCGGCCCGCCGCGGTGGCTCAGGGGTTATGGCGCTCGGCCACTGACCCGAAAGACGCGGGTTCGATCCCGGCAGCGGCGGTCGAATTTCGATGGAGGGGAAATGCGAGAAGCCCGTGTTCTGTGCGATGTCAGTGCAAATTCAAGAAGCCAAGGTGGCGGAAATTTCCGGAGCCCTTCACTACGGCGGCTCTCATAGCCTGAGTCGCTTTTGGACGTTGAACTCCCATAAAAAAAAAGATTTTGTGTCGTTTGCGTTCATTTTATGCATAGTCGCTCAATATGAGTACCGTCCCGCAAGACTTTGACTCCTTTTCAAGGAGACACCTATTCATAAAGGTGGCGAACAACTGGTGTAGTTATATGCCGACTAATATACTACCGTAAAAACCCGCGTATAATACGATGTTTTTTCCCATAATTAGCGTCCTAAATTTCCGCCTCGTACTATTTGCGGATCGGAACAAAAATTTCCGAAGTTGCTCGAAGTTTTGGTTTCGTTTTTGCGGCGTGGCTACGGCTTGACTTTGCTATTTGCGCGTGGCTACGGCTTGGCTTCGTTACTCTCCACAAACGACGTCACGACGTCGTTCTTTGTTGATCCGTTGGGTGCGCAGGGGGGTCGCGGTGTGCCGTGCGCCTGTTGACAACGCACGTGCTCCGACGTTCTCGGCGCGCGGGCGAGAGCCGGTTGTGGTCGGTTACGTCAGATCGGCGACGCTACGCCAGGCTCAGTTCGGGAGCTCTACAGTCCAGCCGCTCCGACGCGAGGCAGCGCATGCGCAGAACGTTCTTCGTTCGAAAACCGGCTGGGAGAGGAGGCGAGTGGCGAAGGGGGTAGAGGGGAGGAGTGGCGTGGGAGGCGCGCGCGGTGCATTCTGAGTGGGTGGCTTCGGCGCGCTCTCGGCGCGGCCGGCACTACCATACCCGCGCGAAATGCAGCCGGCTGCATTCCACGCCGCGCCGGGCGCCGTCAGACTAGTCAGACTAGGGACCCTAGTCAGACTAAAGTCAGACCGCGCCGGAAGCCGCCGAACTCGCTGGCGATCGGGCGCCGCTGGAGTATAGAGGGTCGCGTTTCGCCGACGTGACGTCGCCGTGCCGCGCGCGCGCGCGCTACGTCGGAGTGTAACCACGCCTTGTGTTAGCTTGTGTTAGTCGTATTATACGCGGGTGAAACTTTTTTTCCCATTTCGCGTCTCTAAAACTTAGCCTCGTATTATATTCGGGTTCGTACTATACGCAGGTTTTTACGGTAGTTTCTGCTAGACATAGACAGAGCGAAGATGCACGTATCTTCGATGCTATCTGTCGATACATTTTTTTGGTTTTGTAGCGAGAGCTACATTACCCGCAGTCTCGCCGTTTCGCTGTGGGCCTTCGGCGCCACTTGTCCGCATTGTGCGGGGAGCCGAGTGACGTCACAGCCGCGCAGCTGGTGCGCCGCGCCGATCGCCTCCGACCGAGAGGAGCCGCCGAGTGACGTCACAATTGCCGACGCCACGCGCCTCCGACCGAGAGAGGGGCTGCGCATGCGCGACACGCAGCTGGCGCGCCGTGCTCTACTGCGCATGCGCAGCAAGGGGAGGGTCCCGATGTATAAATGCTGATGATGCGGCGGTGGAAAAAACACACTATCATGGCGGCCAAGGAGAGCGAGGCCTACGCTGTGCGGCGTAGTAGACGGGAGAAACTCGAGTCGTCGGACCATGAGCAAAACAACTAGACGTAACCAGGGATATACCGTACATCTCGCTACGGATATCCTGGCGCAGCTGAGCTAAGCCACTGCCATTTTTTTTTACTCAGGATACCCTCAAGGCCCCTCAGTTTAAGCGTATTACACGAGGGGTAAATAGCATATACATTGAAGGAGTGCAAACGGCAAACAGAAATGGCGATAAACTCCACAGAACAACTTAAAGTACAAGCATCCACAGAACGAGTTAAAGTACAACCATATTCATAAAAGAAATCAAGTTAGATATTTCCGAAAAAAACAGTTTGATAGCAGAAACGACGCAAAAAGGCCTGAAATGATACACGAAAAGATAAAAATAAAAATACAAACAAGGACAGCAATAAAAAACGCCAGGAAGAAATTATGCATCAATGGTGCAGCAGCAATAGGGTGCAATGCAGGGCAAGATGGTTAGGGAAAAAAAACACTAAATAATAAAAAGTGTTAGATGGCAATGGATGAATAAGGAAGTTCTTGGAATTTATCTTAGATAAATTAATTTTAGTTGCAACATGCGAAGGTAAGTCGTTTCAATCTTTCATAGTGCGGGGAATGAATGATCTCGCAAAATGGTAAGTACAACAGATGACGCGTTTAACTTTGTATGCATGATCATGAAGTGGAAGAATGGCATTCGCGGGGTCAAAAAATCCTCGCGAAGTGGATGATGATACAACTTATGAAAAGCAGTAACGCGGGCTATCTTGCGACGGAAAACTAAGTCTTCAAACTGAACGCAGTTTTAACGCGAGAGCGTTATGGGCCCCGTGTCGCAGAAAAGCCGCTGCCGTCGTCGGCGGCGTTGGCCGTGAGCGAGGAATCCGATATGCATTAATTAATTAATAAAACCGAGTAGGAAATTGTTCCAGTTGGGGAATCGAACCAGGTCTTCCGGAGTGCGAGGCGAGCACGCTAACCTCTCCGCCACGCCAGCTCTCTTTTTTTCTTTCATGGTAATTATTCTACATGGTTATGTACAGAAAGGATATATATGTACGTGGCGCAAACTTGATAGAAACATAACAGAACTAAAAGGCCGGCAAGGATATACAGCACGCTGGCTCCGCCACGCAAGCTCGATGGTTCGGAATGAACACAGGCGCGTGTAATGAATACGATGTTGTCTTAGAAGGGTGCTTTAGAGACATGTACACCCGGCCAAATAAATCTTTAACTGGCTCGGGCGTTGCATCGCTAAATGCACCCTGTAAAAGGTTCTTTTCGGCTACACCGCTGGCATGTTCAGGGTCGTCCACTGTTAGAATGCGCTAGCGCATGGCCGTGCTCTTTGGAGGGTCACTGCGTCCGAAACTGCTGCGCATCGAAGCGAAGTGGCAGATGACGCGAAGCACCACTTCCAGGTACACCTTCTCCTGCGCCACTTTGCTGCGATGAGTGACTGTGTCGCACGCGGTGGCCCTCTGAAGAGTGCGGCCATGCGCTAGCGCATTCTAACTAAGAGTGGACGACCCTGTTCATGGCATTTCGTGGTTCCTTTTTGTTCATATAATGTTTGAGTGGAATACTTGCGTGTTTAGATCAAAGTTATCAGAAATATTCATCGTATGGCACTACAGAGAGCCGAAATAAGCGGAATACGCAGCAATGGTTCTGGTGGCGCATTTGTGCTTACTCTGGTAAAACGACTTGACCGCCATGAAAGGAGCGGTGGCTTACCCAGAGGAGGAGGCCATATGGACCAGTACCATTGCTGCGTATTCTGCTTGTTTCGGCTCTTCGTACTGGCAGTCCCAACAACGAAGTTCTGGCAGAGAACTGCGGCTTGCATTTCAGCGACCTCAAACCCACACGGAGTGCGATGCTTCTGAGGGTTGAGACGGCGGGTCTGGCACGATAGTCCGAGTGCCGGGGAGTCGGCAGCAAGCCAAGGTACTGGTGCGGCAGCTGTCACCGCCGAGCCACCGTCACGACTGATGAAGGGGGACCGGTACATACGGACGTATTTAACTTTAGTAATAATAGTCCTCGTAGCGTTGGTTATGCAGCCCAGCGTCTTGGTACGTTGACGAAGCGAACGCCCCCCGAGCGGTGCGTTTGCTAACGCGGAGTCTCGGGCAACATTAGCTAGCCACAGGTGTTTTCCTCGTCGCAGCTGACATCCCCAGTGGCGTAGGGCTCCACACATACGCACAAACACACGTGTATACACACACACACACTCGCCTTACACACCCATCAGATAAAGAGCATGGAACAGTATTGCACACGAGGCTATAGCATGAACTGAATAAGAGTTCATCTTAAGTGCAATCTCGACTTCACCCTTATATAGTCTTACTCAGAGGTGTTCGGACCTGCGCAGGTAGTGTCCTGCCGATCAGCAAAGTTATGTCAATTATTACTATTAATATTTATTTATTTTATGTGTAGAAGTAATCAAGTTTATGCATGCAACGTTCTGTTGAAGACCTTGATTCATCCGTAAACGGCATAAATAAAGCACTAATTAAGCGCCATTTTTTATGAGCGCACATACGAATCCTCCGAAGTAGGTATGCCTGAACGAGCATATTGCCCTTCTAGCACTTTTTTCGATGCAAGAAAATGACTTTGAGCGGTTTACGAGAGTTTTAACGGGTGCTGCATGCGTTCTTAATATGTAAAATGTGATGCTTGTCGAACTGATTTCATTTAGTTAGGCTTAGAAACGGCTGCCTTGAGACGATTCAAATTAAATTCAATAGAAATTGCTGAACAATTAATGTGTTGACTACGCTCAACAAAAAAATTTTGTTTAGCAGGTGTTGAGTAGGCTCAATATACATTGAGCTCATGTTGGTTTCCAGTTGATTCAACAAGAGCTCAACAAGGCGTCAATGGAAGCTCAGGAGTCATTTTTGTAAGGGAATACAACGAAGGCCCGACTTGCGCTGCGAACATGGGGCTACGGAAGCCATTAAGCTTAAATATCTGTGGTGCGTCAACTCCGGAATGTTTTTTTTTTTTTTCCGGTGCAGCAGGAGAAGTGAAGCGCGGCTTTGAGACGGAGGGTGGCGGCCATTCACGACGCCGCCGCGACGGTGTGGACTCACCTTCCTCGCGGGCATGGCGCCCGTTCCTACAGCCAGCATCAGTAGCAGCACGAGCAGCAGGGACTTCATCACCCCTGGACGCACGCTGGATCGATCCTCCGTTCCCCTCACTGTTCTGCCGAGCACTGCGCAAGAATTAAATTCAATTCGCTTTTCTTTTTGCATCACATACAGGCATGGTGGGAGCATTGGGCAAAAAGCTGCTGAAGGACCGGCGGGCTAGTTGTTCGCTTGCTCTGAAACGCATACCGTATTTACTCGCATATAGGTCGACCCCTATACATTGGGCTCACCGAGAAATAAAAAATATTCGAATATAAGTCGACCCATATCTTTTGAAAAACATGCACATACGATGTAGGAGAACCGCACACGTCATGTGACTTTGATCTCTGAAAAGCGAGCAAATATACAGAAACCTAGGCGCGTACAGAAAGAAATCTGATGTGCAATCAACAGAAGCGTTCAAGATATGAAATCTCATTTTTGAAAAGGTTCACAGATGTATCGCTGGCACAACTTTTTCCTCCTTTTCTTGTGTGGTACGCCTCCAAAGCCCCCCGTGCTTTACTATCACCGCTCCTACCCATTTCTAAGCTTTCTACCACGATAAAACCACAGAAATGAGCGAAAGAGCAATGCGGATACACAGAGCAATTCACGGTGTACCCGCATGATGATGATGAAGACCTGCGTCACGAATATAGGTCGAGGTTTTTTTGTCACGAATATAGGTCGATAACAAATTATGGGCAACATTTCTGAAAAAAAAAAAGGTCGACCTATATGCGAGTAAATACGATATCTTAACCGCGCAAACAGAGACCAGATAAGGCGCGCCTTGACCTGCATCTTTGCTTCGTTCGTGTTCGTTTGCGCGGGTACATTCCAGCACAGCCACGCATGCCCCGTGCGACCATTACAAGAACGCTAACATCATCTTAGCCATGAGAAAGGCTACGTCAAGGACTTGAAAATTTACGAATCGATCAGCTTATTGTTCGTTGAGTACAGAATATTTACTAAGGCAATCGCTAATATAGCCAGGACAACGTTACACTTCAATCGACCAAATGATCAGGCAGGTTGTCGTGAAGGGTACTCGACAATAGACCATATTCACGCTATCAGTCAGGTGATAGGGAAATGCGCAGGATAAAACTAACCCCTATATGTAGACTTCGTAGATTACGAGAAAGCATTTGACTCAGTCGAAACCTCAGCAGCCATGCGGGCATTACGGAATGAAGATGTAGATGAGCCCTATGTAAGAATACTGGAAGATATCTATAACGGCTGCACATCTACCATAGTACTCCACAAAGTCAGCAATAGAATTCCAATAAGGTAAGGTGTCAGGCAGGGAGACATGATCTGGCCAATGTTATTCACCGCCTGTTTACAGGAGGTATTCAGAAGCCCGGATTGGGAACGGTTGGGGATGAGAGATAAGAGGCTATGTAATGCGAAGACAAGATTCAAAGGCAAGAGGGTATGTAATGAGAAGGCAAGTGTGTAACGCACTAGATTCCACGAAAAGGCAAGCGTAGCAGGCAGCGGCAGAAGATTAGTTGGGTGGATGAGATTAAGAAGTTTGCGGGGATACGGTGGCAGCAGCTGGCACAGGACAGGGTTAACTGGAGAGATATTGGGAGAGGCCTTTGCCCTGCAATAGGCCTAGTCAGGCTGATGATGATGATCAGTATTTATACTGCAGTTTTCTTTCTTCATGACACAGGTGACCTAAAGGCCAACTATACGTCACGGCCGCCATTCGGTTGATGAAACCGAAACAACATGAGAGAGGAGATTCAGTTACAAATAATTCAGCGGTCGTCCACGCGGTGATCCACGTACTGTAATGTCTAACGCTCGTTTTGCGAGAAGCAAACGCGCAACAAGAATTAGGTGGCGATACTCCTTTAAGTGCTTGAAGTTATCGGCAGGAGCTGGAGTTTTGGAGAAATTATCAGGCCCTTCTTCTCAGTTGTGATCGTAGCAGAAATGCTTCGCACAACAAGGTGTGGATGCAGGGCGGCTGTTCCAGAGAGGAGCTGAGTGGCCGCACTCACTGCTGAGTTACAGCGTAGCACAATCCTACATCGGCTACCGGGATCCGCTTCCGCGGGGAGCCGCTGCGCATGCGCAGACTGCTGGCGGCAAATGGCTCCAGTTGACGGCAAAGTTAATTTTGGAGACGAAGGATACGCTCTATGTTTCAGTTTTAGTGCAGTTAGGTCAGGTGTGAGGATTTTCAACGATATAGCTGATGTAACAAGCAATATAGCTGATCAGGTGCTTACAATATAAGGCCGTGAAATACCCAGAGTGGCTGAATAGAAATACCTCGGGATATGGGTAAACGAAGGGCAGACATGCATGGAAAAGCAAGAACAGTCTCTTAGGGCAAAATGGCGAAGAGATGTCTAGATAATGAAACTTGGTATTCATGATGGCACATATTTCCTGTTGATTTAACACTTCGCAACCATCAATTATCCTTTGCAAGAAGAGATAAACTATTAATAGTTAGTGCACATATGTGTACGTTTCGTGCGGTCTTCGCTGTCTGTCGTTTTGTTTTCGCGCCTGTTAGCAATAATGTCACAACAACCCGCCCAACATCACGGGCTAAGCGAATCCCGCTCATAAACCTCACAACTGTAAGGCTCGCCCGTGTCGCGGTCGGCGAGTTTCTGCAGTGGTTCTTCAACGCGCATCGTAAGAAAGTTTGTGTCCTTTTGTTTCAGTCAAAACACAGCCGCTGCGGCTGAGATCAAACGCGTGGTCACGTGCTTGACATCAGTGGGTTAGCAAGTAAACAGTCGCGGTCTCAACGTACAGCCTTTGTCAGAAGTTTAGAGCCCAGCGGGTTTGCTTCTGGGCCACACTGCTTTGCTCGTAATGCGTCCTCAGCGTCTCAGATCTCCTGAAGGTAAGAAGATTTTTGGCCCTGCTCCCTCCGATGCGTGGGACTTCCATGAGTCCTACATAAACGTCACAGTAGTGCTCAGAAGCAAACCCCCTGGGCTGTAAACTTTTGACAAAGGCTGTACTTTTCACATTCAGGATGAGCATTTTCAGAGTGCCCTCAAATAGGACCAAGCTTTGTAAAAGAGCACCCACCTTCCGAGAGAAGTGCCAGCCACTGTGTCGCCTATCCGCGGGCCTGTCCAAAGTGTTGTGCCGTCGATCCACCACTCGCGGACCGGCACCCGCGCAGGGGTCACGGCGCGGTCGCCTTCCGATGCGCAGTTCCTGCGGACGCCGTTGCGCCTCATCGCTCGGCCACGCGTCGCTGGTCGCTCACGCGTCCAACTGGCAGTTGAAGTTGCAGCGGTTCCGTTCGCAGAGCGGAATAAAGGTTTCGAACAATTGTGGCCCGAGGCACTGAGAAGCTTCCGGTAACTCCAGCTATAGCCATACGGTCACCGCGCACAAACTCTTCGTGGCGTTTTCGCCATGCTGTCAACGTACAATAAGTGCTCCCGCTTTCCCGGAGTGCCGGGCGTCGCGGACATTGTTTACGCCAATCACGGACACGGTCTCGACCCTGGTGCTTGAGCACAGTCCGAGGAAATTCGTGCCCTCTGGTTATTACGCGGCGCAGCGCCTTGCCAAACGTCTTTTGGGAAAAAGATCGTCCATTATTTGAGCAGCTCTCAGATTCCGGTTAGGAGCCAAACAAGAGGTCGGGAAAACAAACTGGGCGTTTTATCGCGCCGCTTCCATTTTGCTTTTCTCACTAAAAAGAATTCCTTTTATCTCGGTGTTATTTTAAATCTAATAGCTCCAAATGTTTCCTGTTTTGACAATTTCTTGAAAAATAGTCTTTCTTACCTGCCTCGTTAAAAAGAAATTTGATTAAAGGTGTTTATTCAAATTTACAAAAATAATATATGCGCGAGAAACGACATTGTGTTTAATTTACTGACTGCGCCAACTGGCGGCCCAATCGAAAATACGAGGCGTAACTCGTTGGATGTAGTCAGGCTTGGTAGCCATCAACTCGGGAAGCTTCATCAGTACAAATTTTCATTGAAGGTAGAAATTAGTTTTCTTGGTTATTTTACCCGTGGAAACCATAATAATTTTTTCGGCGGAAATTCCTGAAGCTGCAGTGAACAGGTCTTCACTCGAAACTGTGATGAAAAGAGCCCGCGTTGGTTTTGACATCACGAGTTTGAAGTGAGTAGCGGCAGAATTTGTCTATATTTCAATCGATTTTCTTCAGCAATATTTGCATTTACTGTTCAGCAAACATCAGTATAAGTTATTAGGAGCCATAAAATCAATTTTCATTAGCAAAACTTTCATACATTTGGCCTCAGTTTGTCTTCAATGCTGGCTACACCTGAATGTTTTCTGCTCTGTCGATAATGAAAGCAGAAAAAAAACAATAATTGCGTAAGAGGCAAGATTAACATTGTACACACTTCGCTATAAGTTACACAAATAAGACAAAGCGCACGCAACAGCTTGCAACGACTACAAAACATCCATAATGAAAGGGGGAAACCAAACTGTTTGAGGCCAGCACTATACGGCCCAGTGGAGAAGAGCGCTTGCTCCGCCAAAGCTGATAATCTGCCGCGCCCGAGTGAAGCCAAGCACTCCATGAAGGAGGGGGAGGGTAAGGGAAATGAGAAGAGGCAATGGCAGTGTTACGTGAGTAGAGAATGTGTTATGTGTCTGCCTTTCTTTACAAAAATGACTTTTGAGCTTCAGTTGACGCCTTGTTGAGCTCTTGTTGAATCAACTGGAAACCAACATGAACTCAATGTATGTTGAGCCTACTGAACACCTGGTAAACAAAATTTTGGTTGAGCGCAGTCAACACATTGATTGTTGAGCAATCTCTGTTGAATTTAAGTTGAACCGTTTCAAGACGGCAGTTTCTGCGCCTAACTAAATTAAATCAGTTCGACATGCATCGTGTAAACAGAACCTTAACACATTGTACCATCGTCAGCACGCTTAACACGAACGCTCGACTGCGCGTCCTGCAACGATATTACAGCACCTGAGCGCTGGGCATTGAGTCCGAGACCATGCTGCATGGTATGCTTGCGTCGGTTGAAGACAGCTCGTGCCCTGATTGTCTCAGCCGCAGCGGCCAGCGCGCAGCGGCGCTGGAAGACACGCGCTCGAGCGTTCGGGTTAAACGTGCTGACGGTGGTACATATTAAGAACGCATGCCGCACCCGTTAAAACTCTCGTAAGCCGCTCAAAGTCATTTTCGTGCATAGAAAAAAGTGCTAGCAGTGCATTATGCTCTTCCAGGCATACCTACTTCGGAGGATTCGTATGTGCGCTCATAAAAAATGGCGCTTAATTAGTGCTTTATTTATGTTGTTTATGAGTGAATCAAGGTCTTCAACTAACAGAATGTTGCACTGAAACTTGATTACTTCTACTCATATAAATTAAATAAATATTAATAGTAACAATTGACACAACTTTGCTGATCGGCAGACCACTACCTGCGCAGATCCGGACACTCCTGAGCAAGAATATATAAGGGTGAAGCCGAGATTGCGCTTCAGATGAACTCTTGGTTCATGCTATAGACAGTGTGCGATACTTTTCCATGCTCTTTACCTGATGGTTGTGTAAGGCGAGAGTGTATGCATCTATATAAATATAGTCACACACGTGTGTTTGTGCGTATGTCTGAAGCACTACACCACTCCAGATGTCAACGTCGCGTTAACGAGATATTGCAGCAATAACTATGAATGTACCGATAAAAAGTGCATTTGTAGTCGGTCCATCTGGAGCAATACGAATGTATTCCTATGATTTTTTTTTACATTCAGAATGATGTGTTGATTCAACCCAGTAATTTCAACATAAATTCAACATGAAAGCAGCGCAGAAATTTTATTGAGAATTCTCAACTCTAGCACAGTGGCCACTTTTCCAATGAGTTTCAATTCGGCCTCAATAATTCACCAACACTAGGCCATCCTGGTCACAACAAAAATTCAACATGGCATGTTCAGTCTGCTCATAAGAACTTCAACCCTCTCTCAAGAAGCATTTTTGTAAGGGTGATCTCTGTACAGTTTGGACAGTAAGCTGTTTCACGCGATCCGAAGCAGTAGAGCTTTAGTGAGATGAGGAGAGTGTTCGTTTGAACGTTGCAAAGCAGAGTGCTTGTTCCGTGTTGAGTGACGGGTGCGGCTGGGGTAAAATTGTGCGATTTTTCCTGTGTTCTGGTGATGTTTAGCTGGAAGAGAAACTTTCCATTACTGCGTGGAATTCTCCACGTATGATGCAGTAATGAGACGAAGGGATCCCAGAGATTGTTGAAAAGGCAGGTGTTAACTATGCAAAAACAGTTATATTCTGCAGGTCATCCTTCGCGCGGCTGGCATACCCGAGAAAATTAGGGCCCTGTGAACAGTCCTTTCGTTTGCACAACAAACGCAGCATAATCCTACTAAATTCGGCGACCACGGCACTCTAAATTACAACTACGAAGGAACACCAAATAACGGCTATCCTTTTTCAGTGCGGCCAGTGACTGGGGAACTAAGCAGTCCGTCATTACTTTTCGGTTGCCCTGTAGTTAGAGCAACTGCACCATGCATAATACACACACAAAAGTGCCAGAATATTATTTCTACAAGCGAAACAACTATGCACTGCATATATTTCCAGTTCAGTCACATTATTCTAGTTGCCACGCAACCACATACAAACCATACCACACGCATAGCGCACTGTACGCGACAAGTACGTGGGACCCAACATGCCGCTTCGAGGGAGAAACGACGGCGTGGGGTGGTACAAAGCGTGTCCCCACCCTGAAAGCGGAGACGCGCCGACATCAAGCCACCCTAGAATCCACAGATGTCTCAGAAACGTATCTTGAGTCACGTACTGAGACGTTCATGAATGTAATTATGAGCGTGTAAATTGCAGATGTTCCAATTAAGTGAGTAGCGAAATAGTTCACAATGCACTCAACGTTACAGATGTCAAGCCGCGTCTAGTTGCCCGATACAACACAGCTTTCGCTCTCTAACCAGGTTCAACAGTTGTTAAACCACCGCTCATATTTTCGTGCGTTGCGCTTTCGCCCGCACTTGGCGATTTCGCCGCTCTTGGTCTGAAGTCAGTAAAACGAGCTTTTGGGCTAGTTGGTCGTCACAGCAGCATTCGTCCGTGTGTTGTTTCTTCTCTATGTGAACGTGTTTCTTCGCTGCTGTTGTGATAAAAGTCTGAAGCCTGCTTGACCTTGAAGTCACCTATAGGCACTGTATAACCTGGATGGGCCACCTAGGCCTTGTGACCTTACGACGTCATCACAACCTGCCCACCAGATTGTAAGCAAGCTGCCTACCATGGTAGGTGGCAATTCAATTAATGATAGGCCGCGAAAGGTTGCTCGCGAACAGCAACGTGGGTCTCTCAAGCCCTACCGGCGGCAGCGCGCCTGCCAGCAGGCTATCGCTTAACCGCTGCACCACTGCACCACTGCGCCAGAAGCGGTGCGAGGACTCCCAGCGATCAATCATCATCATCAGCCTGACTACACCGACTGCAGGGCAAAGGCCTCTCCCATGTCTCTCCAATTAACCCTGTCCTTCGCCAGTTGCGGCCACTGTATGCCCGCAAACTTCTTTATCTCATCCGCGCACCTAACTTCCTGCTGCCCCCTGCTATGCTTGCCTTCTTTTGGAATCCACTCCGTTACCCTTAAGGACCAGCGGTTATCTTGCCTTCGCATTACATGCCCTGCCCAAGCCCACTTCTTCCTCTTGATTTCGACCAGGATTAACCCGTGTTTGTTCTCCCACCCACTCTGCCTGCTTCCGGACTCTGAGCGTTACTCCTATCATTTTCCTATCCATAGCTCGCTGCGTTGTCCTTAACTTGAGCTGAACCATTTTCGTTAAACCTCCAAGTTTCTGCCCCACAGGCGAGTACCGGCAAGGTATGAGTGTTGTATACTTTTCTCTTGAGGGATATTGGTATATTGTCATTCATGATCTGGTAGAATCTGCCATATCCGCTCCACCCCATTCTTAATCTAGTTATTTCCGTCTCATGATCCGGATCAGCGGTCACTACCTGCCCTAAGCAGACATATTCACTTACTACTTCCAGCACTTCGCTACCAATTGCGAACTGCATGGTGTTCCCTTGCTAGACTGTTGAACATTACTTAGGTTCTCTGCACGTTATTTTTAGAGCCACCGTTCTGGTCTGCCTGTCTAACTCATTGATCATGCTTTGTCTTGGGAGGGAACGATACTGTAGCCGAGGTGTAACAAGAACTCGGGTTTATTGTCAGCGTGCGGCCATCAGACCGCACGTCCCGCTGGTCGGCGACTGCCCGTGAAAACCAGCACGCCATGTGAATATATCGAGATACAGACAGGCGAGGGTGCGGTGCCCAAACACCGGCACGTGGCCGTGAGTTCGACATTTGCTTATCGTGATACAAACACTACACTTTGCAAGAAATCTCCTGAGTGAATTCCGCATATATGGGCATTAACACCATCGTGCCATACACTTAAAGGGGCCGCGAAACACATTTTCAGTGAATTGTTTTGCCTGTTGGTTGCATAGAATCAGTTATGGTGATGCTATTAGCATCGGTCGTACCACGTATATTCCGGTTTTTAATATTTTAATTAGCTTGCAAAAACAAACTCATGGTGCTGACGGTGTCACCACAGAGTGGCAGTTTTTAGCAGTGGATATGACATCGGGTGGGAGCTTTATGATTGGACAAACAGTAAATGAGAAAAGGTTCGCTGATTTAATGAAATCGAGCAGTGAACGATTCCGCAGCAACTTCTGAGTTCGCCGGAGTTCTGCTCTTCCCTGCCGTCCCCGTTGGTGCTGCTGTTCCACGGCTTGCCTCTGCGTCTTCTGTCCTATCTTCAAATTTTGGTGAGGCCTTTCCGTGAGTGGGGGATTTGGCCAGGTTTTCCCCCCTTTGGATGTAGGTTCCAAAGGCTCTGTAGGCTTTCCGCCATGGCTATGTCTTCCCCTGGCTCAGATCCGGTAACCTGGTTCGCCAGTTTGCCGGCTGAAAATATGCCGCTAACGTCTTTCGATCAAAAAGGTGTCGAGCTACTGTGGCGCTGGTCCCTGTAGGAGATGGTGTAATTAAAATTAAAAACTTTCGAATGATCCAAGAGCAGCTGAAGGCAGCGACCAGCCACTATCTTGAGATTTCGGAGGTGCAACCATTTGGTAAGAGAGGAATTCTGTGCAAATCGGCTGAGATGGATTGTGTTGCCTCTTTATTGCAGTGCATCTTTTTCGCCTCACTACCGGTGAAAGTACTTATTCCAGAGCAACTTGCCTGCGTAAAAGGAATTATCCGCGGTGTGGATCCTTCCGCTACCCCAGGGGAAATTCTTGCAGACTTTCATGACGCAGGTGTTCGCATCCTCTCAGTTTACCGCTGCAGCAGAGAGGCTGGAGGCTCTCGTATACCAACTGAGTCGATTATTGCAACATTTTCAGGGTTCTGTTGTCCGTCCGAGATCAAAGTTTCGCCTATTTTGTACCATGTGGACCCACTGCATGCAGCCCCGTCCTTTACAGTGTAAGGATTGCTGGCGGTTCGGTCACAGTGCCAAATCTTGCAGGGCCGCAACACGCTGTCGCGTTTGCGGCGGTGATCATCCACTAGACATTTATACTTCTGAGTCGCTTAGCTGCTGCCTTTGCCACTATGATCACACAGCTGACGACCCCACCTGCCCGAAGCGTGCCGATGAACAGATCGTCTTGCGCATTATTCAGCGTGACAGGTGCTCACGCGCTGATGCATGTGCCCGCCTTGACAGAAGACAGAACTCATACGCAAGTACTGCCCGCACGACCGCTACTGATGTGGAGGCAGCCTTAACTAAGTCCGTTGTTGCTGCGGTGGAGAAGGCTGCTGCTGGTGTACTTGATGTTATGTTTTGCCAAGCTAGTAGTGTGTTCCACCAGGCATCGGGTCCAGGAGCACCACCGCTGTGCCGACGGAGGAAGGAATGTGGGCCGGAGACAGAGAGTAGGGGAAGTGAAGGAAAAACTGTATTCACATATTTACAAAATTATTTACAAACAAAGACAAACAAGGTAAAAGCTGAGAAGTCTCAGGGAAACGCTGAAGGAATCGCTCAGGAAATCGCTCCGGGAATGGCTCCTCGATAAACGTGTCGAGCGCTTTAAATAGACCCTCCCGAGATCTTCCCGCCTTTTCCGACCAATCGTAGGGACTTCGTCCGGGTGCTCCTTAGGTCAGGGTGAGCTCACGGGCTAGTTCGTTATTCATAATAATTTTTCAACAGCGCATGCTACACACGGACACGGGACGAGAAAACACACACACGAGCGCTGAACTGCAACTTTATTTGATAAAAGGCGCCAACCTCTACATATATACCCTCAAGGAACCGCCCACTAGGGTAAAACCTAAAATCACTGCACGTGTCAAGCCACAAGCAAGAAAAAATATTCAAGAGTTAAGCATACAATACAAGGGTGACCAAGACCGCAAAAAGGAAGAAAGATTACAAGAAGCAGCGAGAAGAAATTATTTCACTTGCCCTTTTTTTGCGTAACAAACAGTGGGCAGAAATCGTTTTTAAAAGTGGTAAAAGCACAAATCGCGGTAACTAAGCATGATGATGACCGAGGCGAAAAAAAAAAAACATCTGAAGTGCATGAGGGCCAACAACTAACACGGCTAAAAAAAGTGGTGACAAATGAGATGTAAAAAGTGCTAACACGAAGACTAAAAGAGATAAAACAGAGGTACAAAAAGGAGGGTAAAAGCAAAAGTAAAAACGAAGGAAGAACTACCGGAAAAAACCAGGTCAAAATCACATAAAACCAGACAGGAACGCTATCTCTTTGTTTGACAGAGAAACAGAAGGCGTACTAACGCATTCACTCTTGAGGTTACAAATCTTGGCTGCTTCTATTATTTCGCGAGTCAGCTGGTAGGGGCATTTCTTCAGAATGGTTGTTCTTTTGAACATGGGGGTGCATTGTTCTTTTTTTTTTTCGCCTCGGTCATCATCATGCTTAGTTACCGCGATTTGTGCTTTTACCACTTTTAAAAACGATTTCTGCCCACTGTTTGTTACGCAAAAAAAGGGCACGTGAAATAATTTCTTCTCGCTGCTTCTTGTAATCTTTCTTCCTTTTTGCGGTCTTGGTCACCCTTGTACTGTATGCTTAACTCTTGAATATTTTTTCTTGCTTGTGGCTTGACACGTGCAGTGATTGACACGTGCAGTAGAGGTTGGCGCCTTTTCTCAAATAAAGTTGCAGTTCAGCGCTCGTGTGTGTGTTTCCTCGTCTTGTGTCCTTGTGTAGCATGCGCTGTTGAAAAATTATTACTCCTTAGGTCGTTCCCCGCTTCGTCGTCTTCCTCGGCTGAGGTACTTGGATACTCGGAAGTGTCCAGAAGAGCGTGTTGTCGGGCTAGTCGGATCCCATATCTTGTTTCAAGGAAACGTCCAAAGGCGAACACCTGCAGCGTAACGTAAGAGTAGCGCAAAACCAGGACGACGGACACAAGGGGAGAGAACACACACCAACACAGGCGCTAACTTCCGACTGACGAAGAAAACCAAACCCAACCAAGTGAATGGAACCTGAGCAAAAGTAGCGCATGCGCTGACCTAAGATAAAAAATCGAAGAAAAGGTGCGAAAAATGCGATAAAAAATGTAAGGTCACGGATGTTTTGAACCCAAGAAGGCCAGCTCTCGTTTAGGCTTCGAGAGCACAATAATAACATGAAGACTTATACCAGCAGCAATCTAGCTTTGCACTGCAAAGATTGCAAGTGCGTGCTTTTTTTGGACAAATGCTCAGTCGTTGCTAAGAGTAGAGATAAGCTAACTCGCGAAATTGTGGAAGCTGCACAGATTGCTGCCTTACAAGATAACTGCGTTAGTACTCCGTCCATTTCCTTGTCTAAACGAGAGCTGGCCTTCTTGGGTTCAAAACATCCGTGACCTTACATTTTTTATCGCATTTTTCGCACCTTTTTTTCGATTTTTTATCTTAGGTCAGCGCATGCGCTACTTTTGCTCAGGTTCCGTTCACTTGGTTGGGTTTGGTTTTCTTCGTCAGTCGGAAGTTAGCGCCTGTGTTGTTGGTGTGTGTTCTCTCCCCTTGTGTCCGTCGTCCTGGTTTTGCGCTACTCTTACGTTATGGATCAATACCGACTCGCCCAAATTTCCACCCTGGTGAACCTGCAGCGTCGTCACCCCGCTTCATCCGCTGAGGCACTTGGATACTCGGAAATGTCCAGAAGAGCGTGTTGTCGGGCTAGTCTTTTCCGGCCAGGTGGATCCTATATCTTGTTTCAAGGAAATGCCCCAAAGGCGAACACCTGCTGCGGCGTCACCCCGCTGTTGACAAAAGAGCGAGGCGCGGTTGAATGGCAGACGCCCGTCTCCACAGGTGGCAGCAGGCGTTGAGTCATGTCACCCTGGCAGATGCACACACAAAGTCGCAGGGTCAATACTGCTGCGTTGGGTGCCGTTTAAGGGGAACTCCGGAAAACACGTCGTGGCAGTTAGGCAGAAGTGGTGGTACGTGGAATCCAGGAGTCGTATCTGTCCCATCGTGTCTGGTTCCACCTTTCAGGAGGTCGCATGGGAGCGCGTGCATGAAGAAAGACCACTTTCGCAGAACCACACACTGCCTCTGGGAATGGCCTATGTGGATACAGGTGTGACGGGAACACACAAAGAGAGTTAGGGGGGGGGGGGGGGGGGGGGGCTAGAGACATAACAGCACGTCCGCCGCCCGAAGAGGTCTCGAAGTGGTTGCAGCCAACGCTGCTGCGCGCAGAGACCTGGAGTTGTGTCCGTTCGGCTTTTAGTCACAGCTGGGCCCAAAGGTTCTTCTTGCTTCGTTGACTTGACAACTGTAACGGTCTCAACCAGCAAAGTCCAAAGCCCAACAAGCAGAAAGCGCCAAACCGACTTTAAGAACTGCCAAGCTGTTTTCGGTTAACAAAGCCTCTGTCGAGTAAATGAGCTGTCGCGTGAAATTTACCTCCTCCTCCGAAAGTTTCCAAGTTCGACCAAACCAGAATACACAGAGCTTGTTTAGCCAAAAGGGAAAATTTCCTAAGATTTTGATCGGTGCAGTAGCTCGGTCTAGTCACAGAAAGCCACCTTCCGTGAGAGCATAAAGAGAAGGTGGAGCTCCGGAACACGCATACAAACAGATAAAAAATGATTCCCGCTAACGCAAATGAACATACAAATTTGTCTAGCCGATTAATGTCTGGGGAGTCAGGAAAGGGCATTACACGGGAAAGCTTCGGCTGAGGCCATCACCGTTGCCATTACTCGCACCTTTCGGCAACGCATGTGAACGGAATGCTCCCGCAACGCCAAGCTCCAAAATTTTTCTTGCATTTCTGTACAGGAGTTAAATGAACAAAAATAAACAAGCATTAAACTCAAGACGGGATTATTCCTCGAATCCGCCCACAAACAGCGTTGCGACTCAAGGAATTTACTGGTTCCTATTCTTCAGCCACCCCCTGCGCGGCCGCGGTCCGATAGCTGCTCTAGCAGATGAAAAATGACACAAGGCTAGGAACTTCAGCTTGGGACCGTGAACTGTTCCTCGTCCAAGTCTCGCGGTTCTGAAGTTTGGCTGGCGCTTAGAAAGCAGAACGCGAGAAGGGAACGAACGAGTGCGAATGCCGTGCCAGTGAATCTGCCTCTCTCGGATTTGGTTCGCGCGTTGCGTCCTCGTAGCTTGAGTTCCTTTCATGCGGCGCGTGCGAACTCTTGAGAGCTGAGGTGCCAAGTTGAGGCGGTTACCCGGTTGTTCGGTTTTTCGTGCAGCAGTCAACATGAGCTTTACTTTCCCCTTCATTAACACTTCCCGTTTGACTACCTCTGTGCGCTGCCGCTCTGTGGAAACCTTCGCTGTTGATTTGCCTGGCGCGTCACTAAGAATCGCGGAACCGTCACGGGTTAAGTCGCCGGCGTCCGCCTCATCGTCAGTTTGTAAAAGTGCCTGCCCTAGCTCACCACCGTGAGAATTTATCAGGCTTACTGGGTCATGTTTGCCGTCTCCAACTACGTGCTCTGCTGGCGCTGCGAATTCACGAGCCTTCGAAATGGTGAGGACCTGCGCAGCATTATCTACAAAACTAAGGCCCTTTTCTTTGGGCAGCATATCCGAGCGATTTGAGAAAATCGAGGGATGCTGCTTAGGCAGGTTTTGGGAGACGGCTGCCTCGGTAAGACGCACCCCGAGCGGGCTCTCGATCGCGACGCGGGCAATAAGTTGGTCGTGTTGGATACCCTTCCTATCCTTATACTGGCAGTATAGCAGGCCAGAACGGAGCTGGAAAGTTATGTTCTTCCGTGACACACCCATGTCACTTTAGTGACTCAAGTTTCGTAGAGTTTGTGAACGTTTCCCTGTCCACACAAAGGAGTTCGAGAAAGCCATCCGAGAGGGGCAACACAAGATTGGTATTCAATTCCTCACCTAGCCCCAGCTCATCACTTGCGCCTGATTCGGAAGACTCACTATAGCCTGCACTACTGACGGTACTCTTTACCCCAGTGCTAGAAGTGAGTAAGTCCTGGGCTGGCTCGTCATTAGGTAACGCGGAGCCGTCACGGGTTAAGTCGCCGGCGTTCGTCTCTTCGCCAGTCTTTATTAGAGCCGGCTCTGGCTCACCACTGTGAGAATTTATCATGCTTACAGGGTCATGTTTGCCTTCTTCACCCGCGTGCTTTGCTGGCGCTTCGAATTCTCGAGCCTTCGAACTGGTGAGGACCTGCGCAGAATTACCTTCAAAACTAACGCCTTTTTCTTTGAGCAGCACATCCGAGCGATTTGAGAAAACTGAGGGAGACTGCATAGGCAGGTTTTGAGAGACAGCTGCCTCGGTCAGAAGCACCCCGAGCGGGCTCTCGATTGCAACGCGGGAAATGGGCGAATATTCGCTGTTTTGACCAGCGATTTCAATTTTTCTTCGCGCCGAAACCTCCTGATTTAATGTCGAATTAATCTCGGCGCGCTTCGCCTCTAAAATTTGTTGCAACTCCAAACGATTTAGAGCAAGTTGCCTTTCATCGGGTTCCTTGAGACGAAGGCGTTCTTTTTCTATCCTGTCAGCCTCCTCTTTAGCGGCTTCCTTGCGGTAAAGGCGTTCTTTTTCAACCCTGACGGCCTCCTCCTTGCGTTCTTTTTCAACCCTGACGACCTCCTCCTTAGCCCTCCTGATTCCCTCCTGAATGACCTCCTAGGTCTCCAAAATTCCGTCACCCTCAGCACCACATTCCTTAATAGCCTCAATCAGCTGCGGCTTTCTGTCACTTTTCCTGACCTCAATACCCAGTTTTCCACAAAGCAAAATCAACTCTGGCTTCTTTAGTTTGCTCAAATCCATGGCAACTCCCAAACAAGGACTTTCAAAACAAGCTGCTACGTGAAATGCTTAAGCGAGCACGTGCAGAAAAACAATCTACAGGTCGTGATAAATTTCCAGAGTTATCAGCCTGGCAGATTCTTAGAGAAAGTCAAGCGCTCACCACTGCTGAAGCCAGGACCAAGCGTGGACAATCCCGCCGCTGCCAACCAGTTGATATGTTTTGCCGAGCTAGTAGTGTGTTCCACCAGGCATCGGGTCCAGGAGCACCACCGCTGTGCCGACGGAGGAAGGAATGTGGGCCGGAGACAGGGAGTAGGGAAAATGAAGGAAAAACTGTATTCACATATTTACAAAATTATTTACAAGCAAAGACAAACAAGGTAAAAGCTGAGAAGTCTCAGGGAAACGCTGAAGGAATCGCTCACGAAATCGCTCCGGGAATGGCTCCTCGATGAACGTGTCGAGCGCTTTAAATAGACCCTCCCGAGATCTTCCCGCCTTTTCCGACCAATCGTAGGGACTTCGTCCGGGTGCTCCTTAGGTCGTTCCCCGCTTCGTCGTCTTCCTCGGCTGAGGCACTTGGTTGGTTGGTTGGTTTATGGGGTTTAACGTCCCAAAGCGACAAGCGACTAAGGCTATGAGAGACGCCGTAGTGGAGGGCTCCGGAAATTTCGACCACCTGGGGTTCTTTAACGTGCACTGACATCGCACAGTACACGGGCCTCTAGAATTTCTCCTCCAAAGAAATTCCAGCCGCCGCGGCCGGGATCGAACCCGCGTCTTTTGGTTCAGCAGCCGAGCACCATAGCCACTGAGCCACCGCGGCGGCTCCGGCTGAGGCACTTGGATACTCGGAAGTGTCCAGAAGAGCGTGTTGTCGGTCTAGTCGGATCCCATATCTTGTTTCAAGGAAACGTCCAAAGGCGAACACCTGCAGCGTCGTCACCCCGCTTCATCCGCTGAGGCACTTGGATACTCGGAAGTGTCCAGAAGAGCGTGTTGTCGGGCTAGTCTTTTCCGGCCAGGTGGATCCTATATCTTGTTTCAGGGAAATGCCCCAAAGGCGAACACCTGCTGCGTCGTCACCCCGCTGTTGACAAAAGAGCGAGGCGCGGTTGAATGGCAGACGCCCGTCTCCACAGGTGGCAGCAGGCGTTGAGTCATGTCACCCTGGCAGATGCACACACAAAGTCGCAGGGTCAATACTGCTGCGTTGGGTGCCGTTTAAGGGGAACTCCGGAAAACACGCCGTGGCAGTTAGGCAGAAGTGGTGGTACGTGGAATCCAGGAGTCGTATCTGTCCCATCGTGTCTGGTTCCACCTTTCAGGAGGTCGCATGGGAGCGCGTGCATGAAGAAAGACCACTTTCGCAGAACCACACACTGCCTCTGGGAATGGCCTATGTGGATACAGGTGTGACGGGAGCACACAAAGAGCGTTGGGGGGGGGGGTAGAGACACAACATTGACCACATGATCATTACGTACAGCGATACCTTGTCCCACGTCATTTCCGCGCAGGCGGCTTCATCGACTTTAGGTAACCTAACCTCGTCTACCTGTCCTTCCTCTTCTGCAACTGCAAATAATATTCAGCCGAACACCTCTTCTGCCTCCACGTCCGTGGGTGTAAATGACTCTGACCTAGTCTCCCTCTTTAATGATTTTCAGTCAGATGTTGAAATGTCTACTCCATCTCAGAAGCGTCGTGCTTCCTCTTCTCCTTCTAAATCTGACCATCATCATGGTAAGACTAAGAAAAGTTCGCCTGGAATTTCAAAGAAAACAGATGTGTTGAAAGAGGCTGTTGCGGCTACGTTTTTAAAGCAATAATCATGGCGGGAATATCTGTTCTACAGTGGAATTGTCGCTCTATATCATCTTCTTTCCCCGATTTACAGCAGCTTATACTAAAACATAGTCCAGACATTATTTTAATACAGGAGTCGTGGCTCAATCCTAATCGCCCATTTGCAATTAAAAATTTCTCCGTTTTTAGAAATGATCGCCCAAACGGCAGGGGTGGGGGCTTACTAACATTGATTTCAACGAAACTGTATCATCGTGCTAAAGTGTCTCACAAAATTATGAGACCTGATTGTGAGATACTTGCCGTTGAAATCATTATTCCGCAGTGCGCCCCTGTTACGGTGGCAAATATCTACTTCCCCGCAGGAGTCCGTAGGACGGATGAGCTCGATGCGTTACTGCGCATCAGCAGACGAGTAGTTCTAGCTGGGGACTTCAATTCTCATCATGTAATTTGGGGTTTCAGATCAGACTTTAGCGGGAAATTACTTTGGTCTTGGATGTCAGCAAACGGCGTGTGCTGTTACAATAGTCGCGCCATAACTTACATGAGGGCTAATTCTCGATCAGCAATTGATTTAACGCTAGCAGTTAATGGTACAGCGGTATCTTCGTGGTGTACAGTTGACTGCGGTACGTCCAGTGACCACTCCCCAATCACTTTCACTATTGCGTGCAGTCCAGTCAGGGCGACTGGTTCGCCACAAAAATTTATAAATACTACACTGTTCAAGAACCTCCTAGGTGAGGCCCTCTCGTCTGTTTCCCCCTCCGATAAATCTGACGGGGGCCCTCAGGTATTAAATTCAGTGTTAGACGCCTCTCGGCGAGCAGTCTTTACAGTCCGGTCAGGCGTTGTAAATAAGACTCCTTCCAGTTGGTGGAATGACGACTGCGAAAAAGCCTATCGTCGAAGGAAAGCTGCATGGAAGAGTCTAACGCACAACCAGTGCCCAAAGAACTGGATAAATTACAAATTCTTTGCAGCCTCTTTTAAAAGAACAATATCTAAGGCTAAGGATGATTACAATGCCAGTCTGAACACCTATTTTTCTAACCCAGTCAACCGGAAGTCTCTCTATAGATTTATGGAGCGTACTAATGTGCTGCCCTCCTCTCATTTCTCTGAGCCCACAGTATAGCCACCTCGGAACGAAAAAGATTAACTAGAGCCCAGAGCTCAGTGCCTTCCTGTGCGTTTTCGTGCTCGCACTACCTTTCCATCAACCTAGTTTCATTTGGGTGGAGACTTCACTAAGGTATCTACATCTGATTTAGTGTCGGTAGTTAATTGCCTGCAGTCTGCTGCCCCTGGGATTGACGGAGTAACAGTTGGCATGCTGAAAATCCTAATGCAAGACTTTGCCCCGTATCTCTTGCAGATTGTGAACTGGTCTTTTGAAAAAGCCTGGGCTCCACAAAATTGGAAAACCGCGAAAATTATTTTATTGCTGAAACAGCAGGGGAAGGGTTTTGATCTCGACAATATTCGGCCGATTGCTCTCACATCAAATTTGGTTAAGCTTGTAAAACAGGCAGTCTTCAGCCGCCTCAAGAGTCATATTTTGAGTCTTCAAGGATTTAGCGAGGCTCAGATTGGTTTCCGCCGGGGGTGTTCGATTTGGACCGCGCACATAGACTTGGAGAGCTGTATTAAGGTTGCTATGAGGCAAAATGAGGTATCAGCTCTGGTTACTCTAGATATTGCAAAGGCCTATAATAGCGTTGAACACATCATTTTGCTTCATAAACTGGCTAATGTACAACCTCCTTTGTACCTCTTTGCGTGGATCAGAGAGTTCTTAAGGAATGCAGAATTCTTTTGTTCTAAGGGTACGTTAACTTCTACAACATACGCCCAGTCTAGAGGTGTCCCCCAAGGCTCCGTTCTTTCACAGTTATTGTTTAACATACTAATGCGTGATATCCCGATTCACCCAGCCGTCAAAGTTTATGTGCATGCGGATGATATTGTTTTTATCGCTTCTGCCAAAGACATTCATATCCTGTATCAATTACTGCGAGAGTATTTAAATGCTCTGGAAGTTTGGCTAGACAGCCTAACGTTAACTTTAAATGTCAACAAGCGTGTCGTCCTTGTTTTCCCACAGGCAACCCCTCTTTACATCTCTCTGTCGTATCACTCTATCCTGATCCCGCAAGTTGATTCAACAAAATACTTCGGTATAATATATGGCCCGCATTTAGACTGGCGGCCTCACATTCGAAGCACGGCGCTTAAGGGTGAGCGTGCCCTTGGCCGGTTAGTGTGGATCAGAAACCAAAAATTCGATATACGACGGGACGGGACACTCTACTCCTTCTTTATAACACCTATGTACGGCCAATACTTGAATTCGGCTCCGTTCTCTTTTCTGGGTGCCCAAAGTACAAGCGTGAACCCCTGTTTGTTATGGAGCGACGCGCTCTGCGCCTTTGCTTAGGTGTGTCTAAAACAGTAGCTAAAGCTGTGTTGTACTTGAAGGCGCGGATACCTGGTCTCAATTCGTGGTTTGAGCTTATCACTGTGCGGACATTTTTAAGGTCTTTGTAGCCAGTTCCTGGATTGGCTAACCCTATATTTACAACGAACCCCAACTCTCGTTTGGTACTACCTGGCCTCGGTATAAGCTCCCTCAGGTGGTGTTCACTAATTCCCTGCTGTGAAATATTTCTGTATCAATGAGATCTTTAGTACTAGTCAACCACAGGCCGGCTGATACGGCAGTCTTCTTTGACACCGTCCTCCCAAAGAATGCTAGGAACCTGCCCGCCATTGTGTTAAATAGGCTTATAGAGGAGTACCTAGATAATTTTCCTAACCATATTGCCGTTTATACAGATGCCTCCCAGCAAAATGAAAAGGCAGCTGTTGGCATTTACTCAGGGGCTCTTGATTGCAGCTACTCATTTCGGGCCCCTGACTGTATCCCTATTTTTGTAGCTGAGTTTCTGGCATTGAGTTGGCCTTAATAAGGATTCCTGGCAGTATCACTCGGTTTATCATACTCTCAGACAGCCTTTCTGTTTTGACAGTGCTCGAAAACTCGAGGGATACTCCTATGAGCCGTTCCCTTCAATTTTTTATTCCTCCACATGTTACAGAAGTACGCTTTCACTGGGTCCCTGGGCACTGTGGCATTGTTTCTAATGAGAGGGCTGATTTTTTAGCAAAGTCTGCCCTTGATGGTCCTATTGTCCCTTTCGTCCCAAATACTGTTTACTTGACTCTAGCACGCTTTCAGCGATTCCAGCGTTTCTACACCTTGAGCCATGAACCTCTCCTCGCTGCAGCGGATTTTCAACACCTGGCATTTACTAGGAGTGTGCGGATGTGCAGCTCGAGGCAATTTGAGGTGTCCATGACCCTTTTGCGCTGCAGGATATCGCGGCTAAATCTTTATTTATGCCGATCGGGGTTTTCGATGACCAAGCTTTGAGTCTTGAGGCGAAATTTAGTCTATAGAACACTCTTTCCTCTCCTGCCGGCGGTTTGCTGCTCTCACCGCCTGGCGATGAAGTGGGCCGACTGCGGAGGGAAGTCTCCAGGAGTCGCAGCAAGCTTCAAGGTTTATTTACATATTTTACAACGTAAACAGAGAGACCAAAAATCAGGAAAGAAGCTCTGTACACACGACAGATTGCGGCTTAAGTACAATTCATATTCCCGAGGCACCGAGCTAGGGAATCTGATCTCTGGCCCAGTGTCCAATGCGCCGTGAGCCTCTTCATAGGCTCCGCCCTCACCACGTGACCGCGCACATCTCACAGACACACACACTGGCAAGGAGGAATCCCGGCGCCCTGCAGTCGCGGACGGCGTGGTTTCTCGCGGGCCGACCAGGCCCAAGGGTCGTTGGCTTCTATGCGGCAATCCTGCCGTCGGAAACACGAGATCGGATGGCTCGCACCGGAGGACTCTTCAGGAGGGAGGGAAAAATCAGCCGTCTTTGTCGGGCCCCGCTGTAGTGTAGGCGTGAACCGCCCTTGAAGACCGTGAGCCATGACAGCAAACGCATGGAACGAAACGCCGTTTATTCAGTGACGCACACGCATATATATACACACACAACTGTAGCCCCCTGGCGGTGTTCACATTGAAAAGGAAACAAGAACTAACTATACAACATATTCGCTCCCTTTATGTTAAGGTTAGTGAATTAGTGGATTAGTACGTACTACACCATCTCAAAGGATTTACTAATATCATTGCACATGTACATGTAAACCACAACAGTCACAACACAGTCCATTCATGCACTTTTCACCTAGAGGTCACACTAGCCTACATGTAGCCATATCGGTCAGGCGGTCGTCTCTTGCGAGGTGGCAGCACACGGCGCGGAGGGTCCGGCGTTGGAAGCAACGCCTCTGTTGTGTCTTGAGGTGGGTCCGGAGTGCGAAGAACTGGTCCGAGCAATCGTGGGGCGTCAGAAGGCGACCCATGCTGAATGCGGACACACTCACCACGCTCACTGGGGTTCCACGATTGAAGCGCCGCTGGAATCCTCGACAGCTTGGCCGCATTCCATATCTTGCCGTCGTCGAGACTGAAAGACGATCGCCCATGTTTCTTCGTTACCTAGCGGGGACCCGTGAAAGCGAAGTCTCCCTTGAACGAAGTACCTGACTTCTTCACCCGCACATAGTCCCCAACTTTCACAGTAGTCTCTTTAGCAGACCTGCGGCTATCCGTATACTTCTTACTGTATTGTTCAAATGTTTAGGGGAACATTTGAACAACACAGTTCCCACTTCGAGTTATTGATCGATTCGCTCTCGCCCTACCATAAGCTTGCCGTCCTGGTTAGCTCAATTGGTAGAGCGACTGCTCCGGTGTAGCGGTGGTCCTGGGTTCGAACCCCGGACCAGGACGAATTTTTCTTTAACTACGAAGTTTCTGAGAAAGCTGTATAGCTTTCCTTTGTAGCCGTATGGCTGCGCTCGGGTGGATGTCAATGAGTAATTACTCCCTTATTACTTCTTACTGTACTGCTGTTGCTTCTTCACCCGTTCGCGCAGGCGCTCCAGCTCAGAGTCTGGGGAGCTGAAAAAGGCAGGCGACGGGTATCCGACAATATCAACTCTTGTTCTTCGTAAGCGTCCATGGAGCAGTAATGCAGGGGTAAGCCCCGTAGTAGCGTGCGGAGTGCAGCGATAAATTCCAAGGTACTCGATTACCGCTTGACGAAGCGGACTCTGCTCTAACGCTTCCACTTGAACATACGACTTGAAAACTCTGTTGAAGCGTTCAACTTCCCCGTTCGCTTGAGGATGATACAAGGATGAGTGCAGAAGGCGGATGCCACGATCTTTTAGAAATTGCTCAAACTCTCTAGACGTGAACTGTGGTCCATTAGAACAAACGACTTCATCCGGGTAACCTTCGCGGGAAAATACAGAAAGCAAAAACTTTGTGACTGTAGTGGTGGAGACGTCGGAGCTGAAGTGTACCTCGGGCCACTTCGAAAAATAGTCCACCAGAGTAATCGCAAACCGACAGTCATGCGGAGCTCGCTCCAGGGGTCCTACGGTGTCGAGTGCTATCTTTTGCCATGGGCCGTCTGGGAATGGCACTGGCTTCAGTGGTGTAGCAGATACTTTGGCGCTCTTGTCTGCTCCCTGGCAGATGCTGCAGGTCTGAATCGCGAGCTCGACTTGCCGATCCATGCCCGGCCACCAACACCGCTCTCGTAGACGCGCCTTCGTCCTGACAATTCCGGGATGGGCCTCATGTGCTGTGGCGATCACTTGCGGAGTGAGTGCTTCTGGAACAATAAGACTCTCTCCGCGGAGCAACAAATTATCAACAATGGACAATTCTTGCTGCACCTTGCAGTATGGTTTAAGTTCAACCGGAAGCAATTTGTGCGGAGGCCACGACGACTGGACGTAAGAAATTACTTGTTGTAATGTGTTGTCTTCAGCTATACTCTGCTGGAATTGCTCTTTGGTGATGCAGAATGGCGCTTGAATGAATGCTACCACTTCGTCTGTAGACGTTTCGTCCTGCTGTAACGCAACTGGAAGACGGGACAGAGCGTCTGCAACTTGGTTTTCCAATCCCTTCCGGTATTGCACCGTATAGTTAAACCGAAGAAGTCGCTCTGCCCAGCGTGCTATGCGCAGCGGCCGTCTACCAGTACCTTGACTTGACAACAGAGATACCAAAGCCTGGTGATCTGTGCAGTGTGAAGTGGCGCCCCCAAAGATACGTGCGCCAATGCTCGATAGCCCAGACACACGCGAGCGCTTCGCGTTCTCCCACAGAGTACCTTCTTTCTGCAGGCGACAGAGTCCTTGACGCAAACGCCACTGTGAATAACTCGTGTCCATGCCTTTGTTGAAGAACTGCTTCGAGGCCGCAGTCGGATGCATATGTGGCGACAACGACTGGAAGTGATGCCTTGAACATCCGGAGTACTGTCCCGGAATCGAGCATGGACTTAACCTTTTGAAAGCTGGCGTCAACATTCTCAGACCAAATAAAAGGCACATTGTTGCGAAGAAGGGCCCGCATAGGCTCGACTATATCGGCTAAATTTGGAACGAACTTTGCGTAATATTCCACTAAGCCAAGGAAGGATCGAAGACCAGCAGCATCCGCGGGAGCAGGGATGTTTTTGATGGATTCTACCTTCTCCGGTTGCGGAATGATGCCGTCGGGCGTGACTTTGGGGCCCAAGAATGAAAGTTCATTTGTGTAAAATACACACTTGTCATTTAGCTTGAGCCCTGCTTCTTTTATACGCCTGAGAACGGTCGCAAGGTTTGCCCAGTGGTCTTTTTCACTCTTTCCAAAAACAATGATGTCATCGATGTAAAACAAGACACCAGAACATCCTTGAAGAATTTGCGACATCATGCGTTGGAAAGCCGAGGGGCGGAAGCTAATCCAAAGCATACAAGCTTGAAGCGATAATGTCCGTCGTGTGTTTCAAAGTCTGTTAAGTCACGGCTCTCTGGATGCAGCAAAACTTGATGATAAGCAGATGCCAGATCTAACTTGGAAAAGTGTGTTGCACCCACAAGGCTGTGCAACAGTTCTTCAGTGTGGGGAAGGGTGAAATTGTCCGGCACGACGGCCTTGTTGGCTTCTCGAAGGTCGACACACAGGCGAATCCATCCATCTTTTTTATTTACCACGACGATAGGGGAGACCCATTCTGATGCGTTGACGCGCTCAATCACATCCGTCTCTTCCAGCCGACGAAGTGCTTCTGAGACCAACGGTCGTAATGACAGTGGTAGGCGGCGAAGCTTAGACGCAGTGGGTTGGACGGATGGACGCGTTTTGTCCTGGTGAACAAAAGTTTTAGCCAGACCAATGCCCTCTCTAAACAGACAATGGAACTCTTCTCTTAAGTAGCTGGGGAGCCCAGAATAAAACGGATGCGTTTCTTTCACAGAACATCGTTCTTGGCTACCAGCTGCAGTGGCAGTTGTCTCAAGGCAACAAAGGGATGAGCCCTCAATTCGTAGATTAAGAGCTCTAATCGCATCGATACCGAGAAGCGAAGTGCCCCGATACACGACATAAAACAAAATGGATGCTGTACGAGCAATGTACGTAACCTCAGAGACAAAACATCCATGCACCGGTATGGGCTGTCTTGAATAGTCCAATAACTTAACTAGCGGGGCAGTACAGTGTGCTTTACTGGAGAAATGCTGGTTGAAGAAGCTGTACGACATAATGGAAACTGCTGATCCTGAATCAACTAAGAATGCTAAGCTGGTGTTTCCTACTAAGACATCAATATGAATACCAGGGTGAGTGGATGCGGCCACTACCAGAATGTTTGCAACGTCACTGCGTTCTTCGCTGCTCAGTTCCCGAACAGAAGCCACGCGTCGATCCTTATTGCACACTGACTTGAAATGACCGACCCGACCGCAGCAATGGCAGCGTTTCCCTTTAGCCTGGCAGTGGAACGACGCAGCCGAGTGCTGATTAGAACCGCAACGAAAGCAGTGGAAGGGGGCGTTGCTCTTGGTAGCAACATGCTGTACACTTGTAGACGCAAAAGCTTGGACGTCTTCAGTTGTCTGTTCTAGCTGAGTGGCCACAAGCACAGCACGCGAAAAAGAGAGACTCGAGCCATCGAGCAACAGACGCTCACGGACCTGTTGCGAAGAAATGCCTGTCACTAACTGATTACGGAGCGCATCCTCAAGCACGGGGAACGAACAAGCAGCTGCATGCTCACGTAATGCAACAACATACTCGCTGAGAGATTCTCCTGGCTGCTGGACGCGTTTGCGAAAACGGTGACGTTCTACGACTATATTAGTTTGGGTGGTAAAATGGTTCCCCAAGGCTGTAACCGCATCGTCATATGGCGAAGGTGCCGTCTCTGTCTGTTTTGGCAACAGTCCGGTGCTTGCGCCCTCACTATCTACTGGCAGAGCCTTAGCGGTAGCGCTCTCACCTTCTTTGGCGTCATTGGCTGACACAGGAAGCGTGAAGAATATTCGCTGGCCTTCGACGCCCAGACTGTGGATAAGAAGGGCTTTGCGATGCTCTGCCGAAAAATCAGACGCTCCCGAAGCCAGCATGTAGTCCTCGAATAATCGCACCCATTGTGGCCAAGGAACAGCCGGGCGACCTGGAACAGGCAGAAATGGGGGCGGTGGTGCGAGTCCGGAAAAGCTCATGACTGGAAGCGAAAAGGTTGTTACGCCCGCTCTTCCGTTCATCCTCGTCGCCAACGTAGTGTAGGCGTGAACCGCCCATGAAGACCGTGAGCCATGACAGCAAACGCATGGAACGAAACGCCGTTTATTCAGTGACGCACACACATATATATACACACACAACTGTAGCCCCCTGGCGGTGTTCACATTGAAAAGGAAACAAGAACTAACTATACAACACCCGCTTTGTCGGGCTGCTCAGGGGCACGCGGGCAATAGGTTGGCGCCGCCGTCGCCTCTGCCGTCGCCGCCACTCGGGTCTCTTCCGTCGGTCCACGGGAATGCGCAGTCCGGGAGAAACGCAACACTCAGCACCCCGGCGAAGGGGATTAGGCGCCTTTGTTCACGGCGACGCCGTCGCCAGTAGCCGCCCCCACGCCGGCGTTTCTAATTGCGCTTCCTCCGAACAGCAGCGCTTTCGGTCACGTAGCTCGATGGCGCCTGCCTGGCTCGCCTGTCTCCGCTGGCTGGGCCCCCGATCACAACAACGGGTAAGACCACGGGAGATGGTTACCACACACGGAGGGATTAGAGCACGTGTACAGCGCCGGAGGCGTTCCTTTTTTGTTAAAAGGAGAGTGGTGACATCCAGAATGAGGATTCGAGGCGACGACGAGGTTGGGGTCACAAGGCGGGTCGCAGAATCTGCATGGCTTTGCGAACTCAGGGGGTCTCGTGGGGTCAATTCGGATTGGCTGCGGGATGTGTGCCGCTAGACGATGGATGTCCTGACAAATGCCTGGGATGCGACTGACACGTCGTAATAGGCGTATGACGTGAAGGGCGTCGGTGCGGATGACAATGCGAGCCGTAGGTAGCAGGGGAACGGCGGCCACAGAGCAAAGTGCCTCTTGAACGGCAAGCATCTCCGCACAGAAGGAGGAAGTAGGTTCTGTTATTCAGGGCAGGCTTGCAAGGGTAGTAAAGTGCAGTAGTGGTTTCGCAGGCCCGGATGCCTGCGTCAACGTATAGAACGATGGAGCCATGCGGCAGATGGGCGTCTCGTTGTGTAATTCGTTCGCGAAACGACGCCGCCGCGAGGGTAGGTGATGGCCGACGTAGATCACTTGGTTTGTTATCGCTTAGCTGAACAAAATGCCAGGGAGGGAGAACTGGCTGAGGCGGCTGCAGAATGGAGTGCGAGGAAGCATACGCCCTGAGTGCACACGTTGCGTGTGTAAGGTTAGACTTAATCCGGCGAGCATCCTGTCGTTGCTGCACCAGCTCATGTAGTGTATTCAGCTGCGCATGTTCTTGGAGTGCCACGATCGGGGTGATGCGGGGAAGGCAAGTGATGACCCTCATTGTCTCTCGATTAACGGCTTCAAGGCGATCCCACTGAGCCCACTGAATGCTGGAATTGGGCTTGGTAAACGAGGCGCGGTTGCACAACCGCCCGGACCAACTACCGTGCAACATGAGAGCAGGCGCTGCCGGTTTTAGGAGCAATGCGTAACGCCTGAACCACTTGCTGTTTAGCTCGAGAAAACCAAGCAATCCCTGTTCCTGACTCGTGTATTGTCAAGCCCAAGATTTTTACGGCCGAACTTTCTTGACGTGGAGTTCCGGATAGATGGAGACGAATTGGTGTCGCAGCAAGTTTACGGCGTTCCCAGCGGTTGGCAACTGACACATACGTAGTTTTGGTCACTGAAAGCTGAAGACCAATTGAAGAAGCATAAGTCGACGTAATATCCAGGGCTGATTGTAGGGCCACGGCCGCTATAGATACAAAGCGCAAACCTCGCTTTGCGCATTGCATCAAGCGGCCGTGCTAGGGCGGAGGCTTGAGTCAACAGGTCGTGGTGGGTGCTCCACACAGTGATGTCATCAGCGTACAATAAAAACTTAATATCAGTAACTTCATGTAAGCGCCAAGCAAGGGGGATAAAAGTAATAAGTAATGCGGGCGATAATACTGATCCCTGGGGTACGCCGCGAAGAGGCACGAAGGAACCGACGGCCTCACCACTGAGGCGTATGGCAAAGTGTCGGCCTTCCAGAAAGGATTTTACAAAATTACGCCCTCTAACGGGGAAATGCAGCATGTCAAGCGATTCCAGCATAGCAGCATGACTGATATCATCGCACGCCTTTTCAACGTGCATGGCCAGTACGGTAGGTACATTGTGGCTGCGAGTTGATGCTAGAACTGATGACGCCAAGACAGCCAATCCATCCTCTGTACTTATGGACGTCCAAAAGCCGATTTGGGCGGGGTGATATAAACCGTGGTGCACAAGCCACCACGACAGTCGCGTGGCAAGAATTTTTTCGGTAAGCTTGCACAAAGTGGGAAGCGAAATGGGCCGGAAATTACCAAGGTCTGTCGGCGGCTTCCCCGGCTTTGGGATGGGGATCACAATAGCCGATTTCCAAGCTTGTGGTACCGCGCCTTCTATCCATACCTTGTTGTTGGTGGCGAGTAGTTAGGGAGTACAGCGGAACTCAAGTTCTTGTACGCCTCGTACGGAATGGAGTACGGACCGGGTGCAGTCTTCCGCGGGCCTCATCTATTGCTGCAAGCAACTCCGAGTTCCTCGGTGCCCACCGAGATGACAGAGAATTACTGCGCCATTTCTTTTTCTTAAAAAGCGTTGCGTTCAAAGGCCAAGGCATCGCGCCGAACGGGTGGTGGCGTTCCGTGGACTCTCTGGCAGCGCTACAACACGCTGTCGCGTTCCACTCCTAAAGGTAAAGCTTAAGCGTCATTAATTAGCAATTAATTAGTATTTAGTCATTAACCAAATTAGTAATTCCTCATGACTTAGGAATTAATACTTAATTGTGTGTGACGTCATTCACCAGTGCCACAGAGGCAGTCAAAGTGGTGCGGAAAACGCTTTCGCCTCTACGTCAAAGTGCCCCTGAGATGCCGCCGCCGCTGCGACTGCCGCGCCGTTGCTTCATTGGCCAAACCACAGCCATTTTTTTTATTGCGAAGCAATACTACTTTCGCTTCCACCTCAGCCCGTGTCGTGCCGCGGCCGCATAGCCACGCTTGACCTTTCGCGTGACCTCGCTGCGTGACGTCATACCATCTGTGTAAAAACGGGGCCCCATCTCACGCCGTTGCCTTGCGCGGCGCACAGCCACGGCCGCGGCCTGACTGCGCTCTTCTCGTCAAGCCCATGAGATGCCGCCTCCAGCCTATACGCTTCGGCAGGTTGTAAAGAGAAAGCATCAGCGAGCTACGGAGACAGAAGAACCAGGGTGTCGAACCGGTATTTTTTCGGGTTCGGTTCGGGTTCGGCTTCACGCCTTTCGGGTTCAGTTCCGGGTTCGGCTCCAGAGGGCCATTCCGTTCCGGTTCGAACCGGTTCGGACCGTCTCGAACCGGTTCAAACGGGTTCAAACGGGTTCAGGACAAAAAAATTAGAACGCAGATGGGTCAACCTTGCTATGCGTTTTCTTTTTTCTGGCACATCGGTATACAAAATAAAAAAATGCAAAGATTTGTTTACGAGAACATAAAACTGGGCTAGTTGGTAAGGGTTCATGCTTAAGCAGCGCAGTAAACAGGACAAAAGGAAGTCTGGAGACGACACAGACGCTGACTAACAACTGGTTATTACATTCTCGGAAAATTATATGAAGGCGCAGGCCACAGTGAACAATCCAAAAAACAGAAGAACGAAGATTAAAACTAAAAAACCATACTGCGCATGCCCATCATAGTCGAGTCATGACATATTTTTCAATAAAATTCGAAGACTATATTCCATAGTAGACGGCACTCCTCTATCTCCTGGACCTCGCACAGATGCCACGAAAGCCTGACACCTTATCTACGAAATTGATGGATGGTGAAGCGACACGCTCATCTCCTTCCTTCCTGTTCATAAAGGCCTCCACCATCTCCCTACAATTTCGATCAGGGTGATTAAACAGAAGGCTTGTCTTTCTAAGTGGGGAAGCAGTGGGCATTTGTTCGAACATCACAGATGGGTGAAAAAAGTAGCGGTGTCGTACAACTTGGCTTTGCATTGCCGTGAGTGCCACAATTGCTTCCCTCAGTAAAGAAGACAAGTGTCCTTTTTAATAACCCTGTTTGCATTTGTAGGGAGTTGGTCGAGGCCTTTATGATCAGGAAGGAAGGAGATGAGTGTGTTGCTTCATCATCTGTCAATTTTGTAGATAAGGAGTCAGGCTTTCTTGGCAATTGTGTGAGGCTCAGGAGATAGGAGAGTGCCGTCTACTATGGAAGATAGTCTTCGAATTTCGTTGAAAAAGACATCATGACTCGACTCTGATGTGCATGCGCAGTATGGCTTTTAAGTTTTAACCTTTGTTCTTTTGTTTTTTGGGGTTGTTCCCTGTGTCCTGCGCCTTTATGTACTCTTCCCAAAAAAAACAACCAGTTGTTAGTCAGCGCTCGTGTCGTCTACCGTCTTCCTTTTGGCGTGTTTAGTGCGTTACTTAAGCATGAATAAATTGTTTAATGCGAGATGTTCTCAATTTACCCATTTTATTTTATTCTCCGCAGCAAAAGGATGAATTTACGGCAACAACAGCAAAATGAAATGAACTCGAAATTAATGAAAATTGGCTATGTATACGCTATAATCCACCTTATTAGGTGCAATGCGAAAAGCCGGTGGATTTTGCATCTAGAAAGCCCTCCTGCTTGAGCAGTTTGGGAGACCCCGTCGCGCGAGTAATAGGTTTCCCCTGAAGCTTGAGTCAGTTGACCTTATTGTTCGCAGTGTACTTACAGGGCCCCAAAATTCCTGCCGCACGCGCCCTGTATGTTCTCGCGCACTAGTGAGAAACGAAACTGTCATGTAGCGGCACCTACATACAGACAGAGACCTTTCCGTCGCCCCGAAACCGACTTGCCAGTCACCCCCTCCTTCACTATAGTGCCACGTATCATTGTAGTGTTTGTTCGTTCACGCTCAAGGCTGCAGGAAAGGGCTGTTATCATTTTTGTTCGTGACGCGAGAAGCGACCAGTCTAATCTCGATTGATCGCAGCCATGAAATGCTGCATCTAGGTTTTTCCAGATTACTGTAGATGATATTGTCCTGCTATCTGGAAGTTTCTTTGCCGGCTTTAAATTGAGCGATGCCGCGAGCGGCGGGCATTCGTAGTTCGGCCATATGGTTCGACGACCGACGAGCACGTTTGTTGCTTACGCCGCCGCCGAGTGATTCCGTTCTTTTGCGGGTGCAAGTCAGCCCAAATAAAGTGCTTCGTTTCCAAGACTGGTTGGTGTCTTCCTGACCGCTGGACTGCCGTCACTACAACGTGACATCTGGTGGAGGTGCTGGGTAGCCTTCCATGTACCGGACACCCCCAGCAAGTCGCGACGCCAGCCCTTCAAGTCATTCACCGCAGGACCTGAGTCCAGTCCACCGCGCAAGCCGACGTCTGCTAGGAGACGCACCTGAGTTCGGGATTCTGCCTGACCCTACCCGGAAACGAAAGCCAGCAGGAACGCCCACCATGAGCTTGCCCCAGCCGACGGCCCCAATCATTCTTCACCAGCCCCGGGTGCCACCAACCTTCGACACTTCGCCTGGCGCCGACCCCGAAGAGTGGCTGGAACAGTTCGACCGTGTGGCTGCCTTCAACAACTGGGATGATGCTACGAAGCTTAGGTACGTCTTCTTCGCCTTGGAGGGACCAGCAAAAGTCTGGTTTGAGAATGAGGAAGCTAACCTCACGAACTGGGAAACCTTCAAGGAGCAGCTTCTAAAGACCTTCACGAACGTTGTGCGAAAGGAGAGAGCCCAGCAGCTGCTACAGTCTCGCATACAACACCCAAACGAGACCGTTGCTGTGTACACTGAGGAAATGAAGCGTCTCTTCCGGCGTGCCGACGCAAACATGAAGGAAGAAGAAAAAGTAAGGTTGCTCATGCGAGGAGTTAAAGAGCAACTCTTTGCCGGCCTCGTCCGCAACCCACCGAAAACTGTCGCGGAATTTGTAGAAGAGGCATCCACGATGGAAAAAACTCTGGATGCCCGAGCCCGCCAGTATGACCGCCAGCAGCGCATTTTCTCAGCAAGCTGCCTGGACACCGCTAACAGCAATGACCTGCGGGATGTTATACGTCAAGTTGTGCGAGAGGAGCTCCGACGATTTCTGCCAACGGGAACGCAGCCGCAAATTTCATCGCTCACTGACGTCATCCGGGACGAGGTTCAACAGGCCTTGGGTGTGACGCCGACACCCACGCAGCCTCTGCAGCCCCCAGCCATGACTTACGCCGCAGCTGTGCGCCGTCCTGCCCCTCGACGACGGGACCCAAGCCCCTATCGCCCTCAGCCAGCTGCGTTGGACGGCCGCCCACTCGCCCCAACCCGCCCGTCCTACGAGCGACGCGCGCAGCCGAGGAAATGCGACGAGTGGAGAACTCCCGACCAGCGCCGCCCACTATGCTTCCACTGTGGCGAAGCCGGTCACGTCCTCCGGCACTGCCCATACAGAAGACTGGGCATCCGAGGGTTCTCTTACGATGCTCCACGACCCCGACCCGGCCAGCGACCAGCCGAAATCGAGGAGTTTTTACGTCGGGAAGAATACTCATCGCCGAGCCGCCTATCACGTTCCCCGTCGCCATCGTCCCCGCGCTTTGTATCTCCTAGCCGAGGTTACGCCGTGCGTGGACGCTCCCCCAGCCCCCGAAGGTTAAACTAAATAAAGCAGCCTCTGGAGGTGAGGTTGCTTCTAAGCGCAATTACAAAGATCCTCCATCGACGAGTACTCAAGACCATGCCTCAACTACGACGACAACACCGACGACGACAACACCGACGACGACAACACCGACGACGACGACATCGACGACGACGACATCGACGACGACGACACCGACGACGACGACACCGACGACGACGACACCGACGACGACGACACCGACGACGACGACACCGACGACGACGACGCGGCCAGACTTGAAGCTTTTACCGCTGCCCAGTGAAGTAACGTCGCAGTACGCCCACCGCAGCCTCACTACTCGACGAAGCCGAGATCGGACACCGAAGACAACGTACAATACGAGAACGCGAACAAGTGACCTTGAAGTTACGGTCGACGGTCACGCGGTTACTGCCTTGGTGGACACGGGAGCTGACTACTCTGTCATGAGTGGCCCACTCGCTGTCCGACTCAGGAAGGTAACAACAACCTGGGATGGCCCGCTGATCCGCACCGCAGGTGGCAACCTGATTACGCCGTCAGGACGCTGCACCGTGAGAGTTACTGTAAATGGGAGAACCTATGCGACAACCTTCCTGATCCTACAGCAATGCTCGAGAGACGTGATTTTGGGAATGGACTTCCTGAACGAACATCGGGCGATCATCGACCTTCGATCTAAGTCGATCAAGCTTTCCACGGAAAAAGCCATACCTGTTGCGACGGGCGCGACTCATCACGTTGCCTTAAACGTCCTCGATGAAGTATTGAGCGTGCCGCCCCGATCAAGTGTTCTCGTCGGCATAGGTACTGGAGACATCGAAAATGCCGAAGGCGTTATCGAGGGGAACACCCAGTTACTCCTGGATCGAGGATTGGGCGTCGCGAGGGGAGTCGCCGAAATCCGAAACGGCCAAGCCCAGGTGTTGCTAACCAACTTCACGGAAGAATACCCAGCACCTCCACCAGATGTCACGTTGTAGTGACGGCAGTCCAGCGGTCAGGAATACACCAACCAGTCTTGGAAACGAAGCACTTTATTTGGGCTGACTTGCGCCCGCAAAAGAACGGAATCACTCGGCGGCGGCGTAAGCAACAAACGTGCTCGTCGGTCGTCGAACTACGAATGCCCGCCGCTCGTGGCATCGCTCAATTTAAAGCCGACAAAGAAACTTCCAGATAGCAGGACAAGATCATCTACAGTAATCTGGAAAAACCTAGATGCAGCCTTTCATGGCTGCGATCAATCGAGATTAGACTGGTCGCTTCTCGCGTCACGAACAAAAATGATAACAGCCCTTTCCTGCAGCCTTGAGCGTGAACGAACAAACACTACATCTACATACCGGCACTACATACCGGCACTACATACCGGCACTACATACCGGCACTACATACCGGCACTACATACCGGCACTACATACCGGCACTACATACCGGCACTACATACCGGCACTACATACCGGCACTACATACCGGCACTACATACCGGCACTACATACCGGCACTACATACCGGCACTACATACCGGCACTACATACCGGCACTACATACCGGCACTACATACCGGCACTACATACCGGCACTACATACCGGCACTACATACCGGCACTACATACCGGCACTACATACCGGCACTACAAACCGGCACTACAAACCGGCACTACAAACCGGCACTACATACCGGCACTACATACCGGCACTACATACCGGCACTACATACCGGCACTACATACCGGCACTACATACCGGCACTACATACCGGCACTACATACCGGCACTACATACCGGCACTACATACCGGCACTACATACCGGCACTACATACCGGCACTACATACCGGCACTACATACCGGCACTACATACCGGCACTACATACCGGCACTACATACCGGCACTACATACCGGCACTACATACCGGCACTACATACCGGCACTACATACCGGCACTACATACCGGCACTACATACCGGCACTACATACCGGCACTACATACCGGCACTACATACCGGCATCTAAACAAAGGTACGACGATCGCTTTCCTCGACGAGCTGGCAGACATCAGAGACGTATTTGCCCTACCCGACCAACCCGCAGAACCATGTGACCAAGGCCATCAACCCACGTTCGATATCAACCGGGCATTACCCCGGAGCAGACAAGACCAAATACGCAGTCTTCTTCAAAGGTACACCGATTGCTTCTCATCAGCATCGAATGTGCGACGAACCCGGCTTGCCAAGCACCGCATTGTCACAGACGAACACGCACGACCACTCCAACAGAGCCCCTACCGCGTATCACCGCTAGAACGCCAAGCTATCCGCAAGCAAGTTGAGGAAATGCTTCGTGACGACGTCATACAGCCATCGAGGAGCCCCTGGGCAGCACCGGTCGTCCTAGTGAAAAAGAAAGACGGCACCCTTCGCTTTTGCGTCGATTACCGCCGCCTGAACAACATTACGAAGAAGGATGTCTACCCCCTCCCCCGCATCGACGATACACTGGATCGGCTGTGCAACGCTAAGTACTTCTCATCGATGGACCTGAAGAGCGGCTACTGGCAAATTGAAGTCGACGAAAGAGATCGCGAGAAGACTGCGTTCATCACGCCAGACGGACTCTTCGAGTTCAAGGTGATGCCATTCGGCCTCTGCTCTGCCCCAGCGACGTTCCAGCGAGTAATGGATACGGTGCTCGCAGGCTTGAAGTGGCAGATTTGCTTAGTCTACTTAGATGACGTTGTTGTCTTCTCCTCAAGCTTTGAAGACCACCTCAGAAGGCTTCGGATAGTGCTGGAAACGATCAAGTCTTCAGGCCTGACACTGAAACCAGAGAAGTGCCACTTCGCCTACGAGGAGCTGCTGTTCCTTGGTCACGTCGTAAGCAAGGATGGAGTTCGCCCAGACCCCCAGAAGACGGCTGCGATCGCAGAGTTTCCACAGCCTAATGACAAGAAGGCTATACGCAGATTCCTTGGATTGTGCGCTTATTACCGACGATTCGTCAAGAACTTTTCGCGCATCGCTGAACCTTTGACTCAACTTACCAAGGCTGATGTGCCTTTTAAATGGGAAAGGCCACAAGAGGAAGCTTTCAACGAGCTGAAGCGCCGCTTACAGACCCCTCCTGTGCTCGGGCACTTTGATGAAAACGCCGAAACCGAAGTTCATACCGATGCAAGCGGGGTGGGCTTAGGAGCGGTCCTCGTTCAGAAAAATGGCAGACAGGAGAAAGTTATCGCGTACGCTAGCCGTTCACTGTCGAGAGCCGAAGCCAACTATTCGACGACAGAGAAAGAATGTCTCGCCATTATTTGGGCCACGTCCAAATTTCGCCCCTACCTATACGGACGACCATTCAAGGCTGTGAGCGATCACCATGCTCTGTGCTGGCTGGCCAATTTGAAAGATCCCTCCGGCCGCCTTGCTCGTTGGAGCCTGCGTCATCAAGAATTCGACATAACTGTAGTCTACAAATCTGGCCGCAAGCATTCCGATGCAGACTGCTTGTCACGAGCTCCTGTCGACGCAACACCCGAAGAGGAAGACGACGACGCTTTCTTAGGACCGGTAAGCGCCAGCAGTTTCGCGCAGCAGCAGCACTCGGATCCTGACTTGCAAAGCCTAGTTGACTATCTGAAAGGCAAGACCGCATCGCCTCCCCGAGGTTTCAAGCGGCAACTGTCGTCCTTCGTCCTTCACAATAATGTCCTCCTGAAGAAGAACTTCGCGCCGAACAGGACAGTGCATCTTCTTGTCGTGCCCAAAAATCTCAGGCAAGAAATTATGCAGTCATGTCATGATGAGCCGACTGCAGGACATCTCGGGATTGCTCGCACGTTGCACCGCATCCAGGAGAAGTACTATTGGCCACGGCTAGCTACCGACGTTTCCCATTACGTGAAAACGTGCCGTGAGTGTCAGCGACGCAAAACGCCTCCGACTAGACCAGCCGGACTCCTGAACCCCATACCACCGCCAACTAAGCCCTTTCAGCAAATAGGGATGGACCTCCTCGGCCCCTTTCCGACCTCTTCATCAGGAAACAAGTGGATCATCGTGGCCACCGACTACATGACCCGCTACGCCGAAGCAAAAGCGTTGCCTAGTGGTACCGCAACAGAAGTCGCAAAATATTTTGTCGAACAAATTCTCTTGCGACACGGCGCCCCGGAAGTGCTCATCACAGACAGAGGAACGGCGTTTACAGCGGAGCTGACGCAAGCCATTTTAAACTACAGCCAGACAAGCCATCGGAGGACCACTGCCTATCATCCACAAACCAACGGACTCACAGAGCGTCTGAACAAGACCATCGCAGACATGCTCTCCATGTACATCGACGCCGAACACAAGACGTGGGACTCCATTCTGCCCTACGTGATCTTCGCTTATAATACTGCCGTCCAGGAGACAACCAGGTTTACCCCATTCCAGCTGGTATACGGCAGGAAGCCCACGACAACACTCGACGCAATGCTCCCGGACGTTTCCGACGAAGACAACCTCGACGTCGCCGCCTACCTTCATCGCGCCGAGGAAGCCCGAAGACTTGCGCGGCTTCGCATTCAAGACCAGCAGCACACCGACGCCCGACGCTACAATCTGCGCCGACAAGACACGCATTACAAGCCAGGTGATCGGGTTTGGATATGGACGCCAGTTCGCCGCCGTGGATTGAGCGAAAAGTTGCTGCGACGCTACTTTGGCCCGTACAGGGTTCTCCGTCGGATCGGTGACCTCGACTATGAAGTCATCCCCGACGCCACGACAGCATCTCAGCGACGCCGCCCACGCCCGGAAGTCGTACATGTCGTACGCCTGAAGCCATATTATGACCGCTAAAGGACTCGAAGTTTCATTTTCATTTTAAAGCATCGAGACGATGCTTCTTTGGAAGGGGGGTAATGCCACGTATCATTGTAGTGTTTGTTCGTTCACGCTCAAGGCTGCAGGAAAGGGCTGTTATCATTTTTGTTCGTGACGCGAGAAGCGACCAGTCTAATCTCGATTGATCGCAGCCATGAAAGGCTGCATCTAGGTTTTTCCAGATTACTGTAGATGATCTTGTCCTGCTATCTGGAAGTTTCTTTGCCGGCTTTAAATTGAGCGATGCCGCGAGCGGCGGGCATTCGTAGTTCGACGACCGACGAGCACGTTTGTTGCTTACGCCGCCGCCGAGTGATTCCGTTCTTTTGCGGGCGCAAGTCAGCCCAAATAAAGTGCTTCGTTTCCAAGACTGGTTGGTGTCTTCCTGACCGCTGGACTGCCGTCACTACAACGTGACAATAGCATGGTAAAAAAATGTGCGAGAGTCCCTCCACCGCCCATCCGCCGCCCAACGAGAGCCTCATGGGAGCACTGGCTCTCCCTAATATCCAGAACTTAGCAAATATATTTTATTTAAATCACCTATTCGACATCACCTTTGTGGCTCACGTTATATATTCCGAGCCTCTATACTCAGTATCTTCAAAAACACAGCTAATCGTGGCTTCTCACTATAATGCAATAAGAAATTACATTGGCTTAATATGGTGACGTCAACCTCTTTTTTTCTGATAAAAAGTGTATGATAAAAAAACACACGCTTGAATGGGTTGAGAAAGCTTCGTTTTTGCACGGACACAAATTGGCAACATCTTCATTGCGACGTTGAGCTGCAACATTCTTGCAAGTGCAGCATTGTGAGAGGAAGTAGATATACTTGCACTACATAGAATGTTTGTGACTTTTCCTGGGGCGCTATCAAAGGCAACCTTTGTGCCAACAGAATTTTTGGCACCCTTGATGGTGTAATAAAGAGTGGTTAATCTGGCCTGCACCATTTTTCTACCAACTTGTTTCAGCCATTTATTTTCAAAGCTACAAACAACCCCTTTCTGGAAGCTGTGCTTAATAGGCGACTAAGTGCTCGCCTGCATTTCCGGGACATGCTCGCGAGAAAGCTTTGTGCTGATTCATTCGCTTTTCTCACTTTTCGCATTTACTTACCTGCACGGCCTCTCCACAAAGCAGATGGCAAATGTTGCGATCGGTCATTACTTCCTCTACCCTTACATATACAGCCTTACCTAGACTTTCTTGATACTAGTGTATCATCAGCGGATGTACTGTGCAGCCCACTTTATTGGCCGCACATATAACGAACGCTCGCTTATTACGAGCGGGCGTGGTGCTCCTGTGAAAATATGCATAAGGGCAACGCAAATTCGTCGCAGATACAGCGAACAACTCTGGCCACATCACTGGGTTACAGCGAACGAGGTTGCGCGGTGAACTACCCTGAAGTTGTAGAGGTCGCCCTTCCGCTAAGCACGCAGATGAAATAGCGCCTCTCAACCTTCACGACACCGCCCCGGAAAGAACATGTCAACTCAGAAATGGAATTAAAAGGCGGCACCATGGCGTGCGCAGCGCTAACCAGAAAGTCCGGCGTCAGGTAACACTGTAAACGGTGAAGTAAACACGGTAACGATATGCTATAACTCCCTATTGAAATAGTAAGTAACCGCCGGCCAAACCCGCGTCGATGGCCTACGAGGGCAATCATTGCCTACGTGTTGCTGGGCAAAGCATCCCGAATGGAAGAAGCGCGGTGCGCGTGAGAAAGGGGCATCGTCGAAAGCGAAATGCTGTCCATGGTCGCGGATCAACTAACAGCAACGATTTCACAATTCTGAAATCCTTGCTGGCCATGCCGGTCACGTGGCAAGCATAGCCTGCCCAGTCGACTCCATCTTTTGCGCCGCTACAATGTGCAGGCATTGTCATACAGCGGACAGTGCAACGGATGGATTCTGCGCCACAAGCGCTGCGCTACTTCGTCGCTGCATCAACCCAGGTACGGTAGAAGAAGCTCGAAAACACGCGTGACCAGGAACATGCAGATTTGTGGCAACGCGCGTCGTGGATCCATAGCCGACCAGATAGTTCCTCGGATAACTACGTTCCTGCGGACCACAAAATCGCAGAAGCTCCTGCTCTGACGGAGACGTTGAACACCAAGCGCGAGCTCTCCCTACTGCCAGGAATCTCAATTATGTGGCCGACCTGCCACCAGTTTCCATGCACACTTCATCCATGATTAGTGATACCCCGTCCCTGAATTTGATAGTTGGCAGCAAGGTCTCGACGAGGATTAAATGACCGCCCTAGATAGCCTGGAAAGAGCTGCGACAGGCTCTGCTTTGCACAAGTAGGCCGCAGTTTTATAAGAAATAAACGCCACTTTTAGCGGCCTTAGTTTAGTGTTTTTGGCTGTTGTAAGAAGAATCCACTTGCTAAGAACATCAGATATAACGAAATGAACTCGCGTGACCGTCAGGTTCGTTAGAAGTGGGCCCGACTGTGGATTCAATCGGCCACAAAAACCTTTTTCACGCTTCAGACATGGGCCTTACATGTTAGGACGTACCGTCAGTTGCAAAAGTTTACAGCCCACCGCGCCGTTTATTTCAATGGTGTGGTGGGCTGTAAACTTTTGCAAAAGACAGTACCTTCACGCCAAATGGACGTTTGTGCCGTGGTCAGTGCATTTCTACCTGTGCGAGCAACGATCAATTTGAGCAATAAAATCATATTTTTGTCGCGATGCTGTGTTCTTTTAGGACATACTTAACCCGTCTCTTAAAAACCCATTGACATCATACATTTGATTATAACATTTATGGCTGCGATGAAAAACTTCGGAATTCCGTGCGAACTCTTCGTGTTCATAGGACTGTTTAGCGTGTGGAAAACCCGCATGATGGATGAACACGCAGAACCGCCGCGTCCGACGAGGTCACTGTTCAGATAACAGTGCACTTTAATGCAGGAGGAAAATGCTGCGCAAGTTCAACCTCCTGACTGGTTCCCCTTTCTTGACGTGTGCGCCGTCTCGAATTTCCATATGCGGGCGGAGAAAGGGAGTCATGCTGGCATGAGGCTTTGAGCCGCGCGCTGGCGACTGGCAGATATTTTTTCTTAGAAGCAGAACGATTTCAGCGAATCGGCATAACGAAATCACTTCATCGCAGTTGCATTTCATTGCAGCATCTTTCTGGGCGTAATCACTATCGCATGCCAGCGAGTGCATGTATTTCCGCGTTGCCCTTTTATGCAATCGGTATTTAATTTTTTTCTTATTAGTACATCTCCACCGTTGCCAAGGGCCCGCCTTTCGTTGCATATTTCCGTCGCGCACAAACAAGATATGCGGATTCCAAAAAAGAAAGAAACTGGGCCAATTTATACATTCTTCTTTTGTTAACACTAGCAGCAATATCTCGGGTTTAACGTGTCGAGTAGACATTGGGGCTATAGGATAGACGGTGTTATGACGGGCTCCAGATTGACGACACCAACTGGGGATTTTCAACGTGCGACAGAACAGATTGGTTTTTGTATTTTTGGAATCAGCAGCCGAGCTCCACAGCCATTGAGCCATTTTTTTTTTCCTTTATTGCCCTACAGACCCATCGTGAGGGGTTTTATTTAGAACCTGCTGTCTGAGACAATGAGCGCTTACAAAAGTAAATGTTGCACTACCAACGGCGCTGGCTCAGTGGTTAGGGCACTCGTTTACTTATTCGGTGTACCCGGGTTCGAACCCGGACCCGGGGGCCACGTTTCGATGGAGGCGAAACGCAAAAGGTACCGTGTGCTGTGCGATGTCAGTGCACGTTAAGGATCCCCAGCTGGTAGAAATTATTGCTGAGCCCTCCCCTACTGCGCCTGTTTCTATTTCTTCTTTCACTCTCACCCATGGGTCAGGTGTCCATCAAGAAGTGAGACAGTTACTGCGCCATTTCCTTTCCTCAAAAACCACCATCACAACGTTGTTGGGTCCTCGCGCTAATATTTCATCTATTTGTGGGAAATGACGCAAAGAAAAGGAAGGCATTCTCAATCGGTGCTGAAATGACTATAGACACCCAGTTTTGTTGCGTGTTTTCTCCTTTCAAATGACGCCATAGTTTTTAGAATACATGTTTCACCGTGTGGTATTCCCCTACTGCCAATAAATAATTTAGAAAATAATTTTTTCTCCCATGTTGTTTCGGTTTTATCAACCGAATGATGGCTATGACGTGAGTTCAACATTAGGTCATGAGAGGCACGGGACAACTAATATAAACGCTGATACGTTGTTTAGACTCACTATAGCACTTTAATCAGCCGGCGGCTCCAAGACCTATAATTACAACGAACGACGTATGTTTATGTTGCAAATATTTGCTATGCAGTAATTTATCGCCTTTCTCGTCTTGTCGGCCCTTTCATGGTCACGTTTTCCTTTAGGTGTTGACGCACTCATGATGTTCATATGATGCGATTAATCCGGCTCTTTTTCTAATGAGCAATTAACTTTGGCGAGTTAAATTTTCTGGTTTCCGTTCAATGGTGATTGCTTTCATTATTTCGTTATTTATCCGTATTTATGTCTGTACAGCACTGCACGCAGACTCTTTGCTCTCTGCCGGGCGCTGCCATACAAACCCGATTAAGATTAAGCAGGCCTGAACATGTAAGGTGGTTTCTTTAGTGCACTATAATCTGATTGACTCATTGATTGATGTGAGAAGTTTTACAGAAGGGTCATAGCATGCCACCGCGGTGGATGAGTGGTTATGGTGTTTGGCTGCTGACCCGAAAGTCGCGGGTTCGGTCCTGGCCTCGGCGGTCAAATTTCGATATAGGCGAAATTCTAGAGAACCATGTGCAGTACGATGTCAGTGGACGTAAAAGAACCCCAGGTGGTCGAAATTTCCGGAGCCCTTCACTACGGCGTCCGTCATAGCCTGTGTCGTTTTGGGACGTAAAACCTCTATAAACCATAAAGAAGGGTCATAGCAAACATACGAGCCTTAACACACTAACAAAATAAAGAGAACTACTTTCTTCTGCGTGAGTTCAAGCTCTGCACGGGGTGCTAAGTCTGACGGTATAAAAAAATTGAACATAATTTGGAACTTTGGTCAGCACTCAGCGAAACTTATTGGCTGTTCTTAACGTGTCTAGTGCTCACGATCTGGTCATCGGAAATGTAAAATCTAATAAGGGAGTAATTACTCATTGGCATCCACCCAAGCGCAGCCATACGGCTACAAAGGAAAGCTATATAGCTTTCTCAGAAACTTCGTAGTTAAAGAAAAATTCGTCCTGGTCCGGGGTTCGAACCCGGAACCACCGCCACACCGGAGCAGTCGCTCTACCAATTGAGCTAACCGGGACGGCAAGCTTATGGTAGGGCGAGTTTCTGAAGCTTCTGAGTTTCTGAGAAAGAAGTTTCTGAGAAAGCTGTATAGCTTTCCTTTGTAGCCGTATGGCTGCGCTTGGGTGGATGCCAATGAGTAATTACTCCCTTATTAGAATTCTACTCCACCTTGGGGGCTTCCCCTAAACATTTGACCAACACTCTTCCCACTTCGAGTTACTGATCAATTCGCTCTCGCCCTACCATAAGCTTGCCGTCCCGGTTAGCTCAATTGGTAGAGCGACTGCTCCGGTGTGGCGGTGGTTCCGGGTTCGAACCCCGGACCAGGACGAATTTTTCTTTAACTACGAAGTTTCTGAGAAAGCTGTATAGCTTTCCTTTGTAGCCGTATGGCTGCGCTTGGGTGGATGCCAATGAGTAATTACTCCCTTATTAGAATTCTACTCCACCTTGGGGGCTTCCCCTAAACATTTGACCAAATGTAAAATCTCCAAACAAAGATGAAATATTTCGAATGCCATCAAAAGTACGCCCTGGTATAGTTAAAGAGGAAGAAGCCCAGGACTCGAGAGATGTTTTAAGTGGAGGAAGAAGAATAATAAGAAGAAGAGGTTATGCTATTTCACATAGCTTTTTTCTTCCCGTTTTTTTTTCGTGGCATTCACCACCGTACCTTGTCCAATCCCCCCGCGTGGGTATGTGCCATTTTCATATGGTGAAGAAGAAGAAGAAGAAGAGAGATGATGGACGGCAGCCGCCAAACCAGGAGCACTGTTGGGGCCCCAACAGCACCAACTGTTCTCCGAAGAAACGACGGAAGGCATGGATTGTTTCTCGCCTCAGCCTTCGCGGCTGCGGTGTTGGCCGCTGGCGCCATTGCAACTACCGGTGTCTACCTTTGGAGCTACCACACGCGCGAGGACGGACCCCCATTTTGCTGCCCGCATATTATGCAAGAACTGGCCTCGTACACAAACACCAGCATTAACCCCTGCAAGGATTTTTTTGCCTTCGTTTGCAGCAGTTTTATCAGCGAAAAAGAAGCGGAGGGAAACGGCGGGAACATCGACCTCGCGCAAGCCTTGGTTACCGGTGCCACATCTGCGGACATACCAATGGGTAAGGCCGGACACTTCCTCACGTCTTACTACAGGACCTGCGTGGAGACTCTTCCGAACACTGAAGCGCTTTTCCGGTCCCTCGCTAGCGCTCTTGTCCGCCATTCGTGGAAGAGTTTGGAAGCACTGGACCCCAAGACGGCTCTTGTGTACATTTTCACTGCGTCTATTAAGTACCATTTGCCATCAGCAATTGAGGCGAACTTCAAGCAAACTACTTCGACGATATTCTTAAGAATTAGTGCTGTTTGTGAAAATGACGGCTACTTTCTCGATGCGATGGCCGCAGTGACAGGCACCCTAAATGGACGTGCAAACACTTCGGTAGCACCGGATGTCGCTTTTGCCTTTCGCAGCAAAATTTGCGAGGAACTCTCGGCCTTAAAGCGTGAGAAGAGGAGGTATGTGACAAAAAGTGATAAACCGGCCTTTGACAAAGAAGTGTGGAGCGCTGAAGGCCTAGATGCCGGCCTGAAGGAGTGCGGTTACTCACTGCAGGACGCAAGATTCATCGACGTTGCAGGAATCCGCGAAATTCGTCTCATTCACGACCGGTTTTCCTTGACAAAAGCAAACAGCACGGCTCTTGTGACAGAAGCCGCCTTTCTTGTGTGGCACAGCGTCATCCGCGGGATACGTGCATTGCGTATCGAGCCTACGAGTTCTATGCCGCACATTTTTGGCACCTGCCTGAACAGCGTGTCTCTATTTTATGAAGTCTGGTACACGTTTGCCGCTGAATCTTTCACCAACCGCGAAAAGGACGCTGTGGCAAGGATCCTATTCACCGCCGTGAAACGCGCCGTGCACGCGGACTGTCAGGCAAGCCGCCTCTTTGACGATCAAGATTCGGAACGCCTGCACAGCTTCTTCACCAACATGGTCCTGGTCACACCCATTGAGGCGAGCCAAACTTCAGTCACAGTTCCAGATGCCACGAGTGACTTTGGCGAAGGTCTGCTTAGAGCAGTTTTGTACGACCTCGATGTTGTCAAGCAGCGCGAGGCGACCCTCACGAACGCGGGAGAGACAGAGTACCACGATGTTTTATTTTTGGGAGACAGGCAATTGTACCTATCGGCCTCGGTTTACGCGTTCATTAATTCCAGTTCGGGTAACCATGAGCTGGCTAACAACGCTCTCTTGGGCCGTTTGTTGGCAGAAAGCATGTGGTACATGGCTCTCACCGGTATTCAGTGGAGCGCTGAAACTCAAAACAACATCAACAGCTTTAGAACTTGTCTTGCGGAAAACTACCCGGGCGACAACAAAATCGAGGCCAGTGACGATGTGCTTGTCGCCGTTCTGGGCCTATCCTCAGTTCTGAAAGTTCTCAGCAAGTCCGAGTGGTACACTGTCCGGCCCGCGTGGAGCCTGTGGCGTATTTCAGACGCTCAGTTTTTCTTCATGCTGAGTGCCTTCTACCAGTGCCCAAGTGACTGGTGGCCCGAGACTGCGGTCCTCATCAACGCATCATTGCTCTACAGTGCGGACTTTAGAAATGCATTCAGTTGCCCAAAGAGTGATCCTATGGCGAGGACTCGTGATTGCTTCCTCCGAACGCTGCATCGTGGCTGAGCAGTGGCGCACGGTGGAACTACTTTCATGAAGGCGGCAGCGGGCAGTGCCTAGTGCGCTGATGAGTGCCGATTTTCTTACTAGTCATTCTTCCTGTTTATTTACATAGCTCATGTTTTACGGAAATCTGAGCATGAATTAGAAATTTTCGGACAAAGTTATAGCATGGTAGATATTCTTAGTTCTCCGCAAGCAGCTAACACAGTAGATGGTTCTTGAACTAACCGTTATTCTTGTTTGAAAAGACTTGGCTTCATATTCATTTTCTCTTTTTTAGAAGAACTTCAAAGCTCCAGCGATAAACGCCCTGAACGTAATCGTCATGACTTAGTGCCTATTCGAGAGAATATTATTCGTGGGTTTTTGTTTTTCAAGGTAAAGCATGAGCTCTGATAATTTTTGTAGCGCCCTGCAGAAACATGTTTGTTTCGCTTTTCTACTAGAAGGCCAGTAAACTGGCAGTATCTATTGTCGAGAAAATTCGTGTCAGTTGTGTCATGCTTGCATTGGCCTAAAGCTAACAAAATAATGTATTTTTCTGGCTTTCCACCGTTGAATTTGTTTGTACAGGAATAGGAGGGGGCTAGTTATTGGTTTCCGTGTGGACATGAAGACGACGTCTGTGCTCAGATCAGCGTCTGACTGCATGCGGTAATAACGTACTTTGAAATTACGCGTGCTTAGGAGGTGACATCAGGCAGTGTTTTCTCCTTAATGCCCTCGAAAAGCGCAGATTGCGCGCTAGAGATATGTCAGGAGACCATATGCAAATTGGAGTCGGAAAATTTGGGAAGAATTTATTATTTTAACAGGTAACAGAAGAAGGCTTGCATTATTCTTCAAGAAATCGCCACAGAATTTTAAAAACTGGAATGAAATGGACTCCTTCACACGACATTGCACATTTTCACTTTAAAAAATTATTTTTTGGCCTTTTTGATATACCCAGGTCTCAAAAAAAGCCATTGACTAGATTTCCAACCGGGCAGACCCTTAATTATTTACACGCATGTGAAAAATATTTTACAAACTCTCAAAATAGCTGGAAAGCTGGAAGACGCTGCGGAATTAGCACTGTAGGGATAATGTAATCAAATATATCCAGGATCGCCAGGACATGGTTAATTAAAAGACTAGCGCATAAAACTAGGACAAAGACACAGAAGGAGACAGGACGAGCGCTAAACATCAACTGAAAACGCGAAATTAGCTCCTGAAGCACCACCTTGCGCTGCCAAAAATTCTATCACATCTTTTGAGTTGCGCACTCGAAAAGGGTCTTCTACGTCTAGTTGGCTAAGGTGCTCTAGTAGGTATTTTGACACCAGGCCTTGCCAGGCTTCTTTCTCTGATACAATAGCTCTGAGAGGCATGCCCTCTTTGTGTGTCTTCGCAGAAAAGAAAACGTTCAGCCCCTGCTCATTCGCTGCTTTAACTGACTTATGAAGTCCTGTCAAATTGATCTGTTCGCAAACCTTTAATGCATCAGCCTTTACTTTCCTGCCAGATCTTTTTAGGAGAACAAAGTTCTTGTCAATAGCCTGCATAGCTTTTTCATGATACATTGTTTTCGGCAACACGACGAATCCCCCCTCTTTATCTGCAGTCAATAAAGAAAGATTATTCCTTTTGAGGTAATGAACTGTATTGCTCACTGCTAGCGTTTCCACACGTGGACATGGTTTTTTACTTAACAAGCAGTCGACACCTTCGGAAATACATCTAGCTTTCTCTTCCACCTGTCCTGTCTCCTTCTGTGTCTTTGTCCTAGTTTTATGCGCTAGTCTTTTAATTAACTATGTCAAACCAACTAGCCCAGCTTTCCGCCTTGATTGCCAGGACATGACTCGGCGGAATTAGGGGAGAAAGCGTCGAATAAGCGCTGCCGTAGCACATGCACTAAAAATCGTCCGGCGCTACACGCGGGTTGCGAGCAGTGACGATGAAAGCCTTAGAATTGGTAATCCTTGGTTGTTGGGTACGTTTTTTTACTCTTTCCGCAGAGTAGTCGGCGTGCCAATTGCAGCTTGGCTCGCAATTCGTGCTCTTCGGAGATTCCCCTTATAAAAATGATCTATAGACTTTCTATAGACTTTTTATAGACTCTATAGCCATCCTATAGACTTTTCCTTTTGTCTATAGACAGTCTATAGAAAATCTATGGACTAAAGTCTATAGCTGCTTCAATTTCCTTTTGTCTATAGACTGTCTATAGACTCTCTATAGACTAAGGTCTATAGCTGCCTCATTTTCCTTTCGTCTATAGACTGTCTATAGACCCTCTATAGACTAAGGTCTATAGCTGCCTCAATTTCCTTTCGTCTATAGACTGTCTATAGACTCTCTATAGACTAAGGTCTATAGCTGCCTCAATTTCCTTTTGTCTATAGACTGTCTATAGACACTTTATAGACTAAAGTCTATAGCTGGCTCAAATTTCCTTTTGTCTATAGACTGTCCATAGACACTTTATAAACTAAAGTCTATAGCTGGCTCAATTTTCTTTTGTCTATAGACGGTCTATAGACTCTCTATAGACTGAAGTCTATAACTACCTTCATTTCTTTTCGTCTATAGACGGTCTATAGACTCGCTATAGCCTAAGGTCTATAGCCGCCTCAATTTTCTTTTGTCTATAGACTGTCTATAGACTAAAGTCTATAATTGCTTGAATTTCCTTTCGTCTATAGATGGTCTATAGACGCGCTATAGACTAAGGTCTATAGCCGCCTAAATTTCCTTTTGTCTATAGACTGTCTATAGACTAAAGTCTATAATTGCTTCAATTTCCTTTCGTCTATAGACGGTCTATACACTCGCTATAGACTAAGGTCTATAGCTGCCTCAATTTCCTTTTGTCTATAGACTGTCTATAGACTAAAGTCTATAACTGCTTCAGTTTCCTTTCGTCTATAGACGGTCTATAGACTCGCTATAGACTAAGGTCTATAGCTGCCACAATATCCTTTCGTCTATAGACGGTCTATAGACTCTCTTAGACCAAGGTCTATAGCTGCCTCAATTTCTTTTCGTCTATAAACGGTCTATAGACTCTCTATAGACTATGGTCTATAGCTGCTTCAATTTCCTTTCCTCTATAGATGGTCTATAGACTCTCTATAGACTACGGTCTATAGCTGCTTCAATTTCCTTTTGTCTATAGACGGTCTATAGACTCTCTATAGACTACAGTCTACAACTACCTCAATTTCCTTTCGTCTATAGACTGTACACTATAGATAGTCTACTGCCTATAGACCAGTCTATAAAAATAGTAATTTTATTTAACAATGTTCGATACACTGACTTTCGACTAAGTCCAGAACAATGTCAATTTCTTTTTGCACTGCATGTTGAGGGGACCTGCATCTAGTGACCGCAACTATGTCGGGAGTCCCCCACCTCATTCGCTATTACGGAAATTAAAAACTATTGCGTAAGGCCATTACAACACCCTCCTGTATATTGTTTTCAGGAGCATTGACAAGCTCCTTTTCGTTATACCGTGACGTATATTGTCAATACAATTAGATATTTAATGCTAACAAGTAAGCCGAGGAAAGGCAGCCGTTCTTGAAGTAAGGGCGCCCGCAAACTGTACTACATCGAACGAATACGCTCTACACAATTCCATTCCATCTTTCGATCGTTACTGTCCAACGCGCTGAAATCAAACATTTCATCAACGGTTTTACATTTCTCTTTAAAACGTCCAGAAAATAAAGGGGGAAATACGGGTGTGAGAATTCAAGGAAGCGCCCATCCCTTAGAAACATCTTCGATTAATCTCAAAGAGCCTGGTCCTCTGTGCGATTAACATCTGCCATTTCTACCTTTGCAGTTTGTATTCACGTGAATAAGTGCTGCGACGCAACAATCACAAAGCCAGTATTTTTTTCGTTCCTACCCTTTCACCTGTTGCTTCGGAGCCGATGACACGCTGATGTCGCGCATATCAGTTTTCTAAACACGAACACACGCAAAAAAGACGTTATGCTATGCAACCTTATAATTATTATTTGAGAATTGTACCACATACTATTCGTTGGGAGATGCGGCGCGTATACCCACAAGAAGTTATATTTCGGTTCTGTTTTCACGAAAACAATAAGATTTTTAGAGGGTAAGCGAAGAATTTAAGCTTATAAACCAATTGCCTTCTGTGGTCTTGGATATCAGATCAAGCTGCACACGGCAAGAGTGCGAGCGATAAAGATACGACCGTGAAATGGGTTTTTGTTTCACGTTTTACCCATTTTACCGCGAGACGGCGGAAAATCATTCGGGCTGCAAACAACCCTGTGCGTGGCTGCATCAATGGCGTTGGCGTGTTTTTCGTGGATTACGTTTTCTTCAAAATCCAGCTTCATCGTCCGCTTACGGTAAGTCTACACGTTTATATTTTATTCATTTGGTCTCCTAAACCACTCTAAGCAGAGCTGTGTGTGCAGAACAGATTATGTGCGCAGTTACAAACGTCCTATCTTCGTTTCTAAGGCGGAAGCCATCAGGTTCTCGACTAATGCCGCTTATCTCTGTCCCGCTGTCTTTACTAACGCTCGGAAAGGCAGTCTGTGCGATGCCCTTGATGATAAGCCGCTCCTCGCGAGCTGTCTACTAGATTTCTCGTGTTTCAAGGTAGATGCGCGGCCAGAAATGTCGTTTATCCTGTGAATGACGGCCGAAATGGAACTGTGCGTTAGTTAGCGCCGTGTGAGCTCAATTTACTTTGCACCTCCGAAAACGTACTTACATACAGTCTCTTTCAGTGGTGGATTACATTTACTTTCTTATCTTTGTGTTATCGCCTGTCTGGACCATGGAGTGCTGTTCTTTTTGAGGTGTGCATTGCTTGCTACGTATGGACGCTCGCTCGGTTCGCGTCGTGGACGCCGACGTTTCAGCAAAGTGTCTTGTAACGCTATAGACTGGAGCGCGAGATGTTTGTCAAAGTTGTATTCAAGCGGCGCTGGAGGAATGCTTGTAGTGTGATGGGTGAATAAAATTCGTTGCCGGCGCGAATGGCCGGCGTGCTCAAACACCGCGAAGAACCCACGAGCTCCATCCCATCTCCCCTTCGTTGCACACGTATGGATTCGTCCGTGTCTTTCATCAGAGCCGTTGGCCGCCGCCGCTGGCTTGCGGGCACTTCATTTTGAAAGCTGGGTAAAGGTCGGCTCGACAAGAGGTGGCTTGCATTTCGTTCCGAGTGGTTCGTTCATGAATCCCGCTCACGCGTGCACAGATTTCTAGAATGCCATTTGCGCGAGAGGCAAAGTATGTGTTTCTGATTTCAGACTGCTACGTTACGAAAGCGCCGATGTGACTCGCCGCTTATTTGCGCCTAAAATTAAATTAAGCTCTCGTGTTATAGCTGCGCCTGTTGAAGGCGTTAATTGTTTCATTGAAATACTTCCTACTTTGAGCATGTTCAATGCTTTCGCTGATTTTTCTAGCAGCGTTGGGTTAGGCTGCCTCCATGCAAGAAACACACCTCTTTACTGCGCTGTTGGAGCTGCACTTGAAGGAAAAACTAAGTGAATTTCAGGCGGTATTTTATCGTGACAGTAATTTGCTGTCTCAACCTCGCGACTGCTTTTGAAACAGCGCAGCTGCAGCCTCTGTGTGCTGTATTAGTTTTCTGAATAATGAGCGCGGCATGGAAGCGCTGCAACCCGCTTGTTTCTAAGAGCGCGCGCAGATGTACGAGTATGTTTTGTTCCGTCTTTGTGCTTCAAGTTATAGGCGCAAATCTGTGGTGAACTGGTTGCTTCTGCCTGCTGGTTTTGTATAGCTTGTGCCCGTTTGAGTATCGGCTTACGTACACTCGGCCAAATCTTTAACTGGCTTAGGTGTTGCATCGCTAAATGCACCTTGTAAAAAGGTGCCTTTTGGCTACACTGCTGGCATGTTCATGTTGTAATTTGACGCGTGAGATGGCATTTCATAGTTTCTTTTTGTTAATATAATGTTTGAGTGGAGTACTTGCATGTTTAGATCAAAGTTATCAGAAATATTCATCGTCTGCCGCTACGAAGAGCCGAAACAAGCGGAATACGCAGCGATGGTTCTGGTGGCGCATTTGCACTAATCTGGACAAACGACTTGTCCGCCATGAAAGGAGTGGTACTTTACCCAGAGGATGAGGCCATATGGACCAGATCCATTGCTGCGTATGCCGCTTGTTTCAGCTGTTCGTAGTGGCAGACGAATGTTTCTGATAACGTTGATCTAAACACGCAAGTACTGCACTCAAACATTATATGAACAAAAAGGAACCACGAAGTGACATTTCACTCGTTAAATTACAGCATGAATATGCCAGCAGTGTAGCCGAAAGGCACCTTTTTTACAAGGTGCATTTAGCGATGCAACACCCGAGCCAGTTAAAAATTTGGCTGGGTGTACCAGGCTTAATTCACGCAGGGTATTCTGAAGCGCTTCTTCTACAGCGGTTATAAGAATAAATGCTGCCATATTCTCCTTTTTGGATCTCTCTGTAAGGTGCACTGAATCTGTATTTTATGGAGGTGGCATTCTTAACAGCTCCTTGCGAGTCAATGCAGATATGTGGCACAATTGTTCGAAGTCTTCTGTTACAAATAGTGTAAAAGGATTGCCATAAAGAGATCAGTATTGGCTGTAACAGTATTGACATACAGAAATCAATATCAGTACTGGATTCAGAGTAGAGTACACCAGGGATTAGGGGTCTTTGTTGCAATGTTTTATGACGACACCTATAATCTGTCGTGTATTTACTGAAAGGATTGAGCCGGCGTGATAGCTCAGTGGCTATCATGTTCGTATGGCGACCTGAAAGATGCAGGTTCGATTCCGGCCTAGGCGGTCGCATTTTAATAGAGGCAAAATGCTAAAGGCCTGTGTACTCTGCACAGGTGACCGAAATTATTCCCCAGTCTTTCACTTCAGCGTCTCGTAGCCTGTGTCGCCTTGGGTCTTTGAACCCCATAAAACCAAACCAAAAGATCAAGATTGCCTTTCTAGAATGGCATAGCCAGGATATGCCTTGCATTGTAAAGTACATGTGTAGAGATGGAATGGGAATTTTTTTTCAGTTCCTCTTATATTATTTTTTCCTTTGTGCTGTACAGGTGAACATGCCCGGATGATTTACTGCAAACAGGCCACAAGAATGCTTCTGAGGAAACTAGCCGGACTGTTACTTTGAACTTTTATGTTACTGTGGTGCATTCTTATGGTGCATGTATTGCATATTCCCAGCCTGCATACCTTGTAAATAAACTAAATTTGTAAGTATATTGATTGTTTCATGTATGAACTCTGTCTGGTGACCTTTTTCAATGATTGTGGACAGTCTATAGGCAGTCTATAGATAATGGTCTACTAATAGTTTAGTAGACAGAGGTCTATAGACTGTCTATAGACAAAGGTCTATAGCACTGCCAGGCCACACACCTATGGAATGTCTGTAGACAGTCTATAGACATATGTCTACTGGACCAGGACTTTTGTCTGTAGACTGTCTATAGACAGTAATCTACACGAAGCCTATAGCCATAAGTCTATAGGTCGTCTATAGTCCGTCTATAGACAAGTGTCTATAGACAGTCTATAGACAGCTCTATAGGAAATGTATGACCATAAGTCTATAGATCGTCTATAGACTGTCTATAGACCTGTGTCTATAGACTTCCTATAGACCTATAGACTTTCCGTAGACATTTGTCTATAGACTGTCTATAGACAAAAGTCTACTAAAAGTGTATGGCCATAAATCTATAGACTGTCTATAGACCAGTCTAAAGGATTTGTCTATAGACAGTCTATAGACTTCATAGACTAAAGTCTATAGACAGTCTATGGACTGTCTATAGAAATTTTTATAAGGGTGGAATGCTCACGTGGATCATGTGGTTACCAAAGTCGGTAGGGCGCTAAATTTCATACAGCGAAGTTTAAGGTTTTCGCAGCCAAACCTCAAGAAGACTCGTTTTCTCTCTTGTGTTCGACCGTTCATGGAATATGCGTGTATTGTATGGGACCCTGCACATCAGGTGTTCATTGAAAAACTTGAGAAAATTCACAACAGAGCAGCAAGGTTCGTCTTGGGCAGGTACGGGCGAAGGGATAGTTGTACAGCAATGAAAAAAGAATTGCAATGGGAACCACTCGCTTCCCGTAGAAGAAAATTGAGGCGAAAATTGCTGTTCCTCACGGAAAAACGGGGATTGATTTTGAAAGTTATTTAAAACAGCTCTTTTACGTTTCTCAACGACATGACCATTCCCGCAGAATTAGAGAGTATACCTACCAGGACGAACTTGTTTGCAAATTCATTTTTTTTTTGTTAAAACAGTGCAACAGTGGAACCCGCTTTCCGAAATGCGAGTGTGCTCTACAAGTGAAGATGTATTTTTTGCCAATATGTAACCCCCATGCTATAACGCCTTCGGGCAAATGCGGGGTAACTCTTGAATAAAGAATAAAGAATTGTGCGACCCATTGCCACGTGATTCTACAGGTTGGCTTCAAAACAAACTAATAGAGCGCCGGCAGATATCACAATCGTGCCTCCGGACATGAAGAGAATATACTGCTACCAACTCTGAACAAGTGGCTGCGTTCTACTGTATATGACCTACCCGAAGTCCACAAACAAGGCGTCCCGAGGTCTTTGTACAGCCCAAAGGCGATGGACGCTTCTACAATGCACAGCAGAAATTAACGCACGCACAAAATGGCTGCGATTGATTCGAACAACACGGTTATGAACACAAGATAGCATCGTTACTGGCGACGCGCGCGACACGACCCTTATAAAAATTTCTATAGACAGTCCATAGACTGTCTATAGACTTTAGTCTATGAAGTCTATAGACTGTCTATAGACAAATCCTTTAGACTGGTCTTTAGACAGTCTATAGATTTATGGCCATACACTTTTAGTAGACTTTTGTCTATAGACAGTCTATAGACAAATGTCTACGGAAAGTCTATAGGTCTATAGGAAGTCTATAGACACAGGTCTATAGACAGTCTATAGACGATCTATAGACTTATGGTCATACATTTCCTATAGAGCTGTCTATAGACTGTCTATAGACACTTGTCTATAGACGGACTATAGACGACCTATAGACTTATGGCTATAGGCTTCGTGTAGATTACTGTCTATAGACAGTCTACAGACAAAAGTCCTGGTCCAGTAGACATATGTCTATAGACTGTCTACAGACATTCCATAGGTGTGTGGCCTGGCAGTGCTATAGACCTTTGTCTATAGACAGTCTATAGACCTCTGTCTACTAAACTATTAGTAGACCATTATCTATAGACTGCCTATAGACTGTCCACAATCATTGAAAAAGGTCACCAGACAGAGTTCATACATGAAACAATCAATATACTTACAAATTTAGTTTATTTCCAAGCTATGCAGGCTGGGAATATGCAATACATGCACCATAAGAATGCACCACAGTAACATAAAAGTTCAAAGTAACAGTCCGGCTAGTTTCCTCAGAAGCATTCTTGTGGCCTGTTTGCAGTAAATCATCCGGGCATGTTCACCTGTACAGCACAAAGGAAAAAATAATATAAGAGGAACTGTAAAAAAATTCCCATTCCATCTCTACACATGTACTTTACAATGCAAGGCATATCCTGGCTATGCCATTCTAGAAAGGCAATCTTGATCTTTTGGTTTGGTTTTATGGGGTTCAAAGACCCAAGGCGACACAGGCTACGAGACGCTGAAGTGAAAGACTGGGGAATAATTTCGGTCACCTGTGCAGAGTACACAGGCCTTTAGCATTTTGCCTCTATTAAAATGCGACCGCCTAGGCCGGAATCGAACCTGCATCTTTCAGGTCGCCATACGAACATGATAGCCACTGAGCTATCACGCCGGCTCAATCCTTTCAGTAAATACACGACAGATTATAGGTGTCGTCATAAAACATTGCAACAAAGACCCCTAATCCCTGGAGTACTCTACTCTGAATCCAGTACTGATATTGATTTCTGTATGTCAATACTGTTACAGCCAATACTGATCTCTTTATGGCAATCCTTTTACACTATTTGTAACAGAAGACTTCGAACAATTGTGCCACATATCTGCATTGACTCGCAAGGAGCTGTTAAGAATGCCACCTCCATAAAATACAGATTCAGTGCACCTTACAGAGAGATCCAAAAAGGAGAATATGGCAGCATTTATTCTTATAACCGCTGTAGAAGAAGCGCTTCAGAATACCCTGCGTGAATTAAGCCTGGTACACCCAGCCAAATTTTTAACTGGCTCGGGTGTTGCATCGCTAAATGCACCTTGTAAAAAAGGTGCCTTTCGGCTACACTGCTGGCATATTCATGCTGTAATTTAACGAGTGAAATGTCACTTCGTGGTTCCTTTTTGTTCATATAATGTTTGAGTGCAGTACTTGCGTGTTTAGATCAACGTTATCAGAAACATTCGTCTGCCACTACGAACAGCTGAAACAAGCGGCATACGCAGCAATGGATCTGGTCCATATGGCCTCATCCTCTGGGTAAAGTACCACTCCTTTCATGGCGGACAAGTCGTTTGTCCAGATTAGTGCAAATGCGCCACCAGAACCATCGCTGCGTATTCCGCTTGTTTCGGCTCTTCGTAGCGGCAGACGATGAATATTTCTGATAACTTTGATCTAAACATGCAAGTACTCCACTCAAACATTATATTAACAAAAAGAAACTATGAAATGCCATCTCACGCGTCAAATTACAACATGAACATGCCAGCAGTGTAGCCAAAAGGCACCTTTTTACAAGGTGCATTTAGCGATGCAACACCTAAGCCAGTTAAAGATTTGGCCGAGTGTACGTAAGCCGATACTCAAACGGGCACAAGCTATACAAAACCAGCAGGCAGAAGCAACCAGTTCACCACAGATTTGCGCCTATAACTTGAAGCACAAAGACGGAACAAAACATACTCGTACATCTGCGCGCGCTCTTAGAAACAAGCGGGTTGCAGCGCTTCCATGCCGCGCTCATTATTCAGAAAACTAATACAGCACACAGAGGCTGCAGCTGCGCTGTTTCAAAAGCAGTCGCGAGGTTGAGACAGCAAATTACTGTCACGATAAAATACCGCCTGAAATTCACTTAGTTTTTCCTTCAAGTGCAGCTCCAACAGCGCAGTAAAGAGGTGTGTTTCTTGCATGGAGGCAGCCTAACCCAACGCTGCTAGAAAAATCAGCGAAAGCATTGAACATGCTCAAAGTAGGAAGTATTTCAATGAAACAATTAACGCCTTCAACAGGCGCAGCTATAACACGAGAGCTTAATTTAATTTTAGGCGCAAATAAGCGGCGAGTCACATCGGCGCTTTCGTAACGTAGCAGTCTGAAATCAGAAACACATACTTTGCCTCTCGCGCAAATGGCATTCTAGAAATCTGTGCACGCGTGAGCGGGATTCATGAACGAACCACTCGGAACGAAATGCAAGCCACCTCTTGTCGAGCCGACCTTTACCCAGCTTTCAAAATGAAGTGCCCGCAAGCCAGCGGCGGCGGCCAACGGCTCTGATGAAAGACACGGACGAATCCATACGTGTGCAACGAAGAGGAGATGGGATGGAGCTCGTGGGTTCTTCGCGGTGTTTGAGCACGCCGGCCATTCGCGCCGGCAACGAATTTTATTCACCCATCACACTACAAGCATTCCTCCAGCGCCGCTTGAATACAACTTTGACAAACATCTCGCGCTCCAGTCTATAGCGTTACAAGACACTTTGCTGAAACGTCGGCGTCCACGACGCGAACCGAGCGAGCGTCCATACGTAGCAAGCAATGCACACCTCAAAAAGAACAGCACTCCATGGTCCAGACAGGCGATAACACAAAGATAAGAAAGTAAATGTAATCCACCACTGAAAGAGACTGTATGTAAGTACGTTTTCGGAGGTGCAAAGTAAATTGAGCTCACACGGCGCTAACTAACGCACAGTTCCATTTCGGCCGTCATTCACAGGATAAACGACATTTCTGGCCGCGCATCTACCTTGAAACACGAGAAATCTAGTAGACAGCTCGCGAGGAGCGGCTTATCATCAAGGGCATCGCACAGACTGCCTTTCCGAGCGTTAGTAAAGACAGCGGGACAGAGATAAGCGGCATTAGTCGAGAACCTGATGGCTTCCGCCTTAGAAACGAAGATAGGACGTTTGTAACTGCGCACATAATCTGTTCTGCACACACAGCTCTGCTTAGAGTGGTTTAGGAGACCAAATGAATAAAATATAAACGTGTAGACTTACCGTAAGCGGACGATGAAGCTGGATTTTGAAGAAAACGTAATCCACGAAAAACACGCCAACGCCATTGATGCAGCCACGCACAGGGTTGTTTGCAGCCCGAATGATTTTCCGCCGTCTCGCGGTAAAATGGGTAAAACGTGAAACAAAAACCCATTTCACGGTCGTATCTTTATCGCTCGCACTCTTGCCGTGTGCAGCTTGATCTGATATCCAAGACCACAGAAGGCAATTGGTTTATAAGCTTAAATTCTTCGCTTACCCTCTAAAAATCTTATTGTTTTCGTGAAAACAGAACCGAAATATAACTTCTTGTCGGTATACGCGCCGCATCTCCCAACGAATAGTATGTGGTACAATTCTCAAATAATAATTATAAGGTTGCATAGCATAACGTCTTTTTTGCGTGTGTTCGTGTTTAGAAAACTGATATGCGCGACATCAGCGTGTCATCGGCTCCGAAGCAACAGGTGAAAGGGTAGGAACGAAAAAAATACTGGCTTTGTGATTGTTGCGTCGCAGCACTTATTCACGTGAATACAAACTGCAAAGGTAGAAATGGCAGATGTTAATCGCACAGAGGACCAGGCTCTTTGAGATTAATCGAAGATGTTTCTAAGGGATGGGCGCTTCCTTGAATTCTCACACCCGTATTTCCCCCTTTATTTTCTGGACGTTTTAAAGAGAAATGTAAAACCGTTGATGAAATGTTTGATTTCAGCGCGTTGGACAGTAACGATCGAAAGATGGAATGGAATTGTGTAGAGCGTATTCGTTCGATGTAGTACAGTTTGCGGGCGCCCTTACTTCAAGAACGGCTGCCTTTCCTCGGCTTACTTGTTAGCATTAAATATCTAATTGTATTGACAATATACGTCACGGTATAACGAAAAGGAGCTTGTCAATGCTCCTGAAAACAATATACAGGAGGGTGTTGTAATGGCCTTACGCAATAGTTTTTAATTTCCGTAATAGCGAATGAGGTGGGGGACTCCCGACATAGTTGCGGTCACTAGATGCAGGTCCCCTCAACATGCAGTGCAAAAAGAAATTGACATTGTTCTGGACTTAGTCGAAAGTCAGTGTATCGAACATTGTTAAATAAAATTACTATTGTTATAGACTGGTCTATAGGCAGTAGACTATCTATAGTGTACAGTCTATAGACGAAAGGAAATTGAGGTAGTTGTAGACTGTAGTCTATAGAGAGTCTATAGACCGTCTATAGACAAAAGGAAATTGAAGCAGCTATAGACCGTAGTCTATAGAGAGTCTATAGACCATCTATAGACGAAAGGAAACTGAAGCAGTTATAGACTTTAGTCTATAGACAGTCTATAGACAAAAGGAAATTGAGGCAGCTATAGACCTTAGTCTATAGCGAGTGTATAGACCGTCTATAGACGAAAGGAAATTGAAGCAATTATAGACTTTAGTCTATAGACAGTCTATAGACAAAAGGAAATTTAGGCGGCTATAGACCTTAGTCTATAGCGCGTCTATAGACCATCTATAGACGAAAGGAAATTCAAGCAATTATAGACTTTAGTCTATAGACAGTCTATAGACAAAAGAAAATTGAGGCGGCTATAGACCTTAGGCTATAGCGAGTCTATAGACCGTCTATAGACGAAAGGAAATGAAGGTAGTTATAGACTTCAGTCTATAGAGAGTCTATAGACCGTCTATAGACAAAAGAAAATTGAGCCAGCTATAGACTTTAGTCTATAAAGTGTCTATGGACAGTCTATAGACAAAAGGAAATTTGAGCCAGCTATAGACTTTAGTCTATAAAGTGTCTATAGACAGTCTATAGACAAAAGGAAATTGAGGCAGCTATAAACCTTAGTCTATAGAGAGTCTATAGACAGTCTATAGACGAAAGGAAATTGAGGCAGCTATAGACCTTAGTCTATAGAGGGTCTATAGACAGTCTATAGACGAAAGGAAAATGAGGCAGCTATAGACCTTAGTCTATAGAGAGTCTATAGACAGTCTATAGACAAAAGGAAATTGAAGCAGCTATAGACTTTAGTCCATAGATTTTCTATAGACTGTCTATAGACAAAAGGAAAAGTCTATAGGATGGCTATAGAGTCTATAAAAAGTCTATAGAAAGTCTATAGACCATTTTTATAAGGGCAGGAACAGTAATCTGTTAGTATAACGCCTAAGTATCGGTAAGTACATTTCTGTGTAATGAATTCATTACTTATGCGATACTGAACTTGGACTTTGATTTTTTTTTTCGTGAAAAACAAAGAAGAGCGCATTTTTTTGTATTCAAAGACATTTTTCATTTCAGACAGCAATCGTGGATAAGTGTTGAGTCAGTTTGGAGTTGACATCATTGGCATTGTTAATTTTTCTGTACAAAACGCAGTCATCTGCAAACAGACGTATACTTGAGGAGATACCGAGTGAAATATCATTGATATAAATTAAGAACAGGAGTGGCCCCAGGACCGACCCTCTGTGGGACCCCTGATGTCGCATCAACGTAATCTGAACATATACCATTCAGGACTACACGTTGGCGGCGGCCTGTCTTCGAGAACGGTCTCAAATTTTTTCGTCAGTGTCTTTTTTTTGTCTAGCTGTATGATTGCATTATTCTCGTCGAGAGGTGTAACGACACTACCTCTGTTCCAGCGCAGAGTCCTGATGGCTTGTTTTTCTAGAACAGAAAACATTATATATCTACACCACTTCGGAACCACGCCAACGGCACGGGCGCGTGTTTAGTTCCGTACTGACTAAGGCAACCGGTTCGCATTTTGTTTTTCAGAACAGATCGCCATCCGTCTGTCCGTTGTATGATCGGTGTTGAAATTTACGGCGCGGAAGGGCACGGATGCTTCGGCGCTTGTGAAAGAGCACTAAGGCGAAAAAATTCGAGACCAGCTGCAGTGCGAAGCAAAGTATGACTCATTGCCATGCCGTTCGACGGACCGGCTTCAAAAGAAACCACGAGTCCTCTGGAAGATATCCCCCATTTCTTGCCTCCGGTCAGGAAGTGGCTATATTACCACCTGCTATCCACAAAGAGCTCCGCTCCTGCAATTTATGGCCTACCCAAGGTCCACAAACTAGGCGTCCCGTTCTGGCCCTTCGTAGATTTCAGGAAGTCTTCAGTTTTTCCACTTAATTACACACTTCAATAAGTCCTTTGGAAGTCTGCCACGCGTGTCTCCAATTCCTACAACTTTTTTCAAAAGGCACGCAACGTACAGATGAACGCAGAGCATGCAGTGGTGTCCTTCGGTGCCACGTTATTGTTCACCAGTGTGCTGGTGAACCCGGCCGTCTTTACGTGTGAAGAGCTTTTGCAAAGAGGCACCACTCTCGAGAACCACACGCCATTTTATATCCATAGTCTCTGTCGTTTGCGGGGATTATGCCTTCGGATTGCATGTTTTAAGTATTGCTCTAAGTACGTACTTTTCGCACGGACACGATACTGCCATAGGCGCTTCTAAAGGGTGTTTCACGTAATATGAACCAAGCATTTTAAAAAAAACTGGTAAACCGCAGCCCGCTGAAATCATTGATACATTGTTCGCTATCATGTCGCGCTCCTCCGAATATTTTTTCATTGCGCTTAATTAGTTATTTAACTATGATGAATTATGCAAATTTTCAAATATTAATCTAGGTGCCAAAGCCTTTACGTTAGGTTGTAGAGCAGGTTTATAAACAGCCGATCCAGTTTATTGTAGCATCGTATCTCCTATGGTGTCCTTTATTCCGGCCTCTAGGCCATTCGTCTGGTGATGATAGGGTCTTGTCTTCCTATGTGTAGCGCCACTCACTGGCATGACCGATTCCAAGAGTTTGGCACTGAAAGCGGTACCTCTATCCGTGGTAAGTGCCGGTGAGCCATGCCTCAGGACGATTTGTTCCACAGATAATTTCACAGCCTCGGCTATTGTGCCGCGCTGCAGGGACTTGATTTCAGCGCAGTGAGTAAGGTAATATGTGGCGACGATGATCCACCGGTTTCTCGAAGATGAAGTTTCGAAAGGGCCGAGAAGGTCCAACTATCTCAAACGGGATTCTGGGAACTTGTACGGGATGTAAAAGTTGAGCTGGCCTTACAAGGGGTCTTTCCTGTCGGTGACAATTGCAGCACCTGCACACGTAATGTTGCACTGTAGCCGCAAACTAGCTCTATTGGATGCGAGCCAGGGTGCAGGCGTAGCCGAGGTGACCGGCGGTGGGCTCTTCTTGACATGCCTGCAAGGTTTTTTCTCGGAGAGGCGCTGGGACGACGTGGAGACAGCAGCTTCCCTGGTAGCACATGATGTTGCCACAACATTGCAGCAATGTTACCTATGTTGTACTTTGTTGCACAACGTTCAACAACTTGTTACAATGTTAGCACAACGTTGCAAAATGTTGCGCAACATTAGCACACTTATAGCAATGTTGTTTAAACATTACTGATGGGATGTTGCTGCAACATTAGACAACAACATTGCTAAAACGTTACACACGCAACTCAGCACCAACGTTACACTGCCATATGTTAGCGTAACGTTGCAAAATGTTGTTTTATGTTTCTGTGAAAATATATTAAGGCGAAAAACTAATGGCTCATACTCACAGCCATGACCCTGTCCGTGTCCATACATCTGAAGTGAGTCATACCTTGTAATTACTACTCAGAAGTCATGACTAGCTAGTCATTAACTAGTGAACTAATTAGTAATGGCTAACTAGTCATTAAGGAGTCAACTAATTAGTCATGCCTCGTTAGTCATTAACCAGTCATGACTAGTTAGTCAAATAATTAGTCATGACAACGTAGTCATTAACCAGTCATGACTAGTTAGTCAAGTAATTAGTCATGACAAAGTAGTCATTAACCAGTCATCACTAGTTAGTCATGACTAGTTGGTCATTATCCAATTAGTCATGGGTCATGACTAAGTCGCCCCATAGCCGCCTTCTGTGTGTCTACGGCAAGCTGTGGGGAAAGGCTTTCGCCTCGCGCACTATGGATCGTCAGAGTGCACCCTGAATTTTTTTTTAGTTTCTAGCACAAAATATTGAGCAAGCACACAAATTTATGGGGCGTCCCTAAAGTGTTTCAGTGAGCTTTTCAAAAATTCGAAAAATGTGGCGGTTGATAAAGAAAGCAATTTTTTTTATTAAAAAGCTTTCAGCCGCGGAGGACCACTTTTTGGAAAGCGTGCTAATCAGCTAAAATTGCTGATTGGTGTCTTGAAGGAATTGCGCTTTCGTAGCCGCTGTGAAGAGGATAAATATAAAAATAAAATATATATTCTGTCCAGCCGTGTAGCCTGAAGATATGAAATAAAACAGCGCAAGAGATGCGAAGTGGTGTCTGTGTATACCCAAGTACGAACATCCTGTTGGCAACAGTGAAACAACAAAGAATATGGCGGCTTGAAGCGGCAGGTCGGTGTCAACCGGTCTCAATCTGTACGCCGAATAACGCAATCGGGCCTAATCAAACATTACAATGGTGTCAAAGTGCTCTTTTGACTTGTGTAAGTGGAAAGCAAGCGACTAGTGCATCGCGCCAATCCTCGCCGACATCGAGCGGAAACAACGAAGCGCGAACGTGGCGGTCTGCGACCAACTGACCTCAGCTGTACCGGTCACGACTGGTCCAAGTGGGCTGAGGGACTCGAGATCATTTTTGTAGGATGCAACACTACGGCGGATGCACGCAAGAAAGCGCCTCATCATAAGATCGGCGAAAAACACAGTAAGTCCCCTTACGCGTTTTACGCATGGCTCAGATGGCTCCATGCTTGGCTCAGATGGCTCCCTCGGCACTGTTACTTTGGAAACGCCGAACTTGAGATAAAGAATAAGATAATCCTTGCCTCAGTGCCGTCTCGTATCCGGAAGGGCACTATGCTACAAGGGTGAATGTCTTGGAACGTTGAATGTGGTGTGCCCGAAATCTTCAAGAGCGCCGACCGCGACGCGAGTGTGCCTGCTGCGCACAAGCGTGGTCAGCACCGTAGCCGACAACACAGCGGAAACGTCAGACAGATGCCTTGGAAAGGCCTGAGGTGAAAGATGCTTAGTCTAAATCCCGTAGTATTTTTTAGACTGTGGTTGAAGCATTCTGGCGGTGTCCATTCCACATGCATCCCGGAGAATTTCTTGACTGGTTACTTGTTACAGTTCATTTTCGCCGCTGACGTGTGATGTACCGGACTGATATGGCTTTAACCAATGTACACATCCAAATTAAGAGTACTCCCCTATTTTCTGACGGCCCATATTCGCTACTGAGAAGTTCGAGGTGTAAAGCTTAAAATATCAGTGTAGCTGGAGAGAGCTGGAAGCGGAAGCAAATACTAATAAATTGTTCTAGTGTGACAAAAAGTGCTCTGAAGTGCCGTTGTGGTCTTCTTGTCGCGCGCGGGCTCAAGTCTCGAGCTCGCAAACAACCTGCTAATTATGTGTTTTGCTTCCCATCTTCGTTTCTTTCTTTTTGGGCTTTATGATCTTTGTCATTCCACGCCACGATTGCTGGTTTGGCTCACATGGACTATCTCGAAAGGATGCCTTAAATTCATATTGCTCTGTTCCCTATTCGCAGCACTTGCAACCCAATGAGCAGTCAAGTTTCTGTTGATGAAAATTGCTATTTGCGTCAGCATGGAAGGTAGATCTTGAGCGTTCTCTGTCTCTTGAAAGACGGCCGTGAGAATATTAAGATCAATTTTGGTAAACTGTCACATGGTTTTATCTAGCCAGTCAGAGGCAAGTGCTTTGAAATTTTTAGTACAAATTTCTCCTGGTCGCTGGGGAAATAGACACTGTAAAAGTGTTTTTCTCTCGAGAAGACGAAGTGATGGGCCCTGACACTTGGCACAGGAGCAGAAACTCAGTACAGATATTGAAATACTTGAGTGAGACCACACATATCTGTCACATGTGGACCACGACAACCTTGCGTCAACAGTATCGGAGGTCATTTTGATCTAGCCATGTCACTTTCAGAGCATCACTAGTAGCTGAAAGCCTCGGTTTGCATTTCTTGAAAGCCACTGCGGTGCTGAATTTTTCTTTGCATATGAATAGGTCCTAGAGACTTAAATTCAAGGCTCAAATTAAGTTTTATAAACTGGTCTGCTTTACCATATGCAGGCAAAGAATGCGCACAAATGCCAATAAAAAGATCAAAATAATTTAGAGTAAAGATGAAGTGTAATGCCTTTAGACCCATTACATTCCAGTAATTAGTTAATTAATTACTTGTCTTTTTCTAAAAAACTTTCTACTGAATTCTTCAAAATTTGTCATGGCTCGCAATTCTCTCTAATTGTAGAATAGGTTTTGTATGCCATTTGCTGCAATGGCTGATCACACAACCTTCTGCATTCTTGGTTTTGAACTTTTCAGTGGAAGCGAAGAAAAAGTTTGCGAGAGTAACAGAGAAGGTGCACTCATATGGAGCTGATTGACTATGCTATGCCCCATCAAGGATTAAGCAAAGGTGAGCAACTGTTTCTGCATAAGTCGTTCACCTCAGTGCTTTGTCAAATATGTGGAGAGATGCAGCTGCTGCAAGTGCAAGATGTTTTTTGAGTGTATTGTGCTTTATGAGCACAACTGTCAGCACATACTGTGACATTCAACTTGGCCGACAGCAGACCTTAGTCTGGACAGCACCTGTGGAACAGTTATGACAGCGGCTGTATGGTGGTATTGTGAACTAGTAATTCTATAGAATATCTCTCCCTGCTCATGTTTTTCTCTTTTTATGCACAGTATTATTTACAGATACGCTCCTGGGACAACAGAAGGTTCAAAAACAAACTGAACAAGGTGTCCATATAAACCATCTGCAGTGGAGACTCTCAGCTATACCGTGCTTTGGTTGTGAACACAAATTCATTTTACCATGACTTCTCTGCAGTCATAGCACTGCACTGCAAAGAACATCTAAGTTTCATGTTTCGCACTCTTCATGGCATGTTTCTGTCAAAACATGTCTGTGGTATAAGTGATTGCATACAAAAGCTAGTAGAACATTTTTGTTCTTGCAGGTATTCTCCATCAGATTTCCTAGTTTTAAGTGCAACTTTTTTTTTACTTTGCAGAACATTGGCTACACTCAGCAGGGACTCGTGCAGGATGCAGCATTGCCGATTACAGGCCAGAAATATCTCCATTAGTTGCGAGGTCAAGCTTCAGAGAGCAATAAAAAGTCTTACTAGTCACTCTGCACATTTGTTTGTCTGTTTAAGCACTGCCGTTCTTACAAGCTGCTGGCTGGTCAAGCTATGAACGGCAGGAGCACAATCTTCAGGGTCTGCATGCAGCATGCGTGCGTATATTGTATGTTACTGGAATGTTGTTTTATGTTTCCTGAAACATTACATAACGTTGCTTAAACGTTTCAGCAATGATGCAGCAACATTGTTGAAACGTGGCAGCAACGTTGTTGTGATGTTGCATGCTAACGTTACCTGAATGTGATTTCAAGAGGACATTATCCACGTTGTAGCAACGTTGCAGTCAAACATTGCTGCAATGTTGCTGCAACATTTTGTGCTACCAGGGTTCAGGTTGGAGAAAAATTTGCTTTGTACAGCACGTTGTTGCCGATACAAAAGGAGGGCTGAGTTGGTGCGAAGGGCTGGGGAACTCCAGTGGTACGTGCTTCCAGGTAGTCGATGAGAGGTTTCAGGGTCGGGTCCTCACGTCGCTCATTGCAAATAGTTGCTGCACCACGGCTGCGATGAGAAGAAAGTACGGTTCATTGTCTTCGCGCGCAGCTTCGACTGAAGACCTGGACAAGCAGTCGACCTCGTTGTGCTGGCTTCCTGATTTGTACACGATCCTCATGTCGAACTAACGAAGATGTAAACGCCAGCCTGAAAGGTGGCCAGAGGGATCGCGCAAGTTCATCAGCCAGCAGAGAGAGTGGTGGTCGCTTACAACTTGAAAATGTCGGCCGTACAGGTAGGGTAGAAATTTCATTACCGCGCATACAACGGCGAGACATTCTTTTCCTGTTGTGGAATAATTACATTCAGCACGCAAAACATTGCGCCTGGCGTATGCTATCACGCGCTCAGCGCCGTCCTGCCATTGGACGAGTAAAGCACCGAGGGACACGTTGCTGGCATCTGTGTGGACCAGACTCTCGGCACGAGAATGAAAATGTCCATGGAAAGGTGTGGTTTGCAAGTGGCGCCCTAAACCATCAAGTGCCTGTTGCTTCTATTCTGTCCACGTGAAGAGGACGTCCTCTCTTGTCAGACGCGTCAACGGTGCAGCCTGTCGGGAAAAGTTGGCAGTGAACCGCCGCTACTAAGCGCAGAGGTCCAGAAAACGCCGGACCGTTTTCTTGTCCGAAGGAGTGGGAAGTTTGGCGACGGCAACGGTTTCAGCAGGATACGGTCGGACTCCACAATGCGTGGCGATATGGCTTGGTTAAAGGAATTCCTCATAACCAAATGGGCATCTTTTAGGCCTTAACATCAAGTCAGCAGTTATTATAGCTCGTAGCACGGTCAAGAGGCGCTGGAGGTGTTCTTCAAACGTTGGCGAAAATGCAACGTCGTCCAGGTATACCAATCACGTTTGCCATTGTAGGCATCGTAAAGCAGCGTCCATCACTCTTCAAATTTTCCCGGAGCAGAACGTAAATCGAATAGAAGGACCTTGAACTCATCAAGGCCGTCCGGCGTCACGAACGCTCTCTTCTAGCGATCCCGCTCATCAACTTCGATTTGGCAATGGAGGCTTTTTAAGTCCAGCGAAGAAAAATAAATAGCGCGCGTGCCGCAGCCAGTTAAGAAAGTCGTCAGTGCGTGGTAAAGGGTAGATTTCTTTTTTTGTGACCAGCCTAAGTTTGCGGTAGTGAAAGGAAATTCGCAGACTTTTAGTCAAATCCTCTGGGGAAGCCCACCGACTTCTCGATAGCTGGACAACCCATCCTGCAGTATTTCTTGGAATGACACACGTTATAGGTTTTATTCAACCGGTCGAGTACTGTCATCAGTTAATGTGCGGTGCTTTGCGAGAGGCATCTGCTTGACTGCTGGCGTCGACGGGAAACAATCTTGGAACTGATGCAGAAGGCCGAGTAGTCTTTGCCCCTCGGCTGAATGTAAGCCTGTGTTTACATCAAGGACCAATTGTGGTGTTCGACTGGTGGATGCTTCACTCTGGAGGGCAAGACAGTTATGAGTTTCGGCGATGCCCTCGAATCATGCGCCCCTAATGACCTTGGCGATGTATTGCCGTTCGGTCGCGAAATTTGTTAGAACATCTCCCAGGCCGTTGGTTAGAGTTACGATACCACTCGTGACGCAGACCCCATGAAAGAGCGCAAGCGCAGTGTTCTGTTCCGCAACTCGTCAGCACTGCTCCGATCGTCACATAGGATGTACAAAATTATTTTGTATCGATAACGACCGAAAAAAATGGCTGTGGCTTAGCTTGGTTAAGCCCGGTAATTGCGAAAGCAATATCCGTAGCTTCGCCATGGTTCAGCTGGTAGTGTAGCTGGTGGTGGTGCTTGTGGTTAGACTTGTGGTGATGCATCGGTTATACAATCCAATCCATTGAAATCGAATCCAATCTAATCCAATGCAATCCAATCCAATTCGATCCAATCCAATCCAATCTAATCCAATGCTGAAGTGGTCGTGTGTAGATTACCGTTATCCCGGTGTGTGATGAAGAGCGCTGAAAGGCGCGCCGCGCGCGGCGGGCGCAGGAGTTAGGCAGCAGCTACCAAGCGCGGCCTCGCCTCGCGACGGCACAAGTTGGAGCCCTGCTCTTGCAGCTGTGACGTCACACCGCTAGGCGCGCGGCGCGCGGGGGGCGCAGGAATTAGGCAGCAGCTACAAAGCGCGGCCTCGCCTCGCGACGGCACAAGTTGGAGCCCTGGTTTTTGCGGCAGATGGTATGACGTCATAGCAGAGGTCAAGCTAAAGGTCAATTGTAGCTACCGCGGCATCGCCACGCGAGGAGCTGAAAGTGAAAGTAGTGCTTTCGCAGTAATAAACTAGAACCACACCCAAGGGCATGAGAGGGGCTAAAACATATATGAGCCATGGCAATCAAGGCTGCTAAGCTTGACTAAGCCTTGCCGCGTCGTCCAGTCTTGGAGGCCGTGCATGAGCATTACGAACGCTGCCACAGAATGGACTGCGTAGCGGCACTGCACCCTTCATCCCGCGGATACTGATCACCGCAGGTAGTACGCAGCATCAGTGTGGGCCCTGTTTTTTGAACAGACGCCTTATAATTATACCATGGCGAGCCTTATTTGAACACTGAGCCCGTTGTTCGAAAAGTATTCGAAAGTTCGTAACTCGTTCGATACGGTTTGAAAAATTTCGAAAATACACTATTTGACCTGTTCGAGATTTTCAAATATTCGCACACACCAAACGGAAAGCATGTAGCAAGACCTCACCAAAGGTATCTAAAAAGAGATAAGAATAGGAAAGAATGAGGAATTCATACCTGTTGATGCAAAGCAACTGCTAAATGCCTTGAAATTGTGGGTGTATGCGAGCGTACAAAAATACTGCACCAACATTGTGACACGTATCAGTTCAGGCTGGGTGAAGTACCTTAATTACATCTGCACTTGTTAGCAATAGCTTCACGTCGTAAGGTTCCGAGGGATGGTTGCAATTATTATATCATTGCTTATTCTTTTAAGGAGCAAACGAAAGTTACTGCACAGATAAGGAAAGTACGTTTCAAGAGTGGAATTCGTGAAGGCGCACATGCTTGTCGCAGAAATGTGGGTGTGATGCCACACATCAAGCGCTTTGGCACAAGATTTTTTGATGCGGAGCTCCTTCTTGCCTCATGAGTTGCGTGGACAGATGTGTCCCTCTCTGTCGAATCCATAGCCGATCCAGAAATAAAGATAAGCATCTAAACGAGCCAAACCATAATTAAGCAAGGCAAACCAAAATACACAATCAAATCCATAATCCAACAACGCACGAACTGTCAACTAATAAATAAGAAAAGAAAATTGGGGTCAATGCAGGAGTAGAACCCGGGCTCGCGGAGTGCGAGATGGGGACGATTTCACTGCGTCACGACAGTCTTTTTGTTCTTTTTTGCCTTTTTAGACTGTTTACTGTAGGTCACAAACAGATAATAATCTGCATTGGACTCTCTAATGTCAGGAGCGGACATGAGTTCCGCTCACATGAGACACAGCGAAGCGACGTTTGCAGTTGGATAAAGGTGCGTCAGGTGGATGGAGAGTTGTCTTAAAAACGGATCTTGGAGATATGTACTGAGGCGTACATGCATCGGCGCCTGAGTTTTAGATCTGCATGGATAGGGGAGTGGGGGGCAGTTAGCACCCTCTTTCTTATTCATTCATCCTTCCCCCTTCCTGCACGAATTCTCCTTGGCAAGATATATTTATTTATTTAGTTTTACTCTCAAGATACAGAGTACATTACAGAGGGGAACGGTGATTAGCAAAGTCAAGAAATAGGCAGTCAGATGAAAAAGGGGAGTTCAAATAGAAGTATAAGTCGTAATTGAAAGAAAGTAGTTGATTGTCACCAGAGGAAAACTTTCGGAAGCCTTGCTCTGCTAGAGAGAAGTTCCACCTACAATTTGGATAATTTCATGGTGTGAATTGTTTTGTCGAGCTTTTTCTGTGTAATTAATACTTCTTTTGCCTTGTTCCCCCATATTATTTTTATACGTACTAATTTCTATGAACATTGCACTTAGAATTGCATATTGGCATTGTGCAAATTATTTTGTAAGATTTTCTATGCATAACTGACATTTTTTGTTCTATTCTGCAATTCTGTAAATGTATATGTTGTTATACTAGAATTTTGTTGTCACCAAATGCCATAAAAAGGGGCTCGAACGTAATCGAACGAGGGCAAAAAGTTGAGCAAGTTGGTAAATATTCATGATGGTTTCAAAGTGCGACAAGACGGAGACGAAAATAAAAGAACAATAAACGTTTTTTGTGGCTAGTAAGCGCTTGTCATGTGTGTTCTTTTGCTTTCGTCTCCGTCTTGTAGCGCTTTGAAACCATCATGAATCAAGTGGACTTGCTTCACTTTTCGTTCGAGTCCCCTCCGTTGTTTTGAACGGAAATAAACTCAATTTGAATTTGAATTTGGGTTCGATCCCGGCCGCGGCGGCCGAATTTCGATGGAGGCGAAATTCTAGAGGCCTGTGTACTGTGCGATGTCAGTGCACTTTAAAGAAACCCAGGTGGTCGAAATTTCCGGAGCCCTTCACTATGGCGTCCCTCATAGCCTGAGTCGCTTTGGGACGTTAAACCCCAATAAACTAAACCAAACCAAACTTTTAACGACGTATCTGGTCGGCCCTCCAGATTGTCCCGCCGAGGAAATGGCCTCGACGATGACGAAGACAGCTGCTCCCTTCTAGGTGCTGAGCTCCAGCCCCTGGTATCTGGCTCGCGGGCAGCCTCACTTCCACCTCTCACCTCTAAATCTGAGCATGGCGGGACACCCTCGGTGTAGGCGCTCTCCCCTTTCCAAATCGGCTTCCCCTATTACAATTACTCAATGAAACTGTCGGGGGCTCCGGTCCCGCTCCAAGCGGGTCGACCGGCCGGCTTTTCCTTTCAGCCTTTGAGCATTTGCCAGCCATGGTAGCCCTCCAAGAGTCAAAGGCGCCACACTAACAAATTATACGACGTTCCAGCAGGACCCCTCGTCTTGTCTATGCGCCCATAGAAATTATACAGCCAACCAGGTCGACTTAAACATGCCACTTGAACACTGCTATGTAATGGCGACCCTCCTCCCAATCCGCAAGCAGCACCCACTGTTACACGTACTCAATGTATACTGCAATCCGAAAATGCCGAATATATCACTCGCGGACCTCTTTAGCCGCGCGCTGAGAGTTGCGGGTCGGGACCCTCTCGTGAATGTGGGCGATTTTAACGCTCCCGCTCGGATGTGGGATTACTGCCGTGAATTTGCCGTGAATTCCGAGCAATTTGCCAACAGCCATTCCCGTCAATGGCTGGCAAATCGGTGAACCCTGCGGATGTGACTAATATTTATCATGAAAAGCCATGCACATCTTTCTTCCTGTTGAACACTCAATCAGCGCGCAATAAGTCTGATGAGCTGTGTGCCTTGTTTTCATGTTTTGGCTTTTCATTTGATGTTATTATGCTTTGTGAAACATGGTACCGACACGACCACGAAGTTATACAGATCCCAGGTTACACAAGACACTACTTAAATCGCTCAGTCAGGAACGGTGGAGGCGTACTTTTCATGGCCAGGGAGAATTTTCAGTGTGAAAAAATCGACGAGTTTACGGCGGTTACAGCGGACTTTGAAATCTTGACTGTCGTTCACAACAAAAGCATATTTTCTGTTTTATATCGCCCTCCAGGCGGGAACGTTGCAAACTTTTTCACATTTATGGAAAACTTCTTATCCTGGATAAATGAAAACAGGTATGAACTCGTCTTGGGCGGCGATATAAATATTAACATGTTGAACGAAACGCAGCTGAGTACTGATTTCACTCGACTTTTAGAAGCTAATGCATGTTTCAACACAATTACTGCTCCAACTCGCATTAGCAAGGACTGTGAAAGTTTGCTAGATGTTTTCATTATAAACACTGAATCTCGAACTATTAATTCCGGAGTAATCAGCGCTCATATTAGCGATCATTTGCCAGTATTTCTTCTCTTGGAATCGTATGTCTCGAGTAAAGAGCCAAAGCAGTGTCCCCCGATCACTATCCATGATATTAATCCAGCTACACTCGAGGATTTCCATACAAGAATATCAAAAATAAATTGGCTCGACGTGTACAATCAGTCTGACGCAGACGCCGCGTACGAGTCATTTCTGTGTCTTTTCAAAAAGGCTTACTCGGAATCTTTTCACCCTAAAACACTGAAGCCTAGAAAAGCTAGAAAACCTTGGATAACCAGTGCACTTCTGAAACTAATCAAGCAAAAAGATGCTCTATTCAAACGTTTTTTGGACACAAGAGACACGTGCCATCTATCCGAATTTAAGAAATTTCGGAATAAGTTAACTGCAACCCTCAGACAAGCTAAGAAAGATTACCTTCATAGGTTGTTTGATCCTGAAGCTGTAAAGCGGACGGACATCACGTGGAGAAACCTTAGCGCAGTGCTTAACATTGGACGTCAGCATCCAGAGGGCGTACGAGAATTGATTATTAATGGGGAACTTTCATCAGGCGCGCATTTAGCAAACGCTTTTAATAATTATTTTGTGTCCCTAGTGAATAGTTTGCACGATCCTCGCTCCGCAGAGTACGTCAATTCCAAAACTTGTGATAGTGCTTTTCTGCATCCAACTAGCGCCGAAGAAATTTGTCTTGCGTTCTCCGCTCTGCGAAACAGTAAAAGCTGCGATATTGATGACCTGCAAATACGCCCCGTAAAACACGTTTTAGACCTGATATGTCCAGTTCTTGAGCATGTGTATAATTTGTGCTTTGTAAACAGTATATTTCCTAAGCGCATGCAACTCGCAAGGGTTACAGTGCTCTTCAAAGCCGGTGATAGAAACAACATGTCTAACTACAGACCAATATCCATTTTACCTGTATTTTCAAAATGCCTAGAAAAATTAATAACACTCAGAATGACCGCTTTCTGCGAAAAACACAATATCCTTACTGACTGTCAGTTCGGTTTCCGAAAGGGTCGTTCGACAGAGTTAGCTCTACTAACACAAAAGGAACTAATATTACAAGCATTTGAGCAAAATTTTGTGACACTAGGCATTTTCATCGATTTTTCAAAGGCCTTTGACACAATTAATCACACCACACTGCTAACAAAACTTGAAATTTATGGTTTCAGGGGCCCATTCCTTAGCTTAATCAAAAGCTATCTGCAGTTCAGGTGTCAGAGGGTTTCAATAAATAACTGTCTTTCAGATAACTTACCCATTCATTCTGGTGTACCTCAAGGAAGCATTCTTGGACCTTTGTTATTTAATATTTACATTAACGACATAATAAATATTGACACCACTGCCCAATTCATCATATACGCTGACGACACTAGTCTGTTTTTTACATCTGGTTGTGCAAGGGACCTGTTGGCTCTTGCGAACGCTGCTTTAAGCGAACTCAATCGATGGAGTTCATTGAATTCACTGTCTATAAATAAAAGCAAGACAAAGGCTGTACTTTTTCAACCTAAAAACAAAAATGTCCACATTGACGGCCATTTGCAAATGGGTTCCTCGGTTATCAACATTGTGCCATCCATTAAGTGCCTCGGGGTCGTATTTCAAGAGAACTTACTTTGGAATCTTTGTACAGACTCAGTTGCTAACAAAATCGCTCGTGTTGTGGGGATACTAACGAAACTTCGATTTTTTCTTCCCTTGAGCGTGAAAAAGCTGCTTTACAACTGTCTCTTCCTGTCCCATCTGAATTACTGCCATTTAGTGTGGGGAAACACCACAATGTCTAACATCACAAAGCTTTATCTTTTGCAGAAGAAAGCAGTGCGCGCTATCGCTAATTCCTCATATGACGCTCATACGCAGCCTCTTTTCAGTGCCCTTAACTTACAGCCTGTCACCTCCATATATCGTAGTATTTTACTCAAGCGTTTCACTACTGCGAAAAAACAGAACACCAAATTCTTCGAGCATTTATCTCTATTGACAATGAGTTCTAACATTTACAACACACGTCACAGAGAAACATGGTACGTTCCTAAAACGCGCACTAACTACGGTCAACAAATGTTACGCCACACACTGCCATCTTTGTTAAACTCATTAGAAACTTAATAACGTAGCTCTCCTTTTATGGGCTCATTGTGGATTCGTTTTTTTGTTTTGTTTGCTTTGCTGTAGTATACACTGACGCCATGAATGTCTAACCAATTTTCTTTGCTTGTTAGTAACTTATTATTTATGTTTGTGAATTTCAAAGCTATTTTATTTCTATAATTTTATGCTTTATGCTTTCTGCTTTTTAAATCCTTTCAGCATTCTATCATTGATTTTTTTTTTGGCCGTATGTATTTCTGTTATAGCATCGAATGTTATAGAATGTTCACTAATACTTTTTTTTTCGTTTATCCATTATTCTATCTTTGCGTTCTCTTTATTTGTGCACAGTGCCATTTCTGTAGGGGGTACAGACCCCGTCAAGCCAAATCCATTTGGCTTTTTGTCTGCACTCCCGTCATCTGTACATGTATAGATGCAAATAAACTTGAATTGAAAAAAAAGAGAAGCGGGGACGCAAGTTGGCGGAGCTTGCGTCAACGCTGGGCCTCACTCTTCACACTGGCCCAGTCCACCCAACTCGTACAGGCAACTCCATGATTAAGGATACATATCTGGACTTGACCTTCGCCCGAAACATTCAGTATGCACACTGGGTCAACACCGAGGAAACCCTTGGCAGCGACCACTGCCTCCTGAACACTACGATTAGGACCCATCCTTTCGCGCGACCAACAGCACAAGCCCGACTCCCAGATTGGACCAAGTTCAGGCAAAATTATAACACTGCAACACCATACATGAGCAAGGCTACCACTAGACTTGGTCAGAACAATCGGTCTCTGGTCTTCGCTCATCCGAAACTCAAATTCAGCTCTCAGAGGCCGTCTGGGATGTGGACAACCACATGCTCCACCTCTGGGAGGCACGGCATTGCCTTGTCCGTCGGTGGCGCCGGCAAAAGCACAACCAGAAACATAAAGCTTGTGGGGTTTTAAATGGGGAGATAAATGCGTTCTCCCCGTTCAAACGCGGCTGACCAAGTTCAAAACAGCCGGACCCCACCCCGTGGTCGCGTACGCTACCAAGCGCACGCCGACCACGGCGGGTCTTGCTCTGAGGGAACAAAGGAGCGACACACTGGCTGACACAAACAAGGCATTTATTTCTACAACAATAACGCCAGCTAGCAACAAAAATTCAGGGGGCACTTTGACTGTCTAAAGTGGGTAGAGGCGGAAGCGTTTTCCGCACCACCTTCGCTGTTTCTGTGGCACTGGTGGCGTCACATATATTTGAGTACTAATTACTAAGTGATGGCAAATCACTAATTAATTGTTAATTACTGATTAATGCCTGAATGCTAATTAACTGCTAATTAATGACGCTTAAGCTTGAACGCGACAGCGCGTTGTAGCGCTGCCAGGGAGTCCACGGAACGCCACCACCCGTTCGGCCCTTTGAACGCAACGCTTTTTGAGGAAAGGAAATGGCGCAGTAATTCTCTGTCATCTCGGTGGACACCTGAACCGCACCGTAGAGGAAGGGAGGTGGGAGTGAAAGAAGATAGATAAAGAGGAGCCGTAATGAAGAAAATGAAAATTGTATTTGAGGAAAGGAAATTACGCAGTAACTGTCTCACATATCTCGGTGGACACCCGTCAAAATTCAGGGGGGCACTTTTTTGACCTAAAGTGTGGTCACTGATGTGTGGTTAAGATGTTAAGCTTCGCCCCTAAGAGTGGAACGCGACAGCGTCTTGCAACGCTGCCAAGGAGTCCATAGAACACCATCGCCCATTCGGTTCTACGCCTCGCTCGTCGGTAAATTGGTTTTTGGGGAAAGGAAATGTATCTGTTTCTCATTTGTCGGTGGACACCTAAACCCCGCCGGAAGGGAATGGAGGAGGATGAGAGTGAGTGAAGACACCGTATTCACTAGACGCGCCTTTGTTCATTCCAAACCATCGAGCTGGCATGGCGGAGTGGATAGCGTGCTCGTCTCTCACGCCGAAGACCGGGGGTGGTATTCTGCCGGTGTCGCCTTTTGCGACATGTCGCATATGGGCGGGGCCTAAAAAAGTGCTTACAGATGCTCGAAGAAACGGAAAAAGCCGCCGGCACTTTCGTCTGCGGTGCATTCATTCACTCCGAGAAGCGACAATTTACCACTGCTGATTCACTAGCAGCAGTAGTTTCGTATCTTTTATAGCAAGAATATTTGCCATCACATGACGTCTAATGTTCAAAAAAACGTTTGCAAATTTAATATAAACTCGCTTTACTTCATTTAAGTCTATAAAACACCGCGAAAAAGCTCCAAATCTATTTTTCTTTCGTTCCGGACGGTTGTGCTAGGTTTCGGCTGCGTTTCGGGCAGTTGCAGACGGTAGCAGTATAGCTGGAGGTCCCATTAGGCTTGCGCGCTCCAGAATCGAGAGCGTATCTAAAAAACTAGGCTGAATTGCAGCTTAAGCTTTATCGTCGAAGCAAGGTAAGGCATAGCGAAAAGTAACAACACCAGTAGTTGCCGGTAAACATGCTGACCGGAATCGCAAGGACTGCTGAATTGGCTGAAGCGGGCGGCTCTCGCTTGAAAGGACGTCGCCATGTTTTCACGCCAAGTGCACAAAAGCCGCAACTGCCGATTGCGTTCGTACGCTAACAGTAGCCCGTCGCCCGCGCGAATCGCTTCAGCGCATTCCGTTGTTCGACTAAGCGTAGTAAATTGGGGCGACGTCACGATGACGTAGCAGGAAGGCGGGTCCGTGTCGTCACGCCGCCGTCACCGCGGCTCGAGCCAATCAGCGAAGAGCGAATGCGACATGTCGCAAAAGGCGACACCGGGAGAATACCACCCCGGGGTTCGATTCCTGAGCTCGACCAATTTCTTAATCGCTTTTATTTATTTATATGGCCTAACTAGTAAAGCTAATTAGGCTAATTGGGTAATTAAGCAATTAACTAAGCTCAGTCCCACTTGGAGCATCACTAAACGATCCCTTCAATTGGTTCTATGGTTACTAGCCAAAGTGCAATTGGCCCCGTTTGAAATTCGCGCACTGTGACGTCACGGCCGTTTCCACCAATTGAAAAGCGTGACATTTTCTGTCGACAACTGCTGCTTACAACGATGAGACATTAAAGGCTTCCGCCTTAAAATACGCTGAGGAATCGAGGACGTCCGACTCACCAGCACGGCTACGAGCGAATGTTCGCCCACGGTAGGGTAGAGGTAAACTCCGAGGCCGGACGGGACGAGGATACCCGGGTTCGAACCCGACCGCGGCGGCCGCGTTTCGAGAGACGCGCGCGTTCGCACGGGGAGTCAGACGTGCTGTTCGTCGGCTCCGCTGATTTTCAGCCGGAGCAGCGGAAGTTTCCGCCTGACCCTAGCAAGTTCATCCCCAACGTGCACCGAAAGCTGTCGGGAACATCTGGACACCAGTTTTTCCAAGGTGGGCCCGGTTAAACCCCTTTTTCGGGCAACACATGGCCCGATCGGGCCGGTGGCGCGGCTAGGCCTAACGGCCGAACCGGTAACCGGCACATCGGGGCCTCTGGCCACTGACGCCAGTATGGCTGCTCCGCAAATCTCCTGCCGAGGCTACGACCCCGAAAATATGCACTGGACAACGGTTAACCCAGCGGCAACCGAAGGCCCAGTTTCGGCAACGGTTACCCCAGCGGCAACCGGAGGCCCAGATTCGGCAAGATTTCGCAGCGCCGCGTTGAACGCCGCAGTGCTGCGCCGAGCGCAAGACCAAGCCTTAAAGCCGGCGTCCGTAGACGCGGCCGGCGTTCACGCCGGAAACCAGCAGTCACCCGCCCCGCACGCGTCGGGCCGCAGTCGGCGACTGCTCACGAAGTGGAAACCGCCTGTTATACCCAAGCCTGCTCCAGACGACTACGTCGTCGTCATCAAGCCCCGGACCCGCGTCTCGTTGTACGAGACTTTCCAGGAGACCGGCTACGGCCGGGCGTTCACGGCTCTCCTGGGCACGCAACCCGCAACTGACCTTACCATAATACCGGTAAGAGAACAAAACCTCATTATTGTTCATACTGCGAAACCTGAGCTAGCCGACCGGATCATCGGCGAATTTGAACTTAATGGACCCGACGGGAGGGTCCCCCTTGTGGGGCACCTGCGCCAAGACGGCAAGGACGTCTGCTACGGCGTCATTACCGTCCGTAACTCTGAAACTACGGACTCGCTCCGTACTAGGCTCCAATGGCGCTACGGCACCATCGTGGAAGTGCGAAAATTTGGGACATCCAACAAAGCGAGACTGACTTTTGCCGGAACAGAGAAGCCACGTTTCGTGCACTACGATTCAGAGCTTGTACAAGTTAGGCCTTACCAGCGAACCATTCCAGCCTGCCGACATTGCGGTGTGGTCGGCCACCGCGTGGACGCCTGCCCCGGCCAGAGGCTGGACCGGTGTGGCCTGTGCGGACAGCAGGCTCTACTCGTTGAGGGGGTGCGGGCCCCTCACCAGTGCAACCCAAAGTGTTCAGTGTGCGGCGGGGCCCATGCCACGGGGGGCCCTGCGTGTACGGCTAAATATCGCGCTATCCAGCCCCCGCATGCCGAGCGCGGCCGTAAATCGAAGCGGAATCGACGCAAGCGTGGCAAGCGTCGCCCGGACAAGCTGAAGGCCAAGGCTGCCGACCAAGCCATGGACCAGCCTGTGAATTCCTCTACCGGGAGCCAGGGGAAACCTCCAGCTGCGCCACCGCCGCCTCAAGCCGGTGCAGCGAAGCCCCTCGGACCTCCCCAGAACGGCGGCTCCAAGACGTGGGCAAACGTTGTCAAGCAACACTCGCAGGTGAGCGGCGCGGGCAGGGCAGCTTCTCCCTTCCCTCCCCCTTCCCAATCCCAACCACGGCCAATCTCTGCCGAACAAAAAGAAATATCTGCTCTCCGCGAGCAGGTTGCAAATTTTCAAAAGCGCCTCGCAATAGCAGAGGCCCGCCAAAATTCCCCCAACCACACCTCTGCCTCACCCGCAGCAGAGGCAATGGAAAGCGACGCAACCCCTTCAGGACAGGCTGCGCATGCCCTCACGGCACTCGAGGCGAGAGTGAGCGCGCTCGAAACTCAAGTTAACAACAGAATAGCCGCATTGGAAACGCAAATCAATGCCACACTTACGGCGGCACTCAACAAAATTAGCCACCTTGCGGCATCTATCCCAAACCTCATAACCGCTCAGTTCGCTCAACTCACCCGCGCTCCCAAGCGCGCTGGCCCGCTCAAAACCTTCGCAGGCCGGCAGCTCAAAGCGTCTAGGCGTCGAATCGCCGGAGAAGAAGAAGAGGTCCCCTGTGCCATCCCCAGTATAGAGAACGCTCCTCTCTTTGGAGCCACTGGCTCTCAAGCCTCCTCTCTCCAAACTCACAACTCTACCCTTGATCATGGCGGGCGCCCCTAGAAATAGGAAGCATCCGCGAAGCAATTCGATCCCTATTCAAATTGTACAGTGGAACTGTCGCGGATTCAAGGCACGCACAAAGCGAGCCGATCTACGCCTTTTCCTTACAACTTTCCCAGAATTACCTGCTGTGGTGGCCCTTCAGGAGCCAGGAAATGGCGCCACCCTTGCCAGTTACACGGTGTACCAGCAGGATGCGCAGAGCTGCCTCTGCGTACATAAAAATTACACGGCCTCCCAGGTTGACCTGGATCTTAGCGCTAATTTCTCCTATGTAATGGTGACGATCCTTCCGCTACGTAAACAGGACCCCCCATTGCACATACTCAACATTTACTGTCCCCCAAAGCTACCAAATGTTACATTCGCAGACATCTTCAGCCGGGCTTTGAAGGTCGCGAATCGGGATCCCCTCATAATCGTTGGGGACTTTAATGCTCCCAGCACCTTATGGGGGTACACACGTGAAGAGAAACGCGGACGCAAGTTGGCGGAGCTTGTTTCCACACTGGGCCTTACTCTTCACACGGATCCCGCGCAACCCACTCGTATAGGTAACTCCGTTACACGCGATACGTGTCCGGACCTCACCTTTACGAAAAATATTCGCTATGCAGATTGGAGGAACACCGAGGAATCCCTCGGTAGTGACCACTGCATAATTACCACTACAATCCATACCAAACCACTCACAAGACCACAGGCCAATGCAAAACTACCCGACTGGACCAAATTTAGGAGCAGCTACACCAATCCTCAATCAATAATGGACCAAGGATACTCAACGTGGTCCCAACACCTGGTATCCCACTTGAAATCAGTCGAGCAAAATGTTCAACTTTCAGAGGCGAGCCCGGCGGTGGATAACCACCTCCTCCACCTCTGGGAGGCACGACACAGCCTAGTCCGCCGCTGGCGTCGTCAAAAACACAATCGGAAACTCAAAATTCGCATCGCGGATATCACCCAACAGGCGGCACAATACGCGGCCCAACTCGCCGACTCCAATTGGGTGCACCGATGCAACACTGCAGCTCGGCAAATGTCGAGTCGGAGTACGTGGCGCCTCTTCCGCGCCCTTATTGATCCGGCACAAACCCGTACTGAGACACAAAAACAGCTTCAAAGGGCTATACATAACTTCACTGGAGACACGGCCAAACTGGCCGATGCGCTCCGCGACAAATATTTGAGTATACACCAGGATCCCCGTGGTCAGGCGTACTCGTATGCAGGTTCCGAGAACGCGGATTTGGATCAACCGTTCCAGCTCCATGACCTAAAAGCGGCCCTGGCTAAAATGAAGCGAGGTACAGCACCAGGCCGGGACAAGGTGACGGTAAAGCTTATTGCCAACCTCCCAGATCCCGCCTACGAAACTCTCCTCGATTACTTCAACACTATCTGGATTGGAGGCACAGCACTCCCCATAGATTGGAAAACGGCACTAGTAACTTTCATTCCCAAGCCAGGTAAAGCCATTAACACCGACAACCTCCGGCCCATCTCCCTCACTTCGTGTGTGGGGAAGCTGATGGAGACTATGGTCCGCGACAGATTGTCGGCTTTCCTGGAACAGCAAAACATTTTCGCAGACACCATGTACGGTTTCCGCCCACACCGATCCGCACAAGATGTCCTGTTGCAACTTCACAAGGAGATTCTCGACCCCGTCGAGCACCCCAGCAATGATAAAGTAGTCGTCGCACTTGACCTGCGGGGGGCTTTCGACAATGTGACCCACGAGATCATCCTATCCCACTTGTCGCAAACAGACTGCGGGCGCAATACTTTCAATTATATCAAACAATTCCTTACAGATCGCCAATCCTATATCCGGCTGCAAGACACAGAATATGGCCCATATCAACTTGGCACACGAGGGACCCCACAGGGAGCTGTCCTCTCGCCATTACTATTTAATCTGGCCATGATGAAGCTCCCTACCCAGCTGGCAGAGGTCGCCGGTGTGCAGCACGCTCTGTATGCGGACGACATCACCCTCTGGGCAACACAACAATCGGTTGGAGACATCGAGACCAACCTGCAACAAGCGGCAGCTATTGTGGACGAATACGCTCGTCGCTGTGGTCTTGAATGCTCCCCGAGCAAATCTGAATTTGTGCACATACGCCCCAACTCAAAGTGCACAACCAAAATTGCCCTTTCCCTACTTAGCGGACCGATACCTGAACACGAGGAGATCCGGGTACTGGGGCTTTTCATTCATCATAGGCGCAAGATAGACACTACCCTAAACAAGCTACGTAAGGTGGGGGACCAGGTGGGTCGGATGCTCCGCCGGGTGTCCAATAAAAGGGGGGGACTACGATGCAAAGATGCCCTGCGGCTGGCCAATGCATTCGTGACCAGCCGGATTTTATATTCGGCTCCCTACCTCCACCTACGCAAATGCGATGAGAATGCCTTAGAAGTAGTTCTCCGCAAGATTTATAAGAGAGCGCTCGACCTCCCCATAACGACGTCCAACAAGCGTCTCCTCGGTCTGGGGATGACCAACACCTTTGGGGAGTTACGAGAAGCTCATCTTAACAATCAATACTTGCGCCTAAGCAAAACACCTGCGGGGAGCCGCCTTCTGACCCGCTTACACATATCCTACGCAACACATACAGAAGAACGGGTCCGCATCCCTGAAGCCTGGCGCTTTGCACTCCAGGTGCGACCCCTTCCGAAGAACATGACTGCAGACACCCATGATGGTCGCCGTCTCGCGCGGGCGGAGGCTATTTCTCAACAATATGGCCATAAGCCAGGTGTCTTCTATGTGGATGCGGCCGGCCCACACCATGGGGGTTGGTACACGGCGGCCGTCATCCACCAAAACACTACAGTTCAGGGCCTTACTTTCCGTGCCCCAAACATTACATTTGCGGAAGAGATCGCCATTGCACTGGCCGCCGCAGATCCAGAGTCCCGAGTCATTATTACGGACTCCAGGGGCGCCTGCCGCAATATTGAGCAAGGGTATATTCCAGACCGTGCTTTCAAAATTCTCCACGCATGCGAATACACAGGGTTTCCGACCCATCGTACCATCGTGTGGGCTCCGGCTCATGCGGGTCTTGAGGGGAACGAGGCAGCAGACGCTGCCGCCCGCGCGCTTACTCACCGGGCGTCGCCTCATCCGCAGCCTGATCCGGAATTCAATTTCAATCCGGCCATCACCTTTAAAGAGATCACCTCTCTTTATCAAAATTTTCATGGTCTCTATCCCCCTCCCTGTAAAGGCCTCACCAGGGTGGAGGAGCGCTGGCTTCTCCGCCTCTATACCAATACTGTACTGTGCCCGGCAGTACTTAAGCACTTCAATTCTTCTTTCTCGGGCGCGTGCCCACACTGTGAGGAGGAGTTTTCGGACACCTACCACATGGTGTGGGCATGCCCTTCCAATCCTGCCTACCCACCCCTCCTCCACCCCACTCGAGAGGACTGGGAAGCTGCCCTGCGCGGCTGCTCCGAACTCCATGCCCAACAGGCATTGGTAGCTAGAGCCCGGGCCGCTGCGGAAGCTACAGGGATCCCGGACTAGGGATCCCTCCTAGTGTTTGTAAGGGGCGGGCCCTTCCGGCTCGCCCCATCGACCTCTCACTGTAAATAGAAATAAAAGTTTTCCTCCTCCTCCTCCTCCTCCGCGTTTCGATGGAGGCGAAACGCAAGAAGCGCCCGTGTGCTGTGCGATGTCAGTGCACGTTAAAGATCCCCAGGTGGTCGAAATTATTCGGAGACCTCCACTACGGCACCTCTTTTTCTCTTCTTTCTTTCACTCCCACCTTCCTCCCTTCCCTCACGGCGCGGTTCAGGTGTCCGCCGATATATGTGAGACAGATACTGCGCCATTTCCTTTCCTCAAAAACCAATTTACCAATTTTACGCGCCAGCCGGCGAAGAGAGGAGCGGCTCGCGCGAACGCCCACGCTCTTCCCCGGCCCCAAGCAGAAAAATTCAGGAGGCACTTTGGCTCTCTGAAGTGCTGCAAGGCGGAAGCGTTTCCTGGCGCACTGGCCCTCCAACCCATTGCCACACTTCACATAACCCCTACTGCCACTTCGGAGGAGGCCGAAGAGGCCGCCATTGCCCTGGCCATCACCCGCACGGAAGCGCGATATATACTGTCAGATTCCAAAACTGCCATACTAAATTTTGCTCGCGGGAGAGTTCACGTCCCTGCATTTCGCATACTGGACTCCCTCGCCGCGCACCCGCCCCGCCATGTGGAGCTGATATGGGTGCCTGCCCACTCCGGGAATCCCGGAAACGAGGCCGCCAACGCTTTAGCCCGAGCTTCTCTCAACCGGGCACCGGCGGCCTCCGACCTGGGGTTCTCGCGGGAGCGCATGCACTCATTCAGTGAAATGACGCAGGCCTACAAAGCCGAGCGTCGGCTCTACCCCCCACCTCATCCTTCCCTCGACAATTACCATCAGACACTTTGGAGGCGGCTCCAAACACGCACTTTGCCCTCCCCTTATATACGCTCGCGATATCACCCAGTCCACACGAACCCTTCCTGTACCCTCTGCCACCACCCCAAAGCCACCCTCGACCATATTCTTTTCCTCTGCCCGGCGGATCCTCCCCCGCGGGGCCTGGAGCACCTTACCTCATGGGAGGCTTGGGAGACCCTACTGCGCTCGGAGGACCCGGCCAAGCAAGCCATCGCCACCGGCCGGGCTGCCAGCGTCATGAGCCTCCGGGTCATGAACGTTTGAGTGCAGTGGGGCCGTTCGGGGGCCCAAGGACCGACGTGTCCAAAACTCCCTTGTTATAAATAAAGTTTTCATCATCATCATCATGGCGCACTGTTTGTTTTTATTTACTCTTTATTTTTCATATTTTTTCTCCTTTTCTTATTTTTATTGTTTTTTATTTCTATATTCATATCTTATTTTTATTTTGTTCTTATTTTGTTTAGTTCTTAATTTTATTTTTTATTCTTTCTTTTCTTGACTTTATTCCTTTTATTTTATTTACGAAACCCATGCATTCACTTGATGCGCCTTTATTCATGCTCGAACCTTGAGCCTTCGTGGTGGAGTGGTAGCGTCTCCGCTTCAAATGCCAGAAGCTCTGGTTCGATTCCCACCCTCGGCGCAGTTTCTTTTTAAGCAGTGACGCCGAAAGGCGGACAAATCTGCCGACACGGCTGCCAACGCGTCTGCTAACGACAGTATGGGGCATTAAAGGCTTTCGCCTTAAAAGAACCGTCTCTCCCCCCACCGCGCGAGCAGCAAACACGCCATCCGTGGTGCTCGTATCGCTGCGACTCCAGTGCCCTCTCTGCCCTGTTATTCAATCTGGCTATGATGCATCTACCGGCCCAGCTGGGCGCTGTCGCCGGGGTGCAGCAAGCGCTGTACGCCGATGACATCACCCTGTGGGCCACACTGGGTTCCCTCGGAGACAATGAGGCCAACCTGCAGGAGGCGGCGACCATAGTGGACCGTTATGCTCACCGCTGCGGCCTCCAATGTTCCACCCAAAAGTCTGAATTTGTGCACATACGCCCCTCACCAAAGTGCCCAGCCAAAATTTCATTGCCTCTTGAGACAGGTCCAATACCTGAAAATATCGAAGTCCGGGCACTGGGGCTCCTTATACATCAAGACAGACGGTCAGAAACAACATTGGCCAAACTTCGTCAGGTGGGGGACCAGGTGGGCCGCTTGGTCCGCCGGGTTCCAAACAAGCGCGTGGTGTTACGATGTAAGGACGCCTAGCGGCTGGCGCATGCATTTGTAACCAGTCGAATTTTATATTAGACTCCATATCTCCACCTGCGGAAGCAAGACGAGGATTCACTTGAAATCATCCTCCGCAAACTTATTCAGCGGGCTCTGGACATCCCCGCGAACACCTCCAACAAGCGCCTCCAGGGGCTGGGCATGCTGAACACATTTCGGGAGCTCCGGGAAGCCCACTTGACCAACCAATACACACGTCTCTCGAAGACATCGTCGGGTCGCCGCCTCCTTGCCCGACTACACATCCAACACACCACTCTCATGGAAGATCGCATACGTATTTCATCCCAGTGGAGATGCGCCCTCTACGTGCGCCCTCTTCCCGCGAACATGAACCATGAGGTCCATATTAATGGCCGGCGCCTGCCGTGGGCGGAAGCCCTGGCCCGCCACTATGATCGAAACCCGGCGTATTCTACATAGATGCCTCCGGCCCCCACCATGGGGGATGGTACACGGCCGCAGTCGTACACTAATCCAAAACAGTGAACGGCCTTACTTGTCGAGCCCGTGACATAACACACGCGGAGGAGGTCGCCATTTCGTTGGCTGCATCTGATCCCACTTCCAAAAACAATTATTTCCGACTCGCGAGGGGCCTGTCGGAACGTCGAGCGGGTCTGGGTACCGTAACCTAGCCTCGCATTCTCCAAAACAGCGTCTACACCAGAGACCCCGCTCACCGGCGTATCGTTTGGGCTCCTGCTCACATATGGGCCTTGAGGGAAATGAGGCAGCTGACGCCGCCGCTCACGCGCTCTCACCGGACATTCCCCTCCGACCCCGACGGTCAGCAACTCGAATTCACTCCAGCTTACTCCTTGAAAGACATTGTTTTACTTTATCAATCTGGCCACGGTCTTTATCCCCACCCAAAGGTCTCTCAAAGGCGGAGGAGTGGCTTCTGCTTCGCCCGTATACAATACTTTGCTGTGCCCGGCAGCTCGCAAACACTTGGGCCCTTCTTTCTCGGGCAACTGTCCGCACTGTGCGGAGAAGTCTTCGGACATCTACCACATGGTGTGGGCCTGCCCCTCCAACCCTGCTATCCCCCCTCACCCCAACCCAACCCGGGAGGACTGGGAGGCGAACCTTCTCGTCTGCTCTGACCTGCAGGCCCAACGGGCCGTGGTCGCGCGAGCCCGGGCGGCGGCCGACGCCACTGGGGTCCCGAACTAGGGACCTCCACCTAGTACACGTGAGGGCTGGCCCCTCTCGGCCAGCTCATGCATAACCTCCTTAAGTGTATCCGTACATAAATGTTTTCCACCACCACCACCGGCACAGAAGGGAACATTAATCAATGGTCTTCCCTGAGTTGTCCGAACTCGAGCGAGATAAATGGCGACGAAGTGACGACCTACGTGAGATACATTTCAGCATAGCGCGTACCTCTACCGTCACCGTTAGAGTTACTGTAGCATATACAGTAACTCTAGTCACCGTGTACCGTCCTGCCACCGCGCGCAGTTGACAGAAACGTCGCGAATGGTTTTTAGAGCGCAGCTTTTTGGAGCTCGCATCTGCATTTCGCGCCGTCGTCGTTGTAACCAGCAGTGCACACCTTAGTCACGCTTTAAGCTGCGAGACCAATGGAGTGGGAGCTTGGAAAGAAAAGGAAAGGCGCATAAATGCCCTCTTGGAACAGCGGACACTTCAATCGTGCTTTAAGCTACGTGTCGGTAGTGACAGAAGTGCACTGCACGCGTTCGCATTACCAAAGTTGTGCATTTTTAAGGCAAGGAAGTGCACATAACTGGCTCCCTGAGTCAGTGGACGCCTGAATGGCGCTTGTGGGGTGATGAGAGAGAGATGTGGGCTGCATGCGTTAGCGCAGATAATGGTGAGCGAACTCTCGCGATCAACCATTAACTGCCACCTGCCAGGGTGAATGGGGACCTTAATGTACATATAAAGACAAACAGTAATTTCTTACCACTTATGCCGGACAAAATCCAGTTTCTCTCGCTCGTAAAGGCGCCCACGGCTGTGACAACCTCGCGAAATATTTGCACAGACCTCGCCTTTGAGAACCAGGCATTGGTGCAGCATATATCCACCTGTTTTTCTGACCGCAAAGCTTCCTTCATGACAATCAAGAAATGTTAGTGGATTGTTTCTTGAAGAAATAAAATGTGTGAAAAATAACAAGTTGTCTGTAATTGTACATGCATGCCTCGCTCGAATTCTTTGCCTCACTCTATCGAAAAAATGAAACTGCTGATCAGCTGCGCTTAAATTTCGCATTAGGAAGTAGCGCAATCGTCGGCAATTTTTTTTTCTTCCTTGGGACCGAATGCCTTCGAACCTTGGGAGCCATTGCTTGCAGAATGCAATGGCTCAATCACACCAGTCCCACCAAGCCGTTCTCAGATACATAGACAGTAGCCTTGAGTGCTGCATGCTAGGTCATAGATGCATGTGTACAGAGAGGTGCAAACTCCTTAAAAAAAAAATAGCCAGAGCCTCTGGTGGTGTTTTATTTTTGTTGTGGTTGCTTTGCAGTGCTTTTACCTAAGGCAAACGTGTTGATTTTATTGACCTCATGTAAAACCCGAAAGCAAGACAAAACTTATCTTCATTTATTCACACAGTTTGCCGTATATTTACTGTTTGTCCAATAATAAAGCTCCCACCCAATGATGTCATATCCACTGCTAAAAACTGCCACTGTGTGGTGACACCGTCAGCACCATGAATTTGTTTTTGCAAGCTAATTAAAATATTAATAACCGGAATATAAGCGGTACGACCGATGCTAATAGCATCACCATAACTCATTCTACGCAACCAACAGGCAAAACAATGCACTGAAAATGTGTTTCAGGGCCTTTTAAGTGTATGGCCTGATGGTGTTAATGCCCATATATGCAGAATTCACTCAGGAGATTTATTCCAAAGTGTAGTGTTTGTATCACGATAAGCAAACGGCGAACTCACGGCCAAGTGCCGGTGTTTGGGCACCGCACCCCCGCCTGTCTGTATCTCGATATAAGCACATGGCGTGCTGGTTTGCACGGGCAGTCGCTGACCAGCGGGACGCGCAGTCTGACGGCCGGCTGACAATAAACCAGAGTTCTTGTTACACCTCGGCTAAAGTGTTGTTCCCCTCCCAAGACACGACACAAAGCATGAACAATGAGTTAGACAGGCAGACCAGAACGGTGGCTCTAAAAAATAACATCCAGAAAACCAAAGTAATGTTCAACAGTCTAGAAAGGGAACACCATGCAGTTCGCAATTGGTAGCGAGGTGCTGGAAGTAGTAAGAGAATATGTCTGCTTAGGGCAGTTAGTGACCGCTGGTCCGGATCATGAGACGGAAATAACTAGAATAAGAATGAGGTGGAGCGCACATGGCAGATTCTATCAGATCATGAATGACAATATACCAATATCCCTCAAGAGAAAAGTATACAACACTCATATCTTACCGGTACTCGCCTATGGGGCAGAAACTTGGAGGTTAACGAAAGCGGTTTGGCTCAAGTTAAAGACAACGCAGCGAGCTATGGAAAGGAAAATGATAGGAGTAACGCTCAGAGACCGGAAGCAGGCAGAGTGGGTCACGGAACAAACGTGGGTTAATGACATTCTAGTCGAAATCAAGAGGAAGAAACGGGCTTGGGCAGGGCATGTAATGCGAAGGCATGATAACCGCTGGTCCTTAAGGGTAACGGAGTGGATTCCAAGGGAAGCGTAGCAGAGGGCGGCAGCAAGCTAGGTGGGCGGATGAGATTAAGAAGTTTAGCCGAAGGACAGGGTTAATTGGAGAGACATGGGAGAGGCCTTTGCCCTGCAGTGGGTGTAGTCAGGCTGACCATGATGACAGATCGCTGGGAGTCCTCGCACCACTTCTGGCGCAGTGGTGCAGCGGTTAAGTGATAGCCTGCTGGCAGGCGCGCTGCCACCAGTAGGGCTTGCGAGACCCACGTTGCTGTTCGCGAGCAACCTTTCGCGGCCTATCATTAATTGAACTGCCACCTACCATGGTAAGCAGCTTGCTTACAATCTGGTGGGCAGGTTGTGATGAAGTCGTAAGGTCACAAGGCCTAGGTGGCCCATCCAAGTTATACAGTGCCTATAGGTGACTTCAAGGTCAAGCAGGCTTCAGACTTTTATAACAGCAGCGAAGAAACACGTTCACATAGAGAAGAAACAACACACGGACGAATGCTGCTGTGACGACCAACTAGCCTAAAAGCTCGTTTTACTGACTTCAGACCAAGTGCGGGCGAAAGCGCAATGCACGAAAATATGAGCACTGGTTTAACTGCTGAACCTGGTTAGAGAGCGAAAGCTGTGTTGTATCGGGCAACTATACGCAGCTTGGCATCTGTAACGTTGAGCGCATTCTGGACTACTTTGCTACTCACTTAATTGGAACACCTGTAATTTACACGCCCATTTACATTCATGAACGCCTCAATACATAACTCAAGATACGTTTCTGAGACATCTGTGGATTCTAGGGTGCCTCGATGTCGGCGCGTCTCCGCTTTCAGGTTGGGGACACCCTTTGTACCACCCCACGCCACCGTTTCACCCTCGAGGCGGCATGTTGGGTCCCATGTGCTTGTCGCGTACAGTGCGCTATGTCTGTGGTGTGGTTTGTATGTGGTTGCGTGGCAACTAGAATAATTTTCTCAGGTATGCCAGCAGCGCAGAGGATGACCTGCAAAATATAACTATTTTTTCATAGTTAATGCCTGCCTTTTCAACAATCTCTGGGATCCCTTCGTCTTATTAAGGCGAAAGCTTTCAATGGCTCATACTGTCATGACGAAGACCTGTTAGCAAATTTGTCCGCGTTTCAGATTGGTGGAAATGGTCAGTCCTGACCTCACTGCCATGAATTTTGATGGGTGTCCACCGAAATATGTGAGACAGTTACTGCACAATTTCCTTTCCTCTGTGAGACAGTTACTGCGTAATTTCCTTTCCTCAAATACAATTTTCTTTTTTTTCATTAGGGCCCCTCTTTCTCTTTCTTCTTTCACTCCACTTCCTCCCTTCCTGTATGGTGCAGTTCAGGGGTCCTCGGAGATGACAGAGAATTACAGCGCCATTTTCTTTCCTCAAAAAGCGTTGCCTTCAAAGGGAAACGCATTGCACTTGGACTCCCTGGCAGCGTTACAAAATGCTGTCGCGTTCCACTCCTAAAGGCAAAGATTACGCGTCATTAATCGGCAGTTAATTAATGCACCAACAGAATGTGAAGTGAACAATTGCGTAGCAGAATGCAGCACTCAGGCTTTCACCTTTCACCACTTTAGCCACTAAAGTTCCTCATAATTTTTACTGCACCATATGTGGAGAATTGCAAACAGTAATGAAAAATTTCTCTTCCAAACGGTCAGTCGCCACACTGCTCTGATGGGTACAGCTGTGACATGTCTGAAACCTATTGGTCATACTTTCTCAACTGCTTGTTCCGCAAAAGTATCACGTAGACAGTTGAGTTTCAATCTGAGCGGTGTTGACCATGTAGATTGATGATACGATGAGGCTACGTTTTGCTGATTTGTAGTTGCTAAGTGCCCTTATTCGAGGACAAATTTAACCGACACATTTATTTTTTGTTTTCAAAACAAGAACAAAATCACCAAAAGTGAGTGATTCACAAAGTAACCTCACGAAATCTGCCTCTGATAACCACTTTGTATGAATCCCATTATCCCTGCCAAGCTAAACTAAGAAACGGGGGGTGGGAGGAACATAGGCCGCCTTCGTCACTTCCGCGGAATCATAGGCTCCAGTTCCAAAACACGCTGGCTTCTCGCCTCACTCAAAAGTAGTCGGGCAAGACAATAGACCTCTCATTAACGTATGGGTCTGGGCTAGTTGGAAAACCGCGTTTGATGTAAAGAGCACAGAAAGACACAGACGAGTCAACAGGTCAGACTGTGTCATCCCCACAGCTGTCAACAAGAGAGGCAAAAAAAAAATGTAAACTACAGGAAATGCGTGCCCAGAAACGCATTTAGCGAGGTAGCTGCGTGATGCCAAAGAAAGGAGCCTTTTTGTAGCGCCGAAAAAAAAAAGGCTCCTTTCGTCGGCATCACGCAGTTGCAACCTCTATACTTACCGACGCACAGAATGTCGGTACGCCGCCGGGTATTCGTAGTGAGCTTGCGCAAAGAAGTAGAGGCGGGGGTTTGGGGGGTTAGAATGCCTTCGTGACATAAAGATAAATAAACTGAACAAAATACTCGACGAGAGAGCTCACATACTCACTTAACAGCAAAAGTACGCCTAAATAACATGGGTGCCTTAATTACTGGGAATTGTCTTTGTAGTCACAGACATGCTGCTAGAGAACTGCGCTGACTGCAGTGCTCAATGACTCGGTGATGAAACGAAGTGGGCCATCAGGAATAGAATGTATGAGCACAGTGGCATCGGCAAGTGCCTTCTTGGCAGCAGCGAATGCAGAAGCAGTGTTGTCAGTCCAATCAAGTGGCGCAACTGTCACTCTTTGGTAGCCAAATGGTCGGTCAGGGGCTGCAGGAAATCGGCACACTTTGGAAGAAAGCTCAGATGAAAGTTCAGAAGGCCCGAAAATTCTTTGAGCTTTTCGAGTGCAGGCAGGGGGGAGGGGGGGGGGTAAAAAATCTTGAATTGCCTTGACTTTGCTGTCAAGAGGCCAATCCCGCAGAATGCATGCAAAGTGGGGAGTCCCTCTCTATGAGGTTCTATTATCAGTCGAGAGGCCAAATATCTTGAGAAGTAACAAGGTGACCTAGCAACTTGATTGTAGTGACGCTGAAGAGGCACTTGTTTGGGTCAATGACAAGGCTGTAATCATCAAGGCAGTGGAAGAGGGCATTCAGCTGAGCTTCATGCTCAGGATCAGAGGAGTCTGACTGTCTTCGGAATGTCAGCGGGCTCCACAGGAACTTGATGGTAAGCTTTCACTAGGCCTATCTCGGAGTAGATCGTGCTCCCAGCCAGATTTGATGTGAAGTCCTGTATGTGAGGAAGTGGATAGCGCTCTGCTAAGGTGAAGGCACTGAGCCTGTGGTTACCTCCACATGGTCTTCAGTCACCAGAACCTTTATTTGGCACCATGTCGAGTGGCAATGCCCAGTTGCTTGAGGAAGGGCGCAAGATGCTGAGTTCAAGCATGTGCTCAAACTCGCAGAAAGTGACAGCAAGGCATTCACCACCAGATAGCCAGCGGGGGTGAGCGAAGACTGGAGGTCAAGAGATAATGATAGGGCGGATGATCGAGTGCTTCACAGGTAATTCTTTGGTGTGCGGCTGCGTAACGTGGGGAAACTCAGCTAGGATTTTCGTATACAGTAAAGCAGGGGCGAGAGATCAAAGCCCAGTTGCCGAGGCAGAGGAGAGTACGCCTTTGATGGAGAGGTGTATGCTGAGATCTATGAGGCGATGAGCATGCATGTCAACAGCAAGGTTGAAGAAACTGAGAAAGTCAGCGCCCAGAACAGCTTGCAAGATATTAGCAATGACGAAAACCCACTGAAGCATGTGGCGCAATCCAAAGTTAAGCATAAGAGACAGTGGACCGCACATGAAAACAGTGGAGCTGTAATTGCCTGGAATGGGGAGGGCTGTTCGTTGCAACAGCGATCTGTACAAGAAGCCGGTATGACACTGACCTGTGCTCCCATGTCGCCAAGGAAACGAGTTCCAATGATTTTGTTAGAAATGCAGAACAGGCGGCATGTCCATCCACCAGTACCATTTGCCGCCGTCAGTAACAGGTGGCAGCATTTCCCAACCAGGAGCACGGGCGGGTGCACTTGCAGGCAGAGCTGCCGAAGGTACGGTGGTACCAGCACACAGCCGAGGGCAAGGTGTACCGCCCCGCGTTGGATAGCGTTGGATAGAAAAATATTCATTTCGGAGCACCTTTGTATCAGAACAACAATTCTGGAGCAATCCCGGAGCAGTACAAACGGAATAAAGGAGACACCCAGAAGCGGTTGTTACTAGAGAGACAAGGTTCAGCTATGAAAAAAAAAAACAGAATAAAGGTGTATACTAAAAAAGACGACGACAAAAACATTTTATTATTGCTGGCAGTTTCTTGCATGCATTTCGGTCACGTGTACCTGATCAAGTCCAAAGAACACGTTTTCTAGAAGCAGATTTTATGTTGGCATGATCTTAACGCTTCTTGGAACTTTTCCCAACCTCTTCAAGCTCACGAAGTGAATCGGCAAGGCTGGAATTCCCTTGTTCTAACAAAGCTTGGCTTTTCATGTTGGCATGACCTTAACGCTTCTTGGAACTTTTCGCAACCTCTTCAAGTTCGCGAAGTGAATCGGCCAAGGCTGGAATTCCCTTGTTCTAACAAAGCTTGGCCTCATTGTACCTGCTCTAAGTCTTTGTCTTTCAACCCAGTAGAAATGACTTCCTCAGCCCTCTTCAGGGTTGATCGACATGATGCAACCTTTTCTTCGAGTTGCTTCCGTGACCGTTTTCCAACAGAGTCACCTCCGTCATCCGCTGAATTCTTTCTTTTCAGGTTCGCTTCTCGGCTTTGAATTCTTTCTGTGTACCTAGCTCGTGCTCTTTTTACGCTTTGAAGAAGCTGCGGTGACAAAGGCACCTTTGTGGCATCGCTGCCATATCTTCTCAAATACGTCTTCACATGTCGTAACCCATTGAGCTCTCAATGCACAGCGATGCCCGACTTTCAAGCATTCGTTTGTTTTGGCTGAACCCACGCTCACAGTGAGCATTGCCATGGGGTAGCGATAATAACGCTTTTACCAGTTTTGAAAGCAACGGGTATTTAGTTTCACCAGCTGCACTCTTTAGTTGGAACAGCTGTGCCCAGCGAACATCTATACGAGCTTCTGCAAGATGAATGTTGTTAGCCAAGTCACATTTGAGCATATGCCACTCATCTACTAATGCAGACACTTGCTCATTTTGGATGACCTGTGGAAGTTGCGAGGCAAGCACCCTTAAAGATCGCACTTCGGCATCTACACAGCCAGGCTCAAGTCCAAGAATGCTCGCACTTTGAAGAACTTTGTTGTTCAGAGGCAATTTGTGCAGTAGGTCCTTCGCGCAAGCCATGTAGAACGCGCGTGCACCAAGACGCAATCGCTTTCTTTGACAAGCGTCCCACACCACCATAGCTTGCTCGGTGTCTGTACCCACTTCGGGTTTCATTCTCCAGACTGCCGGGTCCTCCACATTGACAGTCTTCAAGTCTTCTGCACTTCTGTTGACGTACGCTTCACTTCGCAAAAAGCGAGACTGAGGATTCGCTTCACTAGGGATATCATCTCCATGTGAAGCACATGCAGCAGTGGTTCTTCTTTTTGAAATAATTTCTGGAAGCCCGAGAAAAGGTCAGCACAATTTCTTAAAAACAGCACCTTTGCATACAGCGATTTGTCTGAAAACGCCGAAGAAAGCTTGTTGTGCAGGTTTTGAGCATCCAAGCGCCTTCCCCGTAAATCATCCTTGTGGAAGAATGTCTGGAGGGCTTCAAACTGCTCCTGTATGCGACAAAGGGAATCTTGAAGTGTCAACCAGCGATTTGAGACGTGCCTCAGAAACACAAGACAAAATGCCCAGCACATCTTGGCATTCTTTAATACCTTCGCTGCGGACCGCGCCCTTGAAATATAGTAGTAGATGCTTCTCACAAGCTCCTCTACGTCCGCACCAAATGCCTACAGACCCTTTGCAAAAGCATTATGCACTTTGTGCAAATTACAGTGGCCAACATCCACTAGGCCTGACGTCGTGTACTTGTCAAGTTTGTTTCTAACACTTTTCATGACATTAGGGCCATCGCTAAAGAAGCAAATAAGCCCTTGCTTCGGAAGCTCTGTCAAAGCATCTTCAATGCACTCAACAATTTTTTCTGCAGTCCCACGTCCAAGATGAAATGATTGGAGATGGTCAACAACCACTTGTTGCTGCTTATTGCAAAAGTACCTTACAAGTACATCCAGCTGCTGCACCCTTTGCTCGGGTTTCGGGGTTTCATCAACCATTATTGAGAAGTAAACATTTGGGTGGCACAGTTCACTTATCACTTGAGATTTGAAGTAAGGGCCAAGCCCATCAGAAACAATACGTGACAACTTGGTCCTGCCACAACTGAACCCCTTTGCAACTTGACTATCTGGAAACATGGACTGGTACATTTCTGTTGCTGTGTCTCCCCAGGAAAAAGGCACAGACTTGCAGACGACAGACATAGCAAAAATGGCTTCTGCTTTTGTAACTTGATCTTGGAGAGATATTCCAGCTGTCCCACGAGAGAAGTCCAATGTGGTTTGCACTAGCTTCAGTGGCTGCAGGTTCCCATCTTTGTCCCTGTGCTTTGCAGCAAGTTCAATGTGTTTCTTCATCGTTGCATGGCGTTTGACGGCCGCAACTCCATGCATAGCACAAGAAATGACTGTATTGCAAAGTACACAAATGGCATCAGTTTCTTTAGTTCCCTTTTTGCACCACACATTAATGACATCGTTGTTGGAGTCCACTTCATTGAAGATGGATTCATTAAATTTTGTGCTTCGCCCTAGAAAGAAAAAATATAAACTTTGCTTTACAAACAACAGATGACACGTTTCGATGAAGAAAATAGCTAATTCCCGACTGTGCATATGTTCCCATCAAGAACGTTAGCTCGAAATAAATCCCCTGAAAAAAAAAAAAAAAAAATCGAAGCATCTGCGTGGCGCCTTGCTAACGGACACATTAACGCTCCTGTTTCGATAGCCACGAAAGTGCAAACTTCGAAAACGGGAATGGTTAACCCATGAACTGCGTGAGTGCGCAAATTCACTTGGTGATTCAATTGGTCGTTAAACTAGGTTCCTATTATGTTGTACAAAGAAAGATACTAGGTGCTGTCAAAATGCGTATTCCGAAAGCTCAATACGCTCGCGTAAAACCTGTTTCACATGCAAGCATTTGAGCAAACCCGCAAGCATGCTGCGTGACGCGCCGCAGAATTTCCTACCTGTTGAAACCACTCCGCACTACCACTCAGAAAAACGTTATTGCGCCGCGGCAACAACAATTGCAAGCGTTTTAGCTTGCAAGTGAAACAGGCATATATGCACTTCGGAACGATCACTCAGAGATAAAATGCTACCAACAAAAAACAAGATTAATATGTTTTACAGTTTTACCTAACAGGAAGCCTAAATTAGAATTTGATTCTCACGCCGCAAATTCGTACTGTATGACTGCACAACAACTCTCACCTGAATAGCTTTAGCGGTATAAATGTAGTGAACTACCGACAGCCCTAACTGAATTTATATGACATATCCAATCTGCGGTGCAACTACGATAGTAACTTAGCTGCGTAGCACAAAAAACACGAAGGACGAAGAACAGGCAATACTCATCATAAGCTTTGCTCTTCGTAATTTGCGTTTCTCGTGCTAAGCTTTTAAGTCATGATATACCACTTGCCCAAGCAGCCACCCTCGTCAATTAAGATAATATTTATTAGCATAACAACAATTCTGACTTCACACTATGCAAAGCACACAGGTCCAATCATAGGCAATGCATTATGTTAATGAAAATTATGTTAATGAAACTCCAAACAGAGCGCTAACAAACTGCCCAAACAAAAAAATGGTAACAAACTTCAACCACGTCTGCGCACACACACTGCTTTGACCCTACAAGCGCAAAAAATTACTTACGTTTGTTCATCATCGGTGCTCCCACGAAGAACTGATACACAAACGGTGTCACATATACCACAACCGCGGTCACAGCATCACGAAGCGTAGAATTCCGATGCTGAAGGTATCACTTGCACCGCCGCCTGGCTCCACGTGCTCTTACCGTGAACGAACTCCAAACAACACAGTACACCACAGCCAAATTGGCTGCTAAATTCTAACACTAAAGTATAACACGGACCACCGGCGCCATCTGTTCCCAACTGCGAAAACGTTTTAGTAGGTTGCCAACTGAAAAACTGAATGGTACCAAAAATAGTTGCTTTCGTGTGACCGTGTCTTCTTTTTGGCGCAGCTAAGGTGCAATATTGATCAATTTGCCACTTTTGGAGCAAACTGGCGCAGTAAAATGGAAATGTATCAGAATGGCGCAAATGGCGCAGCCCGAGCACCACTGCTGGAGCTCCAGGGAGCATGAAGATGTCAGAAAGCGACGGCAGACCGGATCCTCGATGGAGGACAGGGTGACAGGGGCGCGAGAACACAGCGCCATCTGCTAAGAACATCCAGACGGCCCTCGATGCTTGCAAGATGGGAGACTGTGGTAGTAGCTTAACGCAGAGTGGTAACGGCGCTGAGGCTGGGGCCTGTAACTAGTACGCAACTCGGCCCGCGAGTTCGGCGAGCTTGTCCAGTAGCACATCACCTGCGGCAGTGAGGACGAGGACCATGTTCTGTGGGAGGTGCTGGAGAAACAATTCGTGCAGTAGCTGGTCCTATTGGGCTGCGAGGGGCTCCCAACAGCTAGTGCATGTGGCGGAGGAGATGCGAAGGACAGTTGTCAGCGGACCCTGTAGCGATGAGGAGCTGATGAAGTCTGCTGCGCTCAGACTTTGACCTGCAGGCAACAATAGCGACCCTCAACATGTCAGAGGGTGGGCCGGATCCGGTAAAGTGACGATATCAGCTAATTGCTTGCTGACATCAGGAGGCAGGGAGGACACAAGATGGAGGAACTTGGCCTCCTGGCTGGTGATTGTTTGTTTGCGTTCGAAATTTTGTGTCTGTATCCTTTTAAAGAGTGAAAAAAAAAATGCTGATGCTGACACCTGAGAACGAGGCTCGCGTATTGGATGTCACACTGTCATACACATGACAGAGAAACCAGGGTGGCCACCTTTAGCTTGCTGCCTCACCTCAGCAAAGCATCATGGCTGAGGGCATCAAGTGCATTGGTCCTGCACCATCAAAGAATCAAGACCTCTACTCAAGCAACAGTAACATGCCATCAAGCATAACCCAAAGCATGACACCAGAAAATTTAGCACTTGCCTTCACCACTGCCATTTATTCTTTTTGTTAAATTTTCCCTCATCTTTAGCGCCCCCTCCCCTAACAACTATTGGCAGAGTAAACAAAACATGACTTGACTGTTCGGGCACTGCTGCCATGACACCACAAAATTTGGCTCAGAAAACAACACACTTGCTTGCAGACACACAGAAACGTGACGAAAAACACAAAAGACTGCAGAGAGGAGTAGCAGCATCTGTCCATTGCACACACACACACACACACACACACGAGTGAGGTTTGGCCTCTGTGCAGCAGCAGCAGCAGCGGCCTTCAATGAGTATAGCCACCAGCATCCTTTTCACTGTGAAGCTGCAGCTGAAGGAGTAGCAGCAGTCATGAGGGGCAGCAGCCAGGCATGGGAAGGGGCAGGCCTCTTGTTGAGGTGGTGGGGCGTTCAGACTTGGGACCAGACAGAGACCCGCTTGTCTCGGTCCGAGCTGGCAATGTAGTCTCCACTGGCACTCCACGAGCATGCAATGATGGGTGAGCTGAAAGGAAACAACAGTGCAAGCTCTCCAGCAGCCACGGGGATCATGGCTAGCGCTGCATTTGCAGCAACCTGCAACTCTTTTACTTTCAGTCCTAGAGCAGGGGTTCTCAATCTTTTCAGCCTCAGAGAACACCAACAGCCTTCAAACCGTGCTCGGGAGCCCTGCATGTCCTGGTTTTTGTCTCTCCCTACCTCATTTTAAATAAAAGTTTTCTCTCTCTCTCTCTCTCTCCCTACCTCACATGGATGCAAAAAAAGCCTGTTGATGCATAGCCCAACAAAAAGTGCCTAAAATGACAGGCTGCCTGCCAGTGTGGTCTGTGTCCAAGTAAAGTGAGTAAGAGGAAAAGTAAGGGTTACAGGTAATAATGATGACAACTCCGTCCAATTATCATTCTATCAAAAACTGAGTCTCCAGCTTTTTCTCTGGGTATGTTCATGTATGTATGGCAGCAAGAAGCCAACTTATGGCTGAGAAAATTCAATTTAAAATTTTTCCCCGTCACGAGGTTTCCACCAAGAAGGACTAATTGCTGCTGTTTTGAAGTGACTGGCAGAGTAGCATAGCCTTGGGGTCTGCAGGGGAAATTCGGTGTTGAAGCATGCAGTTTACAGGAAAAATCGGCTAGTGATGGTGACCCCTGTAATTTGTTTTTGGTCTTTTCCAGCTTACCAAACCTGTGTTTTCGGTGATAGTGGTCTATTTCTGTTTAGAATGCAGTACTCTATCAGGCAAACTTCAATTTGTGTTCGGTGTTCCTTTAACGTATGCATGGATTTAGGTGCCTGGGGAACCAAGAATGCACTGCAAGGAGCCCAAAGGTTCCCTGGAACCAGCTTGAGAACGCCTGTTCCAAGAAATTTGGCTCATGCCAAAAAATGCTTCGTTGTGACATGATAGCTTTTCACGGCGTAATACTTTTTAGAGCAACACATAAAGGGGACGCTACTGGAGTAATTGGTGAATGGTTTATCCTCCTGAGACCCGTGTATGGCAATTTGTCCAATATATTGGACATTAGCTTTTAAGCCAGTACTCCCGCGCCGAAAGATTCATCTTCATAAAACCCACTTGTCCAATACATTGGACAACTGGTAGCGCCATCTGTGCACCTTTTTCGAAATTAAACTGCTCACTTTCCCGCCAAAACACTTTGAAAACGGCGGCGTTCAGCGGCGCGGCGTTCTATGGCACCTGCCGGAGAAGTAAGTGTTGTTTCTGCGATTTTACCTACTTTGAACGAGTAAATTTTGTTGGATATCAAAAAAAATAGAACAGAAAACATGTAGATATCATAATTGTAACTCTACATGATCTAACTTTTCTGTGCTTTCAATCTGATTTCACGTGTCCAATACGTTGGACGCTGGGACTCAGCCCGGTTATTTTGACCGCGCTTTTGAGATGGCTTTCGCAATAACTGTAAACGAATACTGCTGGTATTTAACGGCTGGGGACGAAATAACGTCTTTTTTTTGTTGTAGGATACATGCCTCGCGTTCCTGATGAGACGGCCGAAGCAGTTTTACAAAAAATTGCACAAGCCAACACATCAGTTCGTTGGTTTAGTTGGTTTATGGAGTTTAACGTCCCAAAGCAACTAAGGCTATGAGAGACGCCGTAGTGAAGGGCTCCGGAAATGTCGACCACCTGGGGTTCTTTAACGTGTACTGACATCGCACAGTACACGGGCCTCTAGAATTTATCCTCCAAAGAAATTCCAGCCGCCGCGGCCGGGATCGAACCCGCGTCTTTTGGGTCAGCAGCCGAGCACCTTAACCACTGAGCCACCGCGGCGGCCTCCAACACATCAGACATTGACCTATCGGACAGCGACGACACTATTGTCGATCCAAAAACAGCAAGAAACCCAAGAAACGTCAAGAAGCAAGAAACGTCAAGGAAAAAAAAAACAAGAAACAGAGAGTGACAGTGAAGTTGAGTGGAGCCCACCATCAAAGCAAGCTCGACGAGGAGAGACCAACAAAAGTGCCTACCACTTCCCATGGCTGTCTGACGCAGCTAACGCTGTGCTCTGCCGGTTTGAGGGGTGCACCAAGAAAACAAAGTTTTTTTGCACAAAATGTCGGCAGTTCTGCATAACAAAAGACAGAAGATGCTTCGAAAAGGCACACAGCAAGTGAGCACAGCGAAACTTTTTTATTCAGTTGACGTATATTTCTCTACTTTGACTTTTGTCATAATAAAGTATTTTTTTCGCACAACTTTCACAGCTTTATCTGAAGTATTTTGTGGCACGCCCACTGGGTGGGAAAATACGGCTAGAGTCCTAGTGTCCAATATATTGGACATCGTGCTGAGCTGAAACTATTAGTTCTGTTGAGAAAATATCTCTCACTTTTCACCTTTGTACTCCTACCAGCTTATTTTGAAACCCTAGAAAGTTTTTGTGCACTCAAATTCACTTCGGGTCTCAGGAGGTTATATGGAAGTTTCTTACCCCTGGCAACAACGCAAAACAATAAACTCATCATTTTACTTGTATTCCTTTTCCTGAATGTGTTGCACTAAAAAGTATTTCACCTTGAAAACATGAACCTACTAGCCCACAAACAACTGCTGCTGACATAATACCTATGTTAATACCATCGAGTGACATAAGCACCAAGGAGCAATGCTGCATTCCTTGACCGTTACATGTGGTATTGTCAGGTGACGTTACAAAAGCCAATCATCTGAACATAGCTTTGACCTCATCGGTATAGAGGAGTAACAGGCCTCACACAAGGCCAACTGAATGCGCAGACTATTTATGAGCACCCAGCAGTGCTCAGGATTCCCTTTGTCAGCAAGCCGCAGTTCAATACACCAGGCCCTCGTTAAAATGGGGCTCAGTAACCAATGAAACATTGATCCGGTCACACTGAATGGACCAGTGCAATGACAGGCTTGCCTGAGACAGTCCCCAGCAGAAAAGCCTTCCACCAGCCGGCACTCACCTCATCTCCTTAAGCTTCTTCTCCAGCTTGGCCGTCTGTGTGTTCCAGATGAAAAGCGTGCCGTCATGGGAGCCCACCGCCACGTAGCTGGAGTCTGGGCTGAACTTGGCCCTGGTCCAGTCACATGCCACCTTGAAGTTGTCATCCCTGCAATGCGTCACCATCGGCAGTGCTGGAAGTCCATGCCAGCTTCTTTTTCTAACTACAGCTATCTCAAGAGGCATACGCTAAACAAGCGCACGACTCACATGGACTGAACCCTCATCAACTTCAAGCCATAAAACTGGAGAAAAATTTCAAGATATATGAAGTTTTGAGAAAACTGAAGTACAGCCAAACTCATTTTATCTTGCAAAATTTTTAGCGCGAAAAACATTTTATAATGATCATGAACATCACATGCCATTTGTTTGTTACAGCTCATTAATCGACCCCCTTTAATTCGGATATCGAGATAATCCAAACTGACGGCACCGGCCATCACCCATGCAAGTCTATGGCGTTGGAAGCGCACTAAATTAAACGCTACCGGTTCCGCACCAGTTAATTCGAACAGGTTCCCGAAGGGAGGTTGCGTCCAGGTATGACCGGCATGGCAAGAGATCGTCGAAATAGCCCCATTCAAAACCTGCATTCCGTGCAGCATATTCACTTGTGTGCCTCTGACGTGAGGGCAACCACAGGCATGACGACGAACGGACGGCCCAATACCCGAAAAACCTCTAACCACTTAGTTTCAGTCTTGCTTTTCAAAGCCCGCAGCTCAACCAACCAGCATCAGCCAGCCAAACCAACCCAGCTAAGTGGCATTTCGGATGCCAACTGGCACATCGCTGGTGTTTTCTGCTCCCATCCCACCACCCCCCTTCCTATTTCTAGTCGCTTCGGCGCCCTTCCCTTGGCTTGCATCCATTGTGGTTTCGTTTTTCCAGGGCGGTGAAGGCACCACAGGACCGTGGAACAAAGACGGAGATAGCACGCCCTGGCAAGCGCTGCCCTAAAATATTTGCATGCAGCAACTTTTACGCACTGCATTCCCTTTTGTCATCATTCTGCCAGCCATTTATTACCATTATGCGTACACTGATGCTGCATGCAGATGAGACAAAGGCAGTGTGTCCGTGCACAGAAAACATTTGATGCCCTCAATGTTTACTCTTAGCGAGAGCCACTTTGTTGCTCAAATAAAAGGCAGGGATAATCGGTGTGTTTATCACAAACACAGTGCAAAAGAAAGTGCCTTTGAAGCACTTTGTAGCTATGTAGCTATCGCCACTGCAAATCATAAAATCAAGCTGTGCTGCGCGGTGCAACTACCCATCTTGAGAATGCAGTAATTTTGTGAGACAGGCAAACATGCTATTTTGATTTGTTATGTGATCTGGCTTTAAAGGAATCGGTGATCCGTGCATACGGTGCAGGCGACAACTGAAGAAGTTGTTTCAGGGTTGGATCAGATTGTGTCGGTTCCTGGCTGTGGTTCAGTCCAGACACGATAAGGTCTATTTTATGGCCCACCGATCATAAAAATGTTTTTGGGCTCTCTGAGGGGGAAAACAGGTAGCGCTGACAACCCATGAATGTGCTGTTCCTCATCACAGCCTCAAAGGCTTTCCCTAAGTGAGGAAGTTTCACAGCGTACTCAGCATATACAAAAGCTGTGATGTTGCGCTTGTGCGGCAGACTTCCTCTTTTCATTTTTTCTTCACGTTCAATTAACCCACGCCCTTTTTGACAGTTTTCCCGAGAAAAGCGAAAGCCATCAGGGTTTTGGGTGCTCATGTATGTCTCCAGTGAAGACTGTGGCCAAGCACAAATTTGTTGCTCCTGAGTGTTCGCTGTAGCCAGGCCCGATGTCTGCAGACATTAGCTATCTGAAGATCGGTGCTATAGCCCCATAATATGTGTTGTAAACATCACGTCATCTTCATTAGCGCTAAGCAAGCGTTCACTGTAAGTGGGTTCGACTGTATCAGAATTCCAGTGCACTAATTATGTCATATGAAGTGCAAGCCCTCTATCCGCTATGCAATAGAATGGAAAATCAAGAAAGTTGGTTCTGCTCTATTTTAGCAGCATCAGCCAATAATCAGCAAGGAGAAGGAAGAGACGGGACAGGCACTGACTCACAAATAAGCTGCACCAGAAGGAGCAACATACATACTGTATTTACTCGAAAGTAACGGAGCTTTCTCACCAAAAATTGAAGTGAAAACTCACCCCTCACATATGATCTGAATAACATGCTTAGAAAGAGGCAGATTGTACCGCATTTACTTGTATATTGGCTGATGCATTGTACCGGCCAACCCCTATCTTTAAGAAAGAGAGAGAGAGAAAAAAAGAAAACTGATTTGGAAAGCCGTTTAGATTGATCAATGGAAGCTCCAAGCTGCAAGCATTCACCTAAGGTGACTGGCATGGCGCATCACGTCGGCGCAACGGCAGTGCAGTGAGGAACTCCTCATCAAAGATAGCATGCTTGCCAAATGCAAATTTGTCCCCTCGTCTCGAACACACGAGAGATGAGAAGGCCTTTATTTTGCTCTACTCTGGGACAACAGCACGCAAACGCTCCGCTTTGTTCTCCATACTACAGGTCTCATAGGAGGCACTGGGATTCAGAACTGCCATTTATGCTGTGCTGCCATCTATCTTAAGGTTTCAGTATTTCGTTTTGCTTAAAGATGCTTCCAGCCGCGTCCACTGGATGAGGAGTCGACACCTTGAAACTTCATTCTTTTTCAATGCGAAAACATTACGTGTCTCATTAGTACGAAAGCCGGCCTCCACCGTCTATGGCATGAAATTTGGTTTGTTTATTGGGGTTTAACGTCCAAAAGCAACTCAGGCTATGGGAGACACCATAGTGAAGGGCTCCTAAAGTTGCAGGATGTCGGAACACCAGTGTACGATGTCGCAACACATGTGAACAGACATGAATACTCATGAATGATGAAACACGATACAATATGACCTACGAAAGTCATGACTCATAGTTAAAATATCGTAATGTAAGCCATACAGAGTTTGTACAAACTATACTTAGTCATGCCTTGAAATCATAGTCATGACTCATAGCCATTCTGAAACATTGTTAACATTCTGCAACAACTTTAATGCTTTTGCATTCTCACAAGTAAGCAGCCTAAAGTGCCTCTGTCAATTCTTTTTTTTTTTTCCGTACGCGTCGCAAGTTTTTGACTTACTGACACCCTCGACGTCTGCAGAGTCACCAGTGTTGCATGCTAAGGGTAGTGATCCACTTCAAGCGCACAGAAAGTTTAGCGTTGCAATCACATGCGCAACTGTCCTGCTGCTCCTCTTGGTGTTATTATCTTACGCACTTTTAGCCACCACTGAACTCGCACGCTGCTGCACTATTTTTTTTTTACCACAGCACACATAAGGCTCACGGGGGTCTTGACGAAAATTTTTATTAATGAAGTGACAATTATAAAATCTTTAGAGAACACGTATCAATGTGTGCATATTCTAAATTATTTAGTTTCTTGTCAAACAAGTCTATGTGCACTAATGTGATACCCTATGCAAGTTTTTTTTGCTGACAGCTTTTAATTGTGCTGCAGAAAACTTGCTGAAATTTACATCATTGTCACAGATATTTTTTACTAATAAAGAGGAAAAATGCACAGTCAGCTATGGAAGGTAAAATGAGACCAAAGTTTCACTTTACAAGACCTTATGCAGACCTTATGCAAGTATGCAGACCTTTAGTCACCCACACACGTATTTTATTCCGCCATAGAGATAAGACGACAAGGGATATCATATTCGGAAAAGACGGGATGAATGCGTCAGTCAGCCTTCCTTATTGATGGCCGATAAAGAGGTCGCATTTCTTGACAACCCGTGATTTGTGTTTCGTTTTTTAGTGCCTTTGTTGTTTTTTTGTTTCTGGCTGTCTCGTGTTTTTTCGGTTAATCACAGTGTTCTGAAATCGCGTTGTAAGGTTTTAATCTTGACTCATGATATAGTTCTTAGACTGTTGTATTCTGGGCATGTACGCGAGTGACGTCAGGTCATGTGATTTTTTAACTATAAATGTCTGTTTTTTCTGAATAAAAAATAGTTGTGAGTCAGCGCTCGTCCGTGTGGTTTCCTTCATCTTTGTCTTCCGTCACTTTCGCGCTGTTTTTTCTACCCAAAATGAACTTTACAAGACCTATGCATTTACTATATGCAAGTTTACTATAGCGGGATTCTAGTGTACTGTTAATGGTACGGATACCTTCTTATGCTGGTCATTCCAACATGCCTAAGTAGATAATTGGTCTGATACTGGCGAAACTTATGACTTGTTAATGACAATCCGAAAATGCCCCATTTTTCCCAACGTCTGCATTTGCTAAACAGAACTCACCTTTTCCTCACTAAACAGCACTTGAATAATGGCCCCATAAGATCCAACAAATGGTCCCTGTTCCTTTAGAACTGACTGCCTCTTTCTGCTTTGAAGTGGGTACCACAGGCAAATTCAGGCTAATGCTTGCAGTAGTACTATGAGGGACAGAAATGCCCAGGAGGTGCCAGCGCTGGCTCAAATGCACCACTGCGTCACCAGAATCACCTAGTGGTCCGAGAAAGGCGCGCCCATTTCATGTGCCAACGGGTGCTCGTCTGGAAGCTTCTGCTCTTGGGCTTGGTTGCGAGAACCAGCCCACACGATGAGTCGACAAGCTAGCACGCTTCCCGGCGTATGGCTCCACTCTTTAGGGCGTTGACAAGCTGCACTTCCTTTTTACTGGCAGCTTGTTGCTGTGGGCTGCTGGAGCATTGCTTCACGTACCAAGCTAAAGGATTGAAACACCAGGGACATTCTCGGACAACTGCTCCTTCTGGCAGGAATGGATGCCGCAATGAAGGAATATACCACTGCCTGCAATACATTTTTTCCAAGTGTGCGCGCATCCTGGGCACTTGTATCCCTGACAGTGCATGCATAGCGCTGAAGCATTACGACACGAAACTCCCCACACCCAGACGTGCAGTGGGAACCAAGGCACAGCGAGTACGCACTGGAAGCCGACGAGGACCTGGTTCATGCGCACGTCGAGGAGCTTGACGCTGTCGTCACGCACACAGCACAGCAGCTGGCAGCGGTCAGCTGACAGGTCCAGCGAGCTAATCAGGCCACCTAGCACGATCTCGTTTGCGCTGCTTTCACAGCGGGAGTCCCAGAAACGGATGCGCTTGTCAAAGTGGCCGCTGATGATTGTCGTGCCCGCACCGTCACTCGCCACCAGGTCGTTGCAGGACGAGCCGGCAAAGATTGTCCGGATGCCTGCACCCCAGACACCCCCCAACGGTCAAACGTAGGGACAGTTGACACTCCTGTGTGATGAAACAAACAACTCACGACTCACAGGTTATGAGAGAAAAAACGCAGTCTTCCCATAAAGACAGAATGAGGGACATGCCCACTCACAGCTGTCTTGCTTGACAGACAATTCATGCACGGCGGTAGAGGGTCACACTGACCTGTAACTATAACTCTTTTCTAATGCTTTATTGCCATCCTCATGCCCACCTATACAGTCGATTCCAGATATATCGAACTTGACGGGGACTGTGAAATAGTATATATGGATAATTTGATACACAGACGTACCCACCTATATCTCTATATCGAACTAATAAAAAAAAACCTGCGAGTGTGACATAAATAAACTTGGATGTAACAAACCTCCACATAGCAAATTCCTCAACATTATGAAGTTCTTAATTCCTCAATGTTGCCCCACTGAAGTGTCTACATACTGTGAACTCCATGTAAAAAAGATGCTGCAGTGGTTGACCTTGGTATAACAAACTTGCCGAGCAATTATCTAGTACTGCATTAATTGTAATTTGGACGAATCACGTGAAAACTTTATGATGACAAAGCATGAATTGCCATGAGAAGAATGTCTACAATCACAGCGAGCGAACGCAGTTGACATAACGTGGTGAGCTCCATCGAATTGGCGCCTCTCTGCGCAAAGCTCAACGATTTCCGCAGCTTTCGCTTTTACAGCATTGCACCAAGCAGCCCTACAACACATCATGTCCAAAAGCAGCACAAAACAATAGGACGTAGCAAAGAAGGTAGATGAGCAGTGCACGCCCATCACCACCACTCGGCTGCAAGCACGGCAGAGAGCGCCAGTAATGCAAGGTGAATTTTTGTTTTTGAAGGGAAAAGCTTCACTACGAGGGTTGGAGCCGAGCTTCGCGTGAGCCGGTGCACATATTTGCCAGTTCTATGCATGCGCGAAACCGAGTGACGTCACATGAGGTGCAGGTGGCCATGGCCGTCGCCGCCGACTCTGTCACCTGACCTTTTGCCGCAGCCGCGCGCTACTGCATATGTGCACCGCCACTACCGCTGCGCGCGCTACTCCTCCTTGCCACCGTTTGACCTTTCGATGCAGCCGCGTGATACTGGGCTATAAATGCGCTTGTCAGAGAATAGGCGCTCGCACTCGCCATGGAAGGAGAAGCACCCAGACGTGGCTGTAGAAAACCTACCGATCCAGAAGTGCTAGCTTGGGAGTTGGCTGAAAAACGCAAAGCTAAACGTATGGCCGAAACGCCAGAAAACTGGGTGGAACGCCCCTCAAACCATGCGTAACTGCAGCTTTTCGCTTGTATATCCAGGCTTAATCAGAGCTGAGCCACTGTCAAATTTTTTCATGGGATATGAGCATGCGGCAAGAGGCAGAGGCTTCAGACGCCTCTGCCTCCCCCACTCAGCAAGGAGCCACATTCGTGTCACCAATGTGATTGCGATATGTCGCTCCGTGTTTATACTTCGAGTAACCCAGGTTCACTGTGAACATTTGTCAGGCCATTTTATTTGAGCTTCCCTTCTGCACAGTCTTTGGAATTTTCACTCAAAAACTGGATGTAACGAAAAATTGCGGACTTTCCTCGATTTCACTATATCCAGGTTTAACTTAACTAGTACTTAAATATAATAGTATAGCGACCCGCATGGCCAGCAGTGGCGAAATGCCAAGAGAACAAAGTGCCGCTAGCTCGCGCTGAAGAACGCTCGGGACCTGGCACTCGGACGGACGCTGCCGCCACCGCTCCGCCGCTATCTCTTCTCCAGCAGCCCTCTAATAAATGTGGCCGCAGGTTGCTACAATAGCGACAATAAATTTAACAACATGCAAACGCATTAAGATGGAAAAAATTAATATGGCTACGATACCCACTTACTGCGTGCAGATTACTGAGCGAAAGAGTCATGATTTTTTTTTTCTTTATCTTCATTTCTTCGGAGAGCATACATTTTTCACTGTTATCGATGGGCTCTGAAAAGATGAGACCACAGCTGTAAGACCGCTCCCTGTTTACGGCCTCGTTAGCTTTATCTAAATTGCATTCACTTGAAGTCTCTGCACTGCTCCGGACTTTGCAGAACTTTCTCGAAGCTCCCTGCCTGTACGGCCCGCGCAAGCATACTCAAAAGACCAGCACATACCAGAGTCATTATTGGCTTAGCAGCGCCACTATGACGGGGGAGTCCTAGCACAATGAAAGCAGGGGTGTCACTAGCCTCAAGGAAGCGCGCACAACGTGTAACGAAAGGTAGCCGTTGACAACTGCCAGTGTCCGAGCGGGCCAGCTGCCACCTTCCAAACCACTTGTCGGTCTTTTCGGTTATAACCAGAAATTATATGGCCTAGTCTTAGTGATCAGTGATTGCCGGAGCGCCATTAGAGGAAGGGCTACTTGCAGGGATGTGGTGGGCTGTTTAATTTGTCCAATGTTCCAATGAACGGGAGTTCAATAAGCGAGAACAGTAGCACAATACTTTTGCGTGTGATTTTCATGGGATGTTTTTGCTGTTCGATAAATCCGGGTTTGATACATCCGGTCCACCCAGATGAGGTGGTCCTTTCAGATTAGAACTTGGCTGTAAGTTCAGTTCTGCCCTGCTGCTGCTCTTCCATAATGTATAATGTACAGGTGCCGTCAAAAGTAAATGGAAGGCAATATTGACGAAAAAATTTAATCACTGGCCCCTCAATTCATGCATCCTTGAATACATATGTGCAGCCTAATTGTGATTTTGCAAATTGCACCAACAAACATGGACCATTATGCTTTAGATTTAAAGAAATTAAATTTTTTTGACAAAGTCGCCTTCCATTTACTTTTGACGGCGACTGTACATTCGTTTAAGGACTGTCCTCGTGGAAGGGCTGCTCCCCCAACCCAGTAATCAATGATTTGAAAAAAGGTGGCAAACAGCATTTGTGTCTCACGTGTGTATAATTTTTTTGCAAAGCACATTCTGTGATGATAATCTATCAGACAGCGACAGCCACCTGAGATGCGTGTTTTGTTCATGCTCGGCCTAGAAGTTGCCATTACGCAGCACTGCCTCAGCACTGCTGAACTTGCCTCATGTAATAAGGGAGTAATTACTCACTGGCATCCACCAAAGTGCACCCTTACAGCTACAAAGGACTATACAGCTTTCCTACACAGCTGCACAGCTATTGGCTGCGCTTGGGTGGATGCCAATGGGTAACTACTCCCTTATTACAAATCTACTCCACCTTGGGGGTGTCCCCTAAATATCTGACCAACTTGCCTTATGTGCTAGGACTTCACACCAGAAGGAAAAAAAAAACTTGAGAGGACACTTAAGCTCCTTCTTAAAGGGACACTGAGGAGAAATTGAAGTTGGCTTGTATCGACAGAATACCAGCTCCCGATTACAAAAACGCCACTCATACTGACAACAAAGCTCTTGTAACGTAGAAAAGAGCAAGAACCAAAATACAGGTATCGCCGCCACAGGCCAAACTCGCAAGTACAAGCTTCATGACGTCATAGGACAAAACAGTGTTGCTAGAACCAATGGTTCTAGCAACGCTAGGACACGAGAAGCACAAATCACTGAGGCGCAGCCAATGCATGCGCAAATCTCCTTGACGTCGCCAGATGGCGCCACGTGCCGGGCAGCTACGCGCTCGCCTGAAGCATCGGGGCCAATCAGCGCCTGCTCGCCGGCGTTAGGCGGGCTCCCGGTATTCTGCTAGCGGTATCAAGGTACACGGTATGCTAAAGGTGTCTATTTGCGAGAACTTCGTTGACGACTTCGAGAACGAGATCCATCGTAACGCTCGCAAAACGCCGGTGCAAACGTAAGCGAAGCGACTGTAGCGACGGCCGCAATAGCCGATAGATGCCTTCAACGTGCGGCCGGCGGTAGCTTTCTTTTCGGCTGCTGCTAGGCCGCACTGCTGGCCGCCAGAAATCACGGAGTCTGCGTCACGTCATGTCACGTCATGTTTCACGTCACTTAGTCCTCTGTCGTCATAGCCGAATCCCAAGTTTGAATCACAGCGGCGGGAAAAACCTTTTCAACTTCGAATCCAAATTTCTTAGAAATAAATGCATTTTTCGCTGCCGGCCAAGTGGCAACAAAGCCATGACATGCCGAACTATCGTATTTTGCTATAAAAAATATATTAATAGTGCTCTCCTCAGTGTCCCTTTAAGGGTGTGGCGCAACAGCATTAATGGCTCCCTTCAGTGGTATGGTGTCCTCTTTTCGTATCATTTTGCAGACACGGACGCTGCTCTTTCTCTCACCATCGCATAACACTTAACCAGCCCCTAAGAATACAATGCAAAAGCATCAGAGATCCCTCCCACGCAAGAGCTCCTCCAATGCCACCCAGGTTCTGCCTGCATGTCCATATATGCGTAACTGGCCATACTCTACTTTAAATTCACAGATCCCTGGGAGTCCTCGTACCACTCCTGCCGGAGAGGTTAAGCAATGCGCCACTGCCCCGGCAGGTGGCTGTTTCAAACACAGCCACCGGTGGGGTTTGCGAGACCAAGGATGCTCATCTCGAGCAACCTCTCACAGCCAATCATCAATTCAACTGCCACCAGCCATGGTCGGCAGTTTGCTCACAATCCGGTGGGCAGGTTGTCATGTTCGGAAGGAGGCACAATCGAGATTTTCTGCTCACAAAGCCAACAACAACATCGACGGTGCCGGATTTTCGGCATAATAGGAGTCTTCATAACGGGAGTCCTAACACTACCGCAATAGTAACGTTACCACAGCATTCGCCTGCAGCACAAAAGCTGGCAAAAGGTGCACCCATGCCAGATGCATACTGTCCTGCAGCCATGCACGGCCTGCTCAGCGTCCCCAGACATAGCCTGTTTCTTGTCAAAGCTGCAGGGGGAAGGTGCTTGAAGCCCATAAACAATTAACATGAATGAACTATTCCTGTAACCAGCAACAAAATAACCGGACTGGAAAGACGTTCCACTGGGCTAGTTGGTAAAGATTCATGGTGACACACAGCGCAAAAGACGGGGAAATAAAGCAAATAAAGCCTTTAGTTGCGAGTCAGCGCTTGTCCTGTGTCTTTCTTACTCTGGTTCCTCGTCTTTTGCGCTGTGTGTCACCATAAAATAACCGGACATTAAACTAAGGTATGCTCGATTTCTGCAATGCCTTCAACAGCACAGTGAGTGAGCAGAAAAGCAAGCCACGCAAGAACCGCCTTGTACCAATGACTACGAGTGAAGTGCCGTTCTGAACCTTTGAAAAAATGACCAGCAGAGTAAGGTAAGCATCAGGCTACTCTACTTCAATTCTGATCTGGAACAAGTTGGGGCGACGTGACAGCAGCCAATAAAGAGCTCTACCAAACACTTTTGTTCAGACGGTTCCCATCTATTGTATCATCAAAATTTAAATGTTTTTTCTCAGTAATATGTTTGGCGGGCACCTGCTAATTTGTCTTAAAGGAACAGTGAGGACCACTTTATCCAACTACTGTTAACGTTAAGAGATCAGAAGCGGGCGGAGTGGGTGAGGAAACAAACGCGGGTGTACGACATCCTAGCTGAAATGGGCTTCAACAGAGCATGTAATGCGAAGGCAATGCACTGATGGCCATCGTGAGCCGCCATTGTGCACTTGTGGGCTGGAAAATGAAGTTCAGCACCAAGTGGCCCATCAGTGCTTCTAGCCATGACCTGACTGGCAGCAATCCCCTCATATCAGACCACTACCATCAGAGATGTGTGTATGCATGGAAGCAGCCCCGCCTGTGAAGGAAGGGGTGAAGTTGAGGCCCACATGCACCGCTGCGGTTGTTTAGCGGTAATTGCTCTGATTGGTCTCAATTTTCGTTAGAACCCAGAAACTGCCACAGAAGACAAGAAAAAAATTGGCTGTGGCTTAGCTAAGGTTAAGCCCGGATATCTCAAAGCGAAAAGCTCTCGCTGCTTTTCAGCCAACTCCCAAGCTACCACTTCTGGATCGATGTTTCGGCGCCGTCCGGCTGTTGCTTCTTCTTCTCCTTCCATGCGAGTGTCTGCGCCTGTTCTATGGGCAAGCGCGCCTTATACACCCCTCCTTCCGAATGCGCACTGAGCACGGCTGCGGCGAAAGGTCAAACGGTGGCGAGGATGGGCGCCACCGCCGCTCACGCATTCTCGCAACGCCTAGCGAAAAAACCTTCTCCTCTTGGGACGGCAGCGGCGACCGCTTGACAGCGGCGAAGGGTAAACGGTGGCGAGGAGGAGAAGCGGCGACGCTCAGACGACGGAGTCAGCGCGCAGAGGCGACAACGGCTGCGGCAGCAGCAGCCACCTGCCCTCCGCGTGACGTCGCTCGGTTTTGAGCATGCGCAAGCTGTGGCAAAGTGTGGCTCACGCGAAGTGCGGTGTTGACGAGCCTAGTGAAGCTTTTCGCTTCAAAATGTCTGACAGAAACGTCCGGCTTGAAGCCAGCTTATGCAAACGCACCGCGTACAATGCAGCACGTGTCCTGGGGCACCTAATGGCGCGGTTTCATTTCCACACCTTTGCAGTTCGCAACGGTGTTTGGTGGTTGAGGCCCACCACAAGGCCAACAGTCTGGTGAAACCGATATGCAGGAACTAAGCGGGCTACGTGTATTTGTGAACACTGCATTTTTGGCAGCTTTCCATAACCGGCGCTTTGCCTTAGGTGTAGTGAGAAAGCGTGGAACGGTCTGCCCTGACTGCGTTTCAGCTCAGTTTGCTGCTCTGCTGTGCATTTCACGAGCTGTCTTTGGGCATTTTGCCAGCAATGCTTTGCCTCACCATGAACTGACTGCTGACGTCACTACCCTGTAAAAAGGTATCTGGCCAACTTACAATGCTCTGTGACAGCATTCAATAAACTCCTCTCTCATGTGAGCATTACAACAACCAGTGATATTAGAACCTTTTCTCTCAAAGCAACTGTTATTCAAGGAATTTTAAACAAAGTACAGTCAAAACTCGATTTAACGAAGGTATCCTAATTCCCCCTCAGACGCCCATAGGGTTCAGTGCTTTGACTAACCCGAAATAACGAAACCGATTCCGTGATCTGTCCCGATTTAACGAACCTTTTTTCGAGAAATAGAGGTGAAAAAGTGTTAATTTTTGGTCTATTTTGTAGACAGCACCCCAAAATTTATTGATTGCGAGTCAGCGGTAACAGCGCGAAGCATCTTCGGCCCGCCGCTTTTTTCAAACTGCGCGGCGCAAAACGAGTTTTAATTTTGAGTCGAGCTCACAAGATGGCGCCAGCAGTGCCACATTTCATAGATGGCGCTGTTGCAGTTTGCGTGTTTTTTTTGTGTGTGTGTTTGTGTGTTGTGCTCTGTGTTCGCTCTTGTGCGGATATTTCCCCGTGCCTTTGAACGCACGTCTTTGTCAAGCTCAGCTTGTTAGGCCTCCATCAGTCTAGCCTTGCTATCGTGAACGCGGACATGGTGTGTGCGAGCAAGCACGCCGCTAACCCTCCTGATTAGCAGATGGAGCCCTGCAAGAAACGAAAAAGGCTTACCCTGGACGAGAAAGCGGACATAATTCGTGCTGTGACAAGTGGACAGAAGAAATGTGAAGTGGCTGCAGCACATGGCATTCCAGTGAGTACTCTCTCCACAATACTGAAAGGGAAAGATGACATCCTCCGCCCCACTTCGTCGAGGAATCTCTCGTGCAAAAAAACGCTGAAGACTACTCCTCAAAGCAAAATGGAAGAGGCCCTCTTCGCCTGGTTTATGAATTTGCGGGCGAAGAATATTCCCTTGAGTGGAGACCTGCTCCAACAAAAAGCTCGCTCTTTCGCGTGCTTGCTGGGCGACAACGAGTTCAAGGCAAGTCCCGGCTGGCTGTCGCGCTTCAAAGAACGACACGGCATCGTCGGGAAAGTGCTCAGCGGTGAAGCGAGCAGCGTAAGCATGGCTGTAGTCGGCAACTGGCAGTCTGAAAACGTGCCCGACATTCTGGGAAAATATGCCCCCAGAGACGTCTACAACGCCGACGAGAGCGGTCTATTCTACCAAATGCTGCCTAAAAAAACACTCGCCCTGAAGGGGTAGGCGTGCCACGGCGGCAAACACAGCAAACAAAGGCTGACTCTCTTGCTGTGCGTCAACATGGACGGCACCGACAAACGAGACCCGCTTGTCATCGGAAAGAGTGCGAGGCCGCGCTGTTTTAAAGGCACCAAAAAGCTTCCTGTGAAGTACGTTGCCAATTCAAAGGCTTGGATGTCGCGTGCCATTTTCGCTACATGGCTGAAGGAATTTGACAGACACATGTGTTGCCAGAAAAGGAAAGTGTGCCTGTTGCTGGATAACTGCACGGCCCACTACGTTGCAGAGGTCGAGCTGACCAGCGTGGAGGTCCGCTACTTCCCCACAAACGCAACGTCCGTGGTTCAGCCCTTGGATCAAGGGATAATTAATAGCGTGAAGTGCGCATACAAGCGTCAAGTCGTCGACAGAGTTCTCCTCAACCTGGAGCTGAAGCGCGAGACGAAAATAGATATTTTTATGGCGGTTGAGATGGTGGCGGCGGCTTGGAGAGCATTGAGGCCATCGATAATTGTCAACTGCTTCAGGACTGCTGGTTTCGGTACACTATGCCCTGAAACTGCTGAAGCTGGTCTGGACTGCGCGAGCGCCGTGCACGAGGATGAAGATGCCTGGGAACACCTTCGCTCAGTGGATGAGGTGCCCACAGGCATAAGTTTCTCAGACTACGTGAACGCCGACGCAAACGCAGTCACAACGGAAGTTTTGACTGGTGCCGATATGTTGCGGCTTGTAGGAAGTGTGGAGGGAGTGAAGGCTGAAGACGCTGCCGACGACCCTGCAGGTGCCGAAGCTCTCGTGCCGACACCAGGTCAGGTGATGGATGCTCTCGATCTGCTGCGACATTTTGCCGGCGCACACGAGGGGACGGAAGACGCTACGAGAAATCGGTGCGGCCGTTGCTCACAAAGCGCACGCAGGCAAATATCACCGACTTCTTTGGCGGAAAATAAATTTGTAGTCCCCTCGGGCCTTTCTTGTTGAGTAAGAATTTTTATTGTTTCTTTTCATATGCGCTAGCGGCGCCGGTCGTTTCCGCGGTCCGCAGCTTCATTTTGGGAGCATTTACGTTTCACAAATATGATGCTGCGGTAGCTTTCTGGATGCCGCCATACTATATAATCGAATGTACCGAATTATGTGCCCAAGAAATGCCTCATTCAATTTAACGAAGTTCTCGATTTAACAAAATAATTCACGGCTCCCCTCAACTTCGTTAAATCGAGTTTTAACTGTAGTATTTACTACTGCATGATTCCAGCTTCCTTACTTAATGCCTGGTAGGCCTTAGAGCTATAACGAATTACTGTGCTGATGATGGGTGAATGCAAAATTTATTGGCAACATCTGTTTCTTTTCATAGCTGTGTTTTGTGGAAACCTGCTTCTTTTTATTTCAAACTACCTGCATTGTACTGATGACTGAAATTAGTCTATTCAATTTGCAGCCAATTTATTATTCCTGTTTGCTCCGCCCCCAAAAGTTTGCTATTCCCACATGTCCAATAAATTTGTTTTTTTTTTCTGGCCATATTTCGCAGAAAATTTCATCTGTAACTTAACTTAGAAGTATTAGAAAAATATATGAAAAATAATCAATTTGATTCACATTCAATTTTCAATATTTGAATTCGCTTCTCACCTAAAATTTTTCTATGTGTGCAGCCCTAGTTTTGCGCTTTTCCTGTTTTGAAATTGACAAAAGCTCCATTTTTGGTGAGAGCAGATTTTTTTTTTTTATTAGAATGTGGTACCCTATTGATACAGGCCCACTTCTATTCATTCTCAGTGTCCTTTTAAAACAAGGGCCGCTGCAAAACTTGGTATGCATGGTACCTGTGTTTCCATGTACACAGAGAAACTGAGCAGGAAAATGCCACTTTCGTGTAAGGTTTGACCTATGTCAAAATCTTAAAAAAAGAAGTGTAGCCCTTACACGAGCATCAGTAAGTGTGTCTTGTTTTGTTTGCGTTGGGATCTTCATCATGGTGTCTCTACTATGAACTCTCCATCCATGTCTGGTACATGACAGTTTAGGAAAAAGCAATGAAACACTAACTCAGGACACTCCATGCCCCGTGGCCAGAATATGCACACTGCGAAGGTGGGATGGCGTCCTGAACGGACCTTCTTCAAAACTGACGCACTACAGACACATCATCATCATCATCATCAGCCTGACTACGCCCACTGCAGGGCAAAGGCCTCTCCCATGTCCCTCCAGTTAACCCTGTCCTTCGTCAGTTGCGGCCACCGTATTCCCCCAAATTTCTTAATCTCATCCACCCACCTAACTCTCTGCCGCCCCCTGCTACGCTTGCCTTCTCTTGGAATCCACTCCGTTCGTTACCCTTAGGGACTAGCGGTTATCTTGCCTTCGCATTACATGCCCTGCCAAAACCCACTTCTTCCCCATGATTTCAACTAGGATGTCATTAACCCGCGTTTGTTCCCCCACCCGCTCCGCCCGCTTCCAATCTCTTAAAGTTACACCTGTCATTTTTCTTTCCACAGACACAAGAGAGAGATTAAAAGTGCTCACGGAGAGCATTCTACACGCACGCAGCATGGTTAGCTCTTTCTTCGGGGTGCTTTCCAGTCACAGACACATACCAAACATACCGCTGTGAGAAACACTGGGCTCATGAGGAGCCCACCCACTCCACCAAAGGCAGGCTCTGCACCCTGCCACGCATGTTCGAAGAGGACACACACAATAGGGAAGGGGATGCTCACAGGCCCGGCTGCGGAGGTCCCAGATCTTGAGTGTCCGGTCGTGGCTGCCTGATGCCACCCGGCCTGTGTCGCCCAGGAACTTGGCCGCCAGGACCTTGCGGCTGTGGCCCGTCAGTGTGTGCTGCACAGTGCAAGTGGGGCCCCAATGCACTCCACAGGAGCAGAACAGCCAAAGCTGGTTGGTAGGTGCTCATCCCCCCCCCCCCAACACTCATCACCATGTCCTTGATTTATAGTCAGCCAATGGTCACACTGACAGCGATAAAAACAAGCGAGGGACTCCTTGCTTTTCAGGTGAGCAGCCAACTTAACTGCCTTCAATGGCAACCAGTCGAAGAATTCTGATGCACCACCCTTGCAATACTCCTACTTGGTGAGGTAGAAGGCCATGTACTTCAGCTGCTTTGTCATAGTCAGAGCAGTGTGCGAGGAGCTTGCAACATGGCAGCAACAGGTAGTGACAATGACAAGCACCACCAGTGTTGGCAGAGCACAATGACAGCCACACTAAACACCTAAATGCCTCCTCTGCTAGCACCAACAGGAAAACGTGGTGAATGAAAGAGAGTGGCACTGCTACTGCCCGACAGTCGACAATCATGGTGATCCTTGCTCCCCTTTCTGGTGCCACATTAACTGCGTGTGCCCAGCTGCCTCTGCATAATCGAGTGTTGGCAGCCATTCAAGAGTACACCTGTAAGCTAGAATTGTGCAGGCAGTCTAACTAACCCAAATTAAGCAGGCTCCAATCATTACCCTTTGATTGCACTGCCTGTGCATCAACACAGCTTCAGCCTTTACTTTTCAAGACCATGTCACCAATCACCTTCAGTGCTAAATAATATTCGCTGTTTTGTTTGCTCATTTCATTAAAATCTCACCCCTTATGTAATACCCCCGACACAAGGGGGCCTTTAAGAAAAATAAACTGAACTGAACTGAACTGTGCATGGCTTCGACTTTGTTTTACCCTCACGAAAGTAAATTAGCATGGTTTAAAACTGGAGTCTGTGGTTAAAGAGCTAAACAGCAGGGAAATGGCTGCAAGGGTAAAGCTGTCATCAGCGCGCATGTGTGCTTCTAGTGAAGACAGAGAGCTGGCCCCTGGAGTCGGAAGCCATGCCACAGTGTGTTTGTGCAGCAGCTGATGGTAGCGGGTGCCCCGGAGCCACCCCTGCATGGTCCCAGACCCAGTGGCACTTCCAATCCACGTAGCTCATGGGATTCACAGGAGCACATCCAATGCAGGAGGTGTCTTTTCCAGCTGCCCCATACCAAGTGCCCAGATTCATTCTGGCTCATCTCTTGCTTTGTAGCCGCACTTTCTGGACTGCCACGAACTTGCCAGTTTATTCACCGTGGCTGCAGAAACCACCGTACTGTGCCCAGTGGTGCAGTAAGAAGCCCCAGCAGGGACGGCAGCTGCTGCAGTCAGCATCAAGGAGTGGCGGGGAGAGAGAGAGAGCCCTGCCACACTCCCGCACTGGTCAACCCCCACCTGCTGCTTGCACTGACCCTTGCCCACTCAGTTTTGCCAACCATACAACTTGCCACGGAGACAGTCTCCTGCACATACTTGGTATAGCTTTTGAGGAAGCAGAAAAGGCTGCAAAACGAGGAGAAAATGGTGTAGAGAGCCATACAAGAGATGTGCAGGTAAGACCAACAACTCGAAGATGAGCATGCCGCTCCGCCACGCAGTCACTGCATCAGCCCTGCACTTTTAGCTTTCAGAGACCTCACAGTAAAAATGAAACTTCTTCCTGTCACCCAACAATGCAGCCAGTCGTGCTTCCCGAACATGGATGGTCGTTCTCAGCAGCATTTAAATGAGCCAACACCTGACGCACAGGGCCATCGAAAAACTGTTTGTTTATTTTAAACTCAGTTTTCTCAAAACAAGATTTTCTGTTACGTAGGTACCATTATTTTCGAAATGACAATAGATATCAAGCTGATTTTTTCTGTGCATACTGTACATATATGTGGCAATTTACTGTACCAAAATTATCAGCATGCAAATAACAATGTTTATTTTAAAATAAAAATATGTACAAAATTTGGTCAAAATTAGTGGGTAGAAAGTAATAAAATCACTAATAATTTCGTTTATTGTGTACTAAAATAATTTTGGTACAGCGGCTAGAAGATGAAATTCTGAACAAAATGAAGTAAATATCTTGCCACTTCCTTTATTAGTTGCTGAGAAAAGTGCACCACAATATGTCCCTAAATACATGGGAAAGATGGGGCTTACCCTGTCCCGTTAAGGGTATGACGCATAGCTAATGGGTCAATGTCCATATATGCAGAATTTGTCTTTCTCCACTTAACGTTCACAGATCCCTGGGAGTGCTCATACCACTCCTGGCGAAGTGGTGCACCACTGCCCTGGGACGGCAAGTGCTGCCACCTGCAGGACCTTTGCGATGCAGTTGTCCCGAGCAAACTCACGTGGCCAATCATTAATTCAACAGTCACTTGACAGGTTGCACGAGGATGCCATCTTTTATGGGTACCATCAAATGCTATTGCAAGCATGCAGAGAGAGAGAGAGAGAAAGAGACGGGTTTTTCGCTCAATGGGGCAAGTAAGGCTTAAAAAAAAAAGAATGTGTTCATTACAATAACCTGCATAACAAAGTGTATCAATGGGACATATTTCAAGCTGTGTTGCCATTAGTAATTAGGGCCTTAACCAACATATGTTAAAAAAAAACAACTGCAAAGCGCACAGAGCAATACCTTCAACAACACACATCAAAGACATACGCTTGAAGTTTAAAGTTCTTTATAACAATGGCTGTTTACATTGGTACGTAGAACCGTTTACCATAAAAAAAGAGCCCAATTCTCAAAGACGCACACAATCTCGGGCTTGTGTTTGTATGGTGAACAAGTGCAGACAGATGTTTCTTATGTGTAGAGATCGCGCTGTGCATGAAGGTGGCAGAGAGTCACAGAGATGAGATGCAAGACCAAGTGGGAAAGGGTGTGGCCGCTCACCCTCAGCCTCTGGTCACTGAGCGTCCACACCCGGCTGGAGAAGTCATTAGAAGCAGCCAGGACCAGGTTCTCCTGCGAGCCATTGGGCGGCAGAAAGGGGCAGCACAGCCGTCACGCATTGCACACAACGGCAAGGTGAGACTCACAGCTAACGAAGCCAATCACTTGACAGTCGCTTTGAGACAATCGCTCCATATGCACTCCCGATGAGAGTATGTTCTAGCACAGTACAAACCTCCAAGCTTGCACAAGACACACTTTCAACAATTTGGGAGGCTAACGAGAGTCTTGCAACAAATAGTGCAATGCAAGATTGCGGAGACCAAATGTTTTAGGGAAATCCCCCAAGGTGGAGTAGATTTGTAATAAGGGAGTAATTACTCATTGACGTCCACCCGAGCGCAGCCATACAATAACTCAAAGTGGGAACAGTGTTGACCAAATGTTTTAGGGGAATCCCCCAAGGTGGAGTAGATTTGTAAAAATCTACTCCACCTTGGGGGATTCCCCTAAAACATTTGGTCAACACTGTCCCCACTTCGAGTTATTGATCAATTCGCTCTCGCCCTACCATAAGCTTGCCGTCCTGATTAGCTCAATTGGTAGAGCGACTACTCCGGTGAAGCGGTGGCCCCGGTTTCGAACCCCGGACCAGGACAAATTTTTCTTTAACTGCGAAGTTTCTGAGAAAGCTGTATAGCTTTCCTTTGTAGCCGTATGGCTGCACTTGGGTGGACGTCAACAAGTAATTACTCCCTTTTTACAAGATTGCGGAGCACGACAACTGGCAGCTATGAGAGGTAGCCATAGGTGAGTGAAACAGAACAAACCTCGAAAATTCTGGCACAATGATGATAATGCTTTGAAATTCCCAACGGTGGGCATGCAAATGAAGGGATTGCAAAAAGCCGTCATTTCCACACAGTTTTTCGCTTGTACGCAGACGAAAACTGCCTATTTTTTCATCAATTAAATTTGCTGTGGGGCGAAACAGTTTCAGGAAGTTTTTCTGTAGCCATCTGACTTTGATCTTCAGATGATTCAGACCTTTTTTCCGCCCCTTGAGATTTTTACACTACTGTGAAACCAGCGCATTGATAGCTTTTTTTTTACCATACTTGCGTAAACAAACTTATCACCGTCTTTCACCATATATCTTTTTTTGCGTGTGCTAAAGCATTTATATACCTATATTTGCACTGAAAAATTGATCCAAAATATTATTTGGATGCATAGATACCAATATAGCAAATTGAATTTAGTTCTTGTTTAAAGTATTAAGGTGCACTTCTGGTAATTCAAACTTACCGATAACTCAAACAAAAATCTCTTCTCGCTTGAAGTTTGATTTAACGAGAGTCTACTGTATTTCCTGAATTATGGTGACACCAAGATTAGTATGAATTTTGCTTCTCAACGTATGTGCATGAGCCTCACAGCTATTTTTCTTACTCAGCCACTCTTAATTTGAGAGCTAGCCTAATCAGCTGCAAGGAATTAACCCGACACAACTTTATATGCTTAAAAGACAGCCACAAAATCAAGCCCTGAGGAATGAAGACATTTGCAATCTGGTGTACACTACTGAACACTGCTGCACTGTCCACGAGTAGACGCTGTCACACACTGCAAACCAGAGCACCCCAGTGCTTCCTGTGGTTTTATAGTAAACTGCAAGATATTTGCAACCTACTCCAAAACATCAGAATTTTTAGGAAAAAAGTTTTGGTTTGAGCTATCTTGTAGTTTACTAACGATTATCAAACCCAACTAGACAGGCAATTCTGTTGAAACATTTAGTTTCCAGCAGTTTTTTTAAACAATAGATGCAATATAAGCCATCCATTGCCAATTCGCCACTTTAATGAATTTCCAAATTTAAAAGCTGTCATGTGTCTTCAGTGATGAAAAGCAATATGAATGGTAAACTTGACAAACAATACACTACCCTTCTACCAGGGTGCGACAGCTACCAACAACACTGTATCATTACAATGTCCACACAAGTGTCGACAGTTTACTTTTCTTTTGAACATTGGTCTTATGGTTCAAAGGACCATTACGAAATCGGGGAGCTCTGTTACGGCAACATGAAGGCAATGAATGCTGAGCACTGAGACCCGAAGAAGTGTCCATCCAGCATGCCATCCACAGAAGAAGAGATTGGCTCACCTCAGTGTCCATGTCGAGGGACATGATGGTGGCATTGCTCCCACCCAGGGTGCCCCTCAGCAGAGCCTGGTCTGCACAAGAGACAAGAACAGGGGAGAGGTGAACACCGCCTCTGGTACGGCCTGTGCGGCATTTGTGCGCTGCATGTGATTTCAACTCAAAAATAAAAGTCCAATTCATTACTTTCACAACACTAAACACCAATGGCTAGTTTGTACAAAGTGTCACAATCATTGGAAATTGCGACATCCAAATACAGTGAAAGCTCGTTAATTCGACCCCCGTTAATTCGGCAAATCGGATAATTCGACGCGCGCGCGAGGTCCCTACAATTATACATAGGAGTCTATGGGGCGAAACTCTCGTTAATTCGAACAAATTCTGCCGTGCGTCGGTTAATTCGACTTCACTCCGCAGCCCGCCAAGCCGGTGTGCCGAGAGCAAAAAGAAAAAAAACACTGCCATGAGCGGCGCTACTGTACGGCTGATAGGCCATCCCTATGGTCATATCATCCATCCATCGGTCCATCCATCCGAGGAAGCGAGTTAGCGGCGGCCGAAGCGGCTGGCGTCTTTTTTTTTTTTTTGTGCTTTGTTTTGTCGCAGCAGTCGCTATCGCGGTTATTTACGGCGCCTTTTTTGGTAAATGCGCGCTTTGTCAGCGTGTTTACTGCGCTACTTGTTGTTGCTGTTTTGTTGCGACTGAGAGAAGGGTGAAAGGAAATCGCAAGGGATTGCCTACTGGCTCAGCCACCACCGCTGCCATGTGCAGATAGAGGAGAGTTAAAAGATCAGAGAAAAAGATAAGACACCCGTCCACAGTCCCCGTGCAGATAAGAGGAGAGTTAAAAGATCAGAGGAAAGATAAGACGGGCGTCCCACTGGGCGTTTACATGAGCCCGACAAAAGTCGGGTTAAGCAGGCTGTCGGGCCGAGAACCGGTTGTCGGGCTCATGTATACGCTAGGGGGTCGAGCAAAGGGACCGTCGAGTCGAGCTGGGCCAGCCCGACTGCAGGGGGTGGGTTGGCTCTGCCCGACCCGGCTGGAAGGAGCATGTATACGCTGCCGCATCGGCTTAGCGCCTCCTCTCCTGCCTCCTCTCCGGTCTGGCTGGCGCTGTGCAGGAACTCGGAGCACTCGGCGCGCGCGCTCTTTCTTAACGGCCTGTGCATGAGGGGCAGTTGCTATCTACCGCCGCAACTCTCCGGGGGCTGGTTCGGTTACTTTGCACATATTGCTGAACGGCTGCTCCGAGTACTGAAGAAGAACTTGACGACCATATCTTATGCAGCCACTGCTATCGGCACGCAAAGCAGGGAACTAGTAGATGGATCTCAAAACATTGAAGTCGGCATGCAATGATGGCGCATAGTATTAGCGAATAGGGCTGTATCATTTGCGTCTAGCAGGAATAAAAGTGAGGCAAGATATTACAGGGCGAAGCCACGGTTAGGAAAACATTTATTTTCATCTTCAGGGCTGGCACAATCTCTGTTCATACTTGGAAATGTATGAATAAAATAATAGCACTTGCCGTTTGAAAACATTCGAAGTATCTGTGCCATCTGTTCTCACTGCGTGAAACACACCAGATCAGAAAGATCCTTTGCTCTTTGGAACTCCGATATCGTTTCACATACTTAGAAGGACTGAAAACAATAACAGGCGCTGCTTGTAATGACCTATACAACATTGTTGTGCGGCTCGCAGTTCAAGGGATGTCAGTTACAGCCTTAAATGCTTTCGCGTTGGCTTGTGGATGAAACCAGATGGCTTGTCATCTTGGTTTGTCAATTTCTTTGTGTAGTTGACGAGAAAAATTCGGAGAAACTTCTCAGAAATGAGGTGTGTTAAGCATTTGGTGTGGCTTCTGTCAACCCATTCCGGGCAGCATAGGACGGGTGAATCTTCTAGATGTGGTTCAATGATTAGTTACAAGACTTTGAGAATTTCCATCGTGGGAGATACTTGACCGCCTTTTCAAAAAAAAAAAAAAAAACGCCTGAATCACTAGAAACCCCGGCTTTGGATAGTGGTTTTCACCATGATTTGTTTTCTCGGCACCTGCTCAGGCCGTAAGAAGAGAGCGAGAAAGCGCGCGCGTCGAGACCGGCCGTGCTGGGAGATATTTTTTTCCGGCAGCGGAGACACCCATTAGAAATCAAAGCGAGCCGCTGCCGGCCTCGAAGACAGCGCGCACGTGAACGGACGAACCAACCGGCCGGAAAGAGCAGCAGCGGGAAAGGGAACTTTTCGTCTGGGCATCTTTCCTCCTCTAGCATGCGTGTAGTTTGCGTGCTCGACGCTAGGGGTAGCGACGGTCTCTGCCCGACAGAAAACCGGTTCATGTATACGCGGTAGGGTCGGTCTGGTCAGCCCGACATCTGGCGCACCCCGACCCGACCCGCAATGTCGGGCTCCATGTATACGAGGCTCCAGTCCCAGCAACAACTCCGTCCCCGCGGACGCTGGTTGAAAAAACAGATAAGCGGGGAGCGGCGCTCCCTTCACCTCCTCCCCGCGCTGCTTTCCGGTGGGTAGCGCGCAGGGCCTGCGCGCCTCGCCTTCGTGTCCTGTCAGCTGACCGAGGATGAAATAATTGAAGTGACAGGCGCTGACAACGACGACGATTTACGATTGTGAGCAGTTGCCCCAAATGCCGAAGTGCACGGTGAAAGAAGCCGCAGAAGCCTTGTCCGTGCGGGAGGACTTCTGTGAACAAATCCCTGACGGCGCGGCGCGTGTGCCGCGGAGCACCTGGCAGCTGTTAGAGCTATCGTAGTCGCTCAAATTCGCTCGAAAAAGCGGACGGTGATTACAGATTTCCTTGCCAAATAAAGGTATACGTCCTGTTGCGGCAAACATTGTTTTTTGTTGTTCATTCGATAATTCGACATTCGGATAATTCGACAATTTTTCGTGGTCCCGTCAGTGTCGAATTAACGAGCTTTTACTGTAGTGTCAGGACTTGCAAAATCAACACCTGAGAGATTATGGAATCATCTCCAGTGCTGAAGATGCACATTAGAAAAAAACATCCGCATTATTAACTGGTGGTGAACTCTGCATGCCTGAAAATAGTGAGAGACGCGCTACTAAGATCAATGTTTTAAGCCATATTATTACCGGCATTCACTAGTTGGCATGCAAAAGCATCCTATCTGCGATATGAAGGACGCTAAATTTGCCTTAAACAAAGACAGCATTGCTTGGTGCAGCACATTCTCAGAAAAACACTAAAGTTGCTATGTATATAACTGTGCACATAATGCCTTGAAGGGTTAAAAAAAAAAGTAGGCAGCAAAGTGATTGCATTCTTCCGTAAACTTCATAACAACAAGGCTTGAGTGTTCCAGAATCTTTTTTTCCTAGTTTTGGGAGAAAACAGTGAGAATGCAGCATCAGGAATGTTTCCGAGATTAAAATCATATTTTGTTTTTTCTAAAAGACGAACTGGTGATCGGCAAAGCAGTGGCACAGCCTCCTCACCCCTGGTGAACTCCCAGATCTTCACCTTGCGGTCACCGCCACCAGTGCAGAGGATGCGGCCGGACGGAGAGAACTGCACCGCATTCACCTCCCCATCGTGCGCCTCCTGCACACAGCCACACACCTGCCTTCGAGAGCTGTGCCACAGAGTAGGCATACTCGCAAAGCGTATTTTCACCAAACTCTACTCGGAAAAACACCACCACCACCATCATCATCATCAGCCTGACTACGCCCACTGCAGGGCAAAGGCCTCGCCCATGTCTCTCCAATTAACAATGTCCTTCGCCAGCTGCAACCCCCGTATCCCTGCAAACTTCTTAACCTCATCGGCCTACCTAACTTTCTGCCGCCCCCTGCTACGCTTGCCTTCCCTTGGAATCCACTCCGTTACACTTAAGGACCACCGGTTATATTGCCTTCGCATTGCATGCCCTGCTCAAGCCCACTTCTTCCTCTTGATTTCAACTAGGATGTCATTAATGCGCGTTTGTTCCCTCACCCACTCCGGCCGCTTCCGATCTCTTAACGTTACACCTATCATTTTTCTTTCCATAGCTCGCTGCGTTGTCCTTTACTTAAGCTGAACCCTTTTCGTTAGCCTCCAGGTTTCTGAACCCGTAGGTGAGTACCGGTGAGATACAGCTGTTGTATACTTTTCTCCTGAGGGATATTGGCAAACTGCCATTCATGATCTAAGAGAGCCTGCCACATACGCTCCACCCCATTCTTATTCTTCTAGTTATTTCCCTCTCATGATCCTGAGACTCATGATCCATGCTAAAAGCTAAACATTTGGAACATAGGATATAAAACATCAAAATATTCATAAGCAAGAACTATGCCAAATGGGGCCAGATCTTGCGTAATACTATTTCTGACAACTGAAAAGAGCTTGAAACAGCATGAGGCAGCAAACCTAAAACAGTCAGCCTGAGAAAGACTGAGTCAGGCGGGGCTCTCCCCACACCATGCACAACGGAGATACCATGCACACACGTTCTAAGAATGGCTACCCAACCACCTGGACTACAATGAAGCATGCTTGTTTCTGGCTGCTCAGGCACAGATTTGACCCCCTCCCACCCCACCCTAGGTTGCTTGTGGAATTTCATCCCGCAACTACTGCTCTTAAAGATAAAGGGGGGAAGCGCCCTGCAACGTACGTATTTGAGCAGGAGCCGGTTGGGTATGAATGACTGGAGGCTCAGCGGTGGCACTGACCGGGTGCTGGAAAGGAAGAAGAAGAACAGACACCATGCAGAGTTGGGACCCACCTCTCATTTGGTTTGAAACAAAGAGCACCAATATGACTGGGCCAAGACTGCCCTCAAGATGCAGCCAGTTTAGAACTGGACCAAATGAGCACTGTTGCATTCAAACTTCCACTTCACACTTATCACCACTCCCCAGCGTGAGGAGGGCCTTAGGCACTGCAGGCTGAACTCAACAAGAACAACACATCAGTGCTGAAGACACATACCAGCAAGCCTATAGTTTAGTTAAGCTCTCTTCAATCATGATGCCACTGCGAGGATCGTACTAGAAGCAATGGCAAATGAATTTTTCTTCGCCAACTTGGGAACAACCAAGACTTCTTTGAAAACAGCCACGAAAGCACACCACTGGACAGAGCCCCTGTCCAGATTCAAAACATTGACCAAACTGTACACTTGCGAATAACATCCAGCCGGGGCATGCAACAGAAGGGCACTCGCCACAGGAGAAATGGAGAAGCACTCCACAACCAGCACATAAGAAAGGTGTTTGCTTGGAATACTAGGCAAAATTCCTGGCGGCCATTTTCACAGCTGGCAAAGATTCGTTGGAAGTTGATTTCTCATGGGTGTAAAAAAGCTTCACCATAATGTTTACACAAGACTGCCCCTCTTTGATTCTTCACTGTGATTGGCACATGCACTGGCGTAGCAAGGGAAGCTCCGCACATAAACCAGGCAGAGCGACACCTCTGACCTGTGTCTTATGCACCAGATCAAACTTCACATCCTCCACATCATGCATGGGGACATTTGTGCAACACTGCCCCTTTGCCCACAGCAAACTCCACTGTTAACTAGTGTTATGACCTTACTGGGCACTGTGAGGCCCGGGCATGAGAAGAGCACAGTGTGAAACAGCAAAAGAGAACAAAACACAGCACAAAAAAAAAAGAAAAGTAAAGGAAAACGCAAATAATGAACGAGCACAGACAATGAAACAATGCAAAATGGTACGGCCAAACATGGCGACTTGCAAAGTCAATGGACTGTGCACAATAAAAAAATTAACCATTCACATTATTTCTAAAAAAAGACTAAAGAGTACAAAAACACATTACTCCTAGCAAAGTATGGGGTAAGAAAGAGTGAGAGATGTGTCGGGTTCTTGATGACAAGTACAGTGCAGGGTTTCAAGGGACAAACTGAAGTTAGGCTGCATCAACAGGTTACTGCACTGTCACAACAAAAATGTTACTTCAAGTAGAAAAGGTCACAATCGCCAACAGCCTTTGCAAGCAAACTGCGGTGCATCAAGGCAGGTTTTGCACAAAGAAGATAAGCTGCACTGCCATTCACTTCAAAATGTTGCCCACAGGCTAACCAAAAATTTGGTTTGGTTTATTGGGGTTTATCGTCCAAAAGTGACTCAGGCTATGAGGGACGCCGTAGTGAAGGGCTCCGGAAATTTCGACCACGTGGGGTCCTTTAACATGCACTGACATCGCACAGCACACGGGTCTCTATAATTTCGCCTTCATCGAAATTCAGCTGCCGCGGCCGGGATCGAACCCGCGTCTTTTGGGCCAGCAGCCGAGCGCCGTAACCACTGAGCCACCGCGGCGGGGCCGCTAACCAAAAATTGAAAAATCACAAATTGTAAAGGGACACTGTGGACAACTCCATTCAATTATTGTTCCAAGTAAAAATTTTATTCCCTGCCTCTTTCCAGCTATGCTAACGTTTGTCTGGCAGCAAAATATGCATTTATAGGCGATAAAATTGGATTTAAGAATCTTCCCATCAGTCGATTCAAACTCATGATGTCCTCAAGCGAAAACGACGACTTGCCGCCATTTTGAAGCAAATAGCAGTGGAGCGTAGCTTCTGGGATCTGAGGGAAAAAAAAAATAAAGACGAATGCCAGCACTGCGTGGCCATTGTTTTGCACGATATTGGTATATGACTAAAGTGCTATATCAGGTGTATTCTGTGCATTGTGCATGTCTACAAGGCATGAATGAAGCACAGTAGATAAATGACACAGTTTACTACAGCCATTCTATGCATGCATATCAGTCCAGGTTCCACTTAAAGATTACAAGGCCTGTCTTGGGATCAGTAAAGTAGTTAGACACGCATGAAACATTGCAATTCACAGATTCTCTGGCTTCCTGCTATTTCCACAGATTCTGTGGACACTTGGGCAGACTGCCCCCAACCTGGTCGGCAGCAGATTGCCGCCTGCCAGAGGGACCAACGGCTTTATTCGTGAATGTGGGCTTCAGTGCTAGCACAGTAAAGTCTGTGCGGATGCATGTATTTGACTTGCGAAATCGGCTAGCGGTGGTGAACCCTGTGCTTCATTTCTTGGTCTTTTCTAAGGCCTAAAGAAAGCTCCGTTTCCAGTAGTACAAGTGGTTTCTTTAGGATTTGAACGTGGCACCTTAAACTCCTATTTGCCCTCAGTGTCCCTTTAGTATCCCATTTCATGGTGATCGCACACTAATCACAAATTTTAAAGTCTCGAATTCATGAAGATCGCAACTTTTAAAATTAAATTTTCTTAACATCAAATGATTCTTTTGCTGCCAGAAAAACATCAACAGTCATACAATAGAGAGGCATGCAATAGACCAATTTCGCAAAGCCTACTGCTACGTCCGAGTCATGCTATGTCCCAGAATTATTGATTCATGACTATGACTACGCATACTTTGTATAAACTCTATACACCTTCATTACGTTTTGCAAAGTTCTGAGTCATGATACCTTGCAGAATGACTACAAGACATGCCTTTCATAGGTCATAGCACATTACATTCGTTTCATCATTCATGACCATACATGTCATGTGTAGTGAGATCGTACATCGATGAAATGCATCATCCAATTTTTGTGGCATAGATGGCAGAGGACGGCTGTTGTGCTCATGGAATAAGGCACAAACTCCACTAGGCTGCACTGCTCCCTTGGCTGAAATGATTCCCCTGTATTTTAAAAAAAAAAAAGACGCACAGCTTTCTTTTAGGCTTTTTGAAGTTCATTTATGTTAGTGTTCGTATGCAGATGCCAGATTAATACTACAAGCATATTCTAACCTAAGCCTTACTAAAGTTCCAGTATAAACTTTTCGCCAGGTGGCATACCTTTGAGTTCACAGACACTAAGTGAAGCTTTCACAGGGTAGAAGATCAAGTGTTGAAAACGTGTGCATTGCGGCCTAAGTTTTGAATTACCATTAAACCCACATACAGTGTAATCTTGCTAATTTGAACTGACACTTTGTTACCATCAACATGAACATGAGGCGTATTATTGTGGTGTAAGGGGCCATATTTAACCCACTTTTTTGGTTTTCCTTTAAGTGCCTAGAAACAAGCACAGGGCACACTTCATCCCAATGTGTAAGGTCGTCACAGCTCAAGAATGAAAAGAATATCTTTTTATACAGTTTGTAGTATTGTCACTTGATGAGAGCGGGACCAAGAGCAGTTTGAGTTAGCACTACTCGAAGTTTGGCACGTGTGTGCTTTTGCCTGGACACAGTCAGCTCTCCTTCTCAGACACGCCTTGCAACATCCTCTTTTACCCGTTTTTGACATCCATACCTCTATATTCAAAAGAAAAATTAGTACTATATGTTCGCCAGTACTTACAGCCAGCAGACAACCCACATGTGGCTTCAACTGCTACTGAGCTGCCAGCTAATCAATGGGTACACATTCAGGCAGCGAAGATATGTTGGAGCACTGGGGAACAAAAACGTTGCACTGCCTAGGCACTAACAACCACCTCCTGCACAGTTAGTCAAGAAAAGGTTTAGGTTTTACAGGTTTAACGTCCCAAAGCGACCCAGGCTATGAGAGACGCCGTAGTGAAGGGCTCCGGATAATTTCGACCACCTGGGGTTCTTTAACATGCACCGACATCGCACAGTACACGGGCTGCTAGAATTTTGCCTCCATCGAATTTCGGCCACAGCAGCCCGTCTTTAGGGCCAGCAGCCAAGCACCATAACCACTGAGCCAACGCAGCAGACAACTGCTGGCGCTTCACAAGCACACGTCAACTACAAGGGTGAAACATGCCACATCCTGCGCTGCATCCAGTGCTTTGCACCTTGTCACAAATAAAACTAATGGTTTCAATGCGCAGAGACACAGGTTCAAGGAGAACCTAGATGGCACTCACATTTAGAATAAATATTTTATCACATTGCCCTAAAAAAATATTGATGACAATGGTAGTTCATATATCTTTATACGATTTTTTTGTTTCCAAACTGAGCAAATATTCAATATTGGAAAGTATTTTTTTCTTCATACTAGTGTTCAAAATTTTCGCTAATATATTTTTGCTTCACAGTTAACAATGCAAAGGTATAACAAATCAAAGGTAAACAATGTTACGCAATAGAAATGGCATGACAAAAAGGGAGAGACTGAAAGCAAATACTTGCACTGTTTCCACACTCTGTGCTTTACTTTTTTGCACTGCACTCTGTTTACCTGAAAAGCCAGTAAATAAACAACGCTTTGATCAGCACAGCCAGTGTGCACCGACTCTAATGACGTGGCCTACATCACCAGTTTACATCAATGCTCAACACTTTGCTTACAGAACGCCAACATCAAAGATATTCAACCTCTCCCAAATACTGCTTGTCTTAGGTAGAATTCTGTTACTGGGGTGGTGCTAAGTGAAATTTCATCATCAATTTCATGCTGAAACTCACACCTGCAAAAAATTATTTTAATTTGCCATATGCCCCCTTTTGATAACGAAGGCAAAGCCTGAGATAGGACACCATACAGGGCAGAGCAATATGAAGCAATAAGGGAGACAAGAGAAAGAAGCTGGAGCATGCACAAGATTGTGTGCCGACCCCATGCAGCACAGATTTTCCGAGCCACAGCAGCCCAACACAAGACATCCAGTGCTGCCACTAAATTGAACACATCATACACATTTTGCACCCTAATGTGGCTAACCACATGAAATACCAAACACAGATGCAAAATTTATGGAAGTATAAAATGCATGGAAGTGTGTCCGTGGCACACTGACACAGTAAAAAACACCACCTGAAGATGAGCAAAGCAAGAAAAACTTCCAACAGAGAGGCAATCAAAGCTCCAAGAAAAGATGTAAATAGCAAAGCACTCACAAGTAGGTGGGATATATTCAAGAAAACTTTGTGCAGAATAACACAAGACGGAGGGAGAAACACGTACACACACACGAGCGCAAACTTGCAACTGTATTCTCGGAAACGATACATCGCCTCAAGAAGCAGGAAGGGCGCAAGCATACAATAATCAGTACAACACGTGTGGTAGCACATTGGTACAGCAAATACAGCATCAGTGATAGGCACAAGACAATTCATACCCAGCGGAAATTCCCAGAAAGCAGGAACTAGAAACTTGATTTTCTTCGCGACCGGTAACCTGCTTTCTTGTTCCTGCTTTCTGGGCATTTCCGCTGGGTATGAATTGTCTTGTGCCTATCACTGATGCTGTATTTGCTGTACCAATGTGCTACCACACGTGTTGTACTGAGTATTGTATGCTTGCGCCCTTCCTGCTTCTTGAGGCGATGTATCGTTTCTGAGAATACAGTTGCAAGTTTGCGCTCGAGTGTGTGTACGTGTTTCTCCCTCCGCATTGTGTCATTCTGCGCAAAGTTTTCCTGAATATGTCACTACGCCAACTGGCCCAACGTTCTGCTCTACTAGGTGGGATAGAATGTCAATTTTTAGGCAGCAAAATTTATGGCACAAACATGTTTCCTGATTTTGCACACATTTCCTTCCTTCACCTCTAAACTCAGAACAAGTGTCCCTGGGCTACTGCTCTGTTTCCCTTTCTTTTGGTCAACCAGAGCTCTTTTGTCTCGTGAAACTTCCAGTAGGGTCCATGTATTAAACAACAGTGGTCTGATTAAGCCAAAATTCCAGGGTTAACTGACTGTCACAATGCTTGCAGTCAGTAACAGAAACTCGAAGATAGACATTTCATCAGAACTGCCTGTCTGGTTGTTGTTGATAACTTATAGTGAACTCCAACCAAAACTTTTTTTTGGTTGCAGATGTGTCACAGTTTACTGAACCTAATGCAAACTGTGTCCAAGTTACAAACTCTGAGATTCTTAATAAACACACAGCAGCCTGGCAACAGAATCGCTGAAACAGATACAGTAACAAAAATTCATAAAAATAACAGTCCGAGAGATAAATTAAGAGAGAAAATAAAGAGAAGAAAGAAACGCTCTACACAAGATAATGGCGACAGCTTTTATTGACTATTTCCAGATGGCACCGCCACCTGTAAGTCCCCACAAAGTGTACTCTGGGACTGGTTACTTTTTGAAATACAGTTTCTACCACTGGTATGATCCAAGAGGTTTTTTCGTCACCAGGAAGTTGCGACCAATGCCAGAGGAGTACAAGGATCAAAAATGAAAAATTAGTAAATAGAGACCCTGGTCCAAAGATGCCATTCTCATTTAATGAAGCTTGATCCATTCTTAGTATCTAAACTTCACTTACTAAGAATCAACGGTTCACGCAGCCTAATTGGGAATTATGTCCCTGCATTTGTTTTATGCATGACAAGCATCCAATACGAATTCCCTATCCAGCTCCTGTTTGGATTTGTAATACTGCTATAAATGCACTCCAGTTCACTAATGCTATGCAGCCATTTTTATTTCATTCCAAAAAAGTTATGCACCACCTAGCTCATGTACAAGTTTTGCTAAACTATCCTAGAATAGCAAAGAACAAAAAATAAAAGTTCACAAAAGTAAGAATGAACAAAAGCCACTCAGGGAAGTAGATAAACAAAGATTCCTGACGCAGGAGAACCAGTTGTGCACGGCTAACTTTTAGGAGCATGGTCTCCACTTTGCGTCACTCTTGTGTGACAATAAAAAGTGACATTAGATGGCAGCCCATGGCCAAGGTGCAGCAGGACTATGGGGCTCTACTTCAGCGCAAGCATCGGCTGAAGCAGATGCGCACTGCTGTGTTTCAAGGGCCGTGCACCATTTGAGCACCACACACAAGAGCGCAAACTGGGCTCAACTAACAAACAAACATCACAAAGTACAGGGCAACAACATGAGAGCGACATCTGTTAGAGGAGTATGAGGGTTAGCCACAGCATGATTTCACCCAAGTGGGTCTGTTAGCGCTACCAGCCGAGCCCTGCAGCATACTGAAGAGCATGTTATCAGAAAGTGCACATGAAGTAAACTAGTATACAATCCCTTGAGAGACTCAAAGCACATATCAATCAGCTGTAGCAACGCCAGCGGCTGTGGCTCTCAGCTGCAACGAAATGTGCGCCGACAGTAAATAAATGCCTGAATGTCCGCACAAACCCATGATCGGCTTTTCTGAATTTAAAACAGAACACACTCAAGAACAGAACTATGTACAGACAGAAGCAACATGAAAGGGAACATGCAAGCCCAAGGCAATGCGGGCTGATCGTGCATGCATGTGGCCTTACAACAAATTGGAGGCTCACCCCTCTGCAAAGCACGACGAAGGGCGCCTCCAATTTTTCGGAACAGTACCTTTACTTCTGAAAGCGGGAAGTGCACCAAACGAGCATTTTAGCGTGCATAGCTTCCGCACAGTTTTCAAAAGCAGCTGGGATGAAAGCACGACAGGGTGCACCTCCGAGGTTTAGAACCGCCAGTCGTGCGATCAGCCTGCATTGCCACAGGCTTGCACGTTCCCTTTCCCACTGCTCCTACTTATACTAACGAAATTACTGTCATCCTATGTGTGAAAAAAGAACTGTGCTAATTTATTAGCAAGAAAGAACCAAATTTTTGGATGCCGCTTTTGAGTGTAGCTACTATGCAACCGCAGCCACAACTCGGCTGCTTTAATGCTTCGAGTGAACTGACGTGCCTCCCAGACTGACAGTGCCCCAGCCCTGTCCGCAGTGCTCAAGGCTGCACAGCGAAAAATGAAGCCACTGAACTGAACGTGTTTCAACAGCAATGCCCGCCCCACTATCTCTGTGGCTGGTGCATCGATGCTACGCATTGCAGCTGAGTGTCACATCCATGGGCCCAGCTATGTGGCAGGTTTACAGGAAACAAGTGTGCCATGTTTGTTGCCCCCCTGTAGAGCATGGCACCACTCTCCACAAAATCCCTGCCTCAAGCCCTCCAGCACCATAACTGGGGGCCTTTTTAGCCACACTCTTAAAGAAGAAAATGAGATGGCATTTAGTTTGCCCGCTATGGTGTAAACAATGAATGTCTAATGCTCTTCTTGAGATTTTCCTGCCAAACCTCCAGTTGGAACCGGTTCCATTGGCCTTATATAGTATGCATGAGTCATCACCTCCTAGAGTGTTCAAGTACCTTCCATCAGATTATCCTAAGGAATTATCCTAATCCCACACACTAATCCACGTTAATCCACCCACCAATCCCCAATTGTCAGCCTTAATCCATTTTAGGGAGTGGGCCGACCTCCAAAACTCTTGGGGTCCCTTGGAATTTTTTCAGGTGCACCAACATCCAAATTTTGGAGGTCCTCAGATTTTCAAATTAGGTGGTGCCCTATGATTGGTCACGTGGTTGTGATGTCACGACCTTCTTGACCAATCAGGGAATTTTGTGAGAGAGAAGCCGGAAATTTTTTGCGAGACGGCAAACTAAATGCTATCGCATTAAAATGAAAACAGGAACCACAGTACAACCACAGCACTTGCAGCACAAGAGAACAGACGGCTGCTGCTAACAGGTTTCCTGGATGTTTAAGTGCGGGTGCAACCGACTGTTGTTAGGACACTTGTCACGGGACTGTCACAGACACACACCAGGAGCTGCAGCAGCATCCCCCGGTGGAGACGATACAGAGTGGCCGCTCGAGACTGCCCACAACTCACCGGTTGGACTTTCGGACTTGTTTTGTCTCGGGCCGATCACCGTCTGTGCCCCTGATGGGCAAGTGTGGTGCGGGGGGCAGCATCCGTGCAGGGTCACGCCTTGACCTTCGGCGTGAGCCCGCTGGGGGAGGGAGCCACAAGGAGGAGGAGGAGGGGGCGCCGCACAGGGGCGACCAGCGGCACGTTGCTCGGCCACCCAAGGCGCTGTGCTGACCGGGAGGGGGACACGTTTGACTGCAACTGCTGCCCAAGGGGCTGCCACCACCCTTTCACATAAGCTACAGTGAGGAAACTGACTGGGAAGGTGGAAACTCATCACCATCAGCAGCAGTACCGGCAGCAGACTTACTATGCATGTCCACTGCACATGAAGGGCCTCCCCCATGCCTCCCCAACAAACCCTGTCCTGTTGTGCCAGCTGCGGCCACCTTATCCCCACAAACTCCACAATCTCATCTGCCCACCTAAATTTCTGCTGCCTCCTGCTACGCTTGCCTTCTCTTGCAATCTATTCCGTCACCCCAAGGGACCATCCATCATCTTCTCTTTGCATTACATGCCCTGACCATGCCCACTTCTTCTAGGGGTGTGCCAAACAAACAAACCACCTCCTGATATGCTTGCCTTCTCTTGCAATCTATTCTGCCACCCAAACAGACAATCCATCATCTTCCCTTTGCATTACATGCCCTGACCATGCCCACTTCTTCTTCTAGGGGTGTGCCAAACAAACAAACCACCTCCTGCTATGCTTGCCTTCTCTTGCAATCTATTCTGCCACCCCAAGGGACCATCCGTCATCTTCCCTTTACATTACATGCCCTGACCATGCCCACTTCTTCTTCTAGGGGTGTGCCAAACAAACAAACCACCTCCTGCTATGCTTGCCTTCTCTTGCAATCTATTCTGCCACCCAAACAGACAATCCATCATCTTCCCTTTGCATTACATGCCCTGACCACGCCCACTTCTTCTAGGGGTGTGCCAAACAAACAAACCACCTCCTGCTATGCTTGCCTTCTCTTGCAATCTATTCTGCCACCCAAACAGACAATCCATCATCTTCCCTTTGCATTACATGCCCTGACCATGCCCACTTCTTCTAGGGGTGTGCCAAACAAACAAACCACTTCCTGCTATGCTTGCCTTCTCTTGCAATCTATTCTGCCACCCAAACAGACAATCCATCATCTTCCCTTTGCATTACATGCCCTGACCATGCCCACTTCTTCTTCTAGGGGTGTGCCAAACAAACAAACCACCTCCTGCTATGCTTGCCTTCTCTTGCAATCTATTCTGCCACCCATACAGACAATCCATCATCTTCCCTTTACATTACATGCCCTGACCATGCCCACTTCTTCTTCTAGGGGTGTGCCAAACAAACAAACCACTTCCTGCTATGCTTGCCTTCTCTTGCAATCTATTCTGCCACCCAAACAGACAATCCATCATCTTCCCTTTGCATTACATGCCCTGACCATGCCCACTTCTTCTTCTAGGGGTGTGCCAAACAAACAAACCACCTCCTGCTATGCTTGCCTTCTCTTGCAATCTATTCTGCCACCCAAACAGACAATCCATCATCTTCCCTTTGCATTACATGCCCTGACCATGCCCACTTCTTCTTCTAGGGGTGTGCCAAACAAACAAACCACCTCCTGCTATGCTTGCCTTCTCTTGCAATCTATTCTGCCACCCAAACAGACAATCCATCATCTTCCCTTTGCATTACATGCCCTGACCATGCCCACTTCTTCTTCTAGGGGTGTGCCAAACAAACAAACCACTTCCTGCTATGCTTGCCTTCTCTTGCAATCTATTCTGCCACCCCAAGGGACCATCCGTCATCTTCCCTTTACATTACATGCCATGACCATGCCCACTTCTTCTTCTAGGGGTGTGTCAAACAAACAAACAAACCACCTCCTGCTATGCTTGCCTTCTCTTGCAATCTATTCTGCCACCCAAACAGACAATCCATCATCTTCCCTTTGCATTACATGCCCTGACCATGCCCACTTCTTCTTCTAGGGGTGCGCCAAACAAACAAACCACTTCCTGCTATGCTTGCCTTCTCTTGCAATCAATTCTACCACCCAAATAGACAATCCATCATCTTCCCTTTGCATTACATGCCCTGACCATGCCCACTTCTTCTTCTAGGGGTGTGCCAAACAAACAAACCACTTCCTGCTATGCTTGCCTTCTCTTGCAATCTATTCTGCCACCCAAACAGACAATCCATCATCTTCCCTTTGCATTGCATGCCCTGACCATGCCCACTTCTTCTAGGGGTGTGCCAAACAAACAAACCACTTCCTGCTATGCTTGCCTTCTCTTGCAATCTATTCTGTCACCCAAACAGACAATCCATCATCTTCCCTTTGCATTACATGCCCTGACCATGCCCACTTCTTCTAGGGGTGTGCCAAACAAACAAACCACTTCCTGCTATGCTTGCCTTCTCTTGCAATTTATTCTGCCACCCAAACAGACAATCCATCATCTTCCCTTTGCATTACATGCCCTGACCATGCCCACTTCTTCTTCTAGGGGTGTGCCAAACAAACAAACCACTTCCTGCTATGCTTGCCTTCTCTTGCAATCTATTCTGCCACCCAAACAGACAATCCATCATCTTCCCTTTGCATTACATGCCCTGACCATGCCCACTTCTTCTAGGGGTGTGCCAAACAAACAAACCACTTCCTGCTATGCTTGCCTTCTCTTGCAATCTATTCTGCCACCCAAACAGACAATCCATCATCTTCCCTTTGCATTACATGCCCTGACCATGCCCACTTCTTCTTCTAGGGGTGTGCCAAACAAACAAACCACCTCCTGATATGCTTGCCTTCTCTTGCAATCTATTCTGCTACCCAAACAGACAATCCATCATCTTCTCTTTGCATTACATGCCCTGACCATGCCCACTTCTTCTTCTAGGGGTGTGCCAAACAAACAAAACACCTCCTGCTATGCTTGCCTTCTCTTGCAATCTATTCTGCCACCCCAAGGGACCATCCGTCATCTTCCCTTTACATTACATGCCCTGATCATGCCCACTTCTTCTTCTAGGGGTGTGTCAAACAAACAAACCACTTCCTGCTATGCTTGCCTTCTCTTGCAATCTATTCTGCCACCCAAACAGACAATCCATCATCTTCCCTTTGCATTACATGCCCTGACCATGCCCACTTCTTCTTCTAGGGGTGTGCCAAACAAACAAACCACCTCCTGCTATGCTTGCCTTCTCTTGCAATCTATTCTGCCACCCAAACAGACAATCCATCATCTTCCCTTTGCATTACATGCCCTGACCATGCCCACTTCTTCTTCTAGGGGTGTGCCAAACAAACAAACCACCTCCTGCTATGCTTGCCTTCTCTTGCAATCTATTCTGCCACCCAAACAGACAATCCATCATCTTCCCTTTGCATTACATGCCCTGACCATGCCCACTTCTTCTTCTAGGGGTGTGCCAAACAAACAAACCACCTCCTGCTATGCTTGCCTTCTCTTGCAATCTATTCTGCCACCCAAACAGACAATCCATCATCTTCCCTTTGCATTACATGCCCTGACCATGCCCACTTCTTCTTCTAGGGGTGTGCCAAACAAACAAACCACTTCCTGCTATGCTTGCCTTCTCTTGCAATCTATTCTGCCACCCAAACAGACAATCCATCATCTTCCCTTTGCATTACATGCCCTGACCATGCCCACTTCTTCTTCTAGGGGTGTGCCAAACAAACAAACCACCTCCTGCTATGCTTGCCTTCTCTTGCAATCTATTCTGCCACCCCAAGGGACCATCCGTCATCTTCCATTTACATTACATGCTCTGACCATGCCCACTTCTTCTTCTAGGGGTGTGCCAAACAAACAAACCACCTCCTGCTATGCTTGCCTTCTCTTGCAATCTATTCTGCCACCCAAACAGACAATCCATCATCTTCCCTTTGCATTACATGCCCTGACCATGCCCACTTCTTCTTCTAGGGGTGTGCCAAACAAACAAACCACCTCCTGCTATGCTTGCCTTCTCTTGCAATCTATTCTGCCACCCAAACAGACAATCCATCATCTTCCTTTTGCATTACATGCCCTGACCATGCCCACTTCTTCCTCTAGGGGTGTGCCAAACAAACAAACCACCTCCTGCTATGCTTGCCTTCTCTTGCAATCTATTCTGCCACCCAAACAGACAATCCATCATCTTCCCTTTGCATTACATGCCCTGACCATGCCCACTTCTTCTTCTAGGGGTGTGCCAAACAAACAAACCACTTCCTGCTATGCTTGCCTTCTCTTGCAATCTATTCTGCCACCCAAACAGACAATCCATCATCTTCCCTTTACATTACAAGCCCTGACCATGCCCACTTCTTCTTCTAGGGGTGTGCCAAACAAACAAACCACTTCCTGCTATGCTTGCCTTCTCTTGCAATCTATTCTGCCACCCAAACAGACAATCCATCATCTTCCCTTTGCATTACATGCCCTGACCATGCCCACTTCTCCTTCTAGGGGTGTGCCAAACAAACAAACCACCTCCTGCTATGCTTGCCTTCTCTTGCAATCTATTCTGCCACCCAAACAGACAATCCATCATCTTCCCTTTGCATTACATGCCCTGACCATGCCCACTTCTTCTTCTAGGGGTGTGCCAAACAAACAAACCACCTCCTGCTATGCTTGCCTTCTCTTGCAATCTATTCTGCCACCCAAACAGACAATCCATCATCTTCCCTTTGCATTACATGCCCTGACCATGCCCACTTCTTCTTCTAGGGGTGTGCCAAACAAACAAACCACCTCCTGCTATGCTTGCCTTCTCTTGCAATCTATTCTGCCACCCAAACAGACAATCCATCATCTTCCCTTTGCATTACATGCCCTGACCATGCCCACTTCTTCTTCTAGGGGTGTGCCAAACAAACAAACCACTTCCTGCTATGCTTGCCTTCTCTTGCAATCTATTCTGCCACCCAAACAGACAATCCATCATCTTCCCTTTACATTACAAGCCCTGACCATGCCCACTTCTTCTTCTAGGGGTGTGCCAAACAAACAAACCACTTCCTGCTATGCTTGCCTTCTCTTGCAATCTATTCTGCCACCCAAACAGACAATCCATCATCTTCCCTTTGCATTACATGCCCTGACCATGCCCACTTCTCCTTCTAGGGGTGTGCCAAACAAACAAACCACCTCCTGCTATGCTTGCCTTCTCTTGCAATCTACTCTGCCACCCAAACAGACAATCCATCATCTTCCCTTTGCATTACATGCCCTGACCATGCCCACTTCTTCTTCTAGGGGTGTGCCAAACAAACAAACCACCTCCTGCTATGCTTGCCTTCTCTTGCAATCTATTCTGCCACCCAAACAGACAATCCATCATCTTCCCTTTGCATTACATGCCCTGACCATGCCCACTTCTTCTTCTAGGGGTGTGCCAAACAAACAAACCACTTCCTGCTATGCTTGCCTTCTCTTGCAATCTATTCTGCCACCCAAACAGACAATCCATCATCTTCCCTTTGCATTACATGCCCTGACCATGCCGACTTCTTCTTCTAGGGGTGTGCCAAACAAACAAACCACCTCCTGCTATGCTTGCCTTCTCTTGCAATCTATTCAGTCGCCCCAAGGGACCATCCGTCATCTTCCCTTTGCATTACATGCCCTGAACATGCCCACTTCTTCTTCTAGGGGTGTGCAAACAAACAAACAAACAAACCAAAACTGAGCCACAGCCAGTTGAGTGAGTCAATCAATTTTTGAAAGGCCTAATAATTCAGATAAATCATTTACACCATGAACACAAGCATGCCAAAATGATTCACACTTGCTACATCACAAGTCTTACCCTGTAAATCTCCATAAATGCTACCCTGCACTGACTACAGCTCCACTATTCAAAATGTTGCAAAACCAGGCAAGTTGGCACAGAACAAAAGAGAAAAGAAAAGCACATGTGTTGTCTACTTCTTCTGTACACTCGAATGATGGGCAGAGAGTACACTAAAGGTTTTTTTTTCTTTGCCTGTGAAAGCCTGCCACATGCAACCACTATCGCCAACATGGCAACAGAAAACTGAATTTGTGCACAATGCTATCATTGGACTCTGCGCTGGCATATCCAAAACACACTTGCTGCTGCTGGTTACTGCTCAACAGGGAAGATGCCAGATTTCCACCTCACTGATCACTGTCATTTTTACGACTGTTCTCCTGATACCTCTTGTTTTGCACATTTTGATTACCGTTTTTCAGGAATAAAGAATGACGAGTGTGTGACACAGTCGAAGCCTATCCTACCATAAAAGCAAGTGGCAGACACATGAGTTGGCCTTCCACTCCAATGACTGAACACCTCTTACATTAGGTAAGAAAAAAAAGAAAATCTATCCGTCATGCACTTCTCCACTATTGCAGCAGCGTGGTTCAGATTTCAACGGTTCTTTTTTGAATAATGGAATTGAGTGGGCGAGTTGGTTTTCCATCTTGACAGTGAAAGTGCTCAAAAGGACAAGGACGACAGAAAAGGAAAGACATACAAAGCGCTTACTTTCAACTGATTTTATTTCATGCGAAAAACAACTTTATACTCATAGTAATCACTTGCGCATGCTTACAAGAACATTACCAACGAGTGATAGCTGGCACGTTCTTTCAGATAACCGGCATGCCCGATGTAAGATAGGACATCTCTTTATCCGACAACAAAATTGATGGAGCACTTACGCAATCATCACCAGTTGAAAGTAAGCGCTTTGTATGTCTTTCCTTTTCTGCCGTCCTTGTCCTTTTGAGCGCTTTCATGTCAAGGTTCTTTTTTGTTAGCCTTTTTTGTGGCAACACAGTTGTGCGTGCGTTTTGTCCGATGTATTTGTGCTTCCTTCCTCTCCATGTTCCTTTTTTTTTTTCTTTTTGCACATCTAAAGGTCTCTTCGATTTGGCTGCACTGCCTGCACTAGTTGCGTCAGGTTTCGCGGCGGTGCCATGAGCGTGCAGCATCAGTGCAGCTTGGCACTGGCTGCTTCCAAAACAAACAGTCAAGTGCAGGCCTGGTTGATGCAAGGCTAGCCCTGGCATCACCACCAAATAACAGCCAGCTGCGTGCTGCCGACATCAATAGCCGCCAAAATCTCGAACCACGGGAAGAATTTTCAAGCAGCAAAGCACAAAAAGTGTTGCCATGAACCAGCCCTATAAACTCATCGTTTTACTAAAAAAAAGTCGCATGTAATACGCATAGCTGATTTATGAATATGCGCTGAAATATGCTGCTCATGAGACTTCACTTCCCTGCTAGGGTTTGCAATTCTGACACCATGAAGTTACCCACCTCATGATTTCATTTAAACTACAGTCAAATCTCTGACCTACACATGGAGGCCGCCATATTGGTGCACTACAGCTGCACTTCCAATTCCGAGTGCAAGCCAGCCAGGAACGAGTACTGCACTAGGCTGGCACTCCTGCAGAACGAAGACGGAAGTGCTGCCCTCCTCGAACTGGTGCAGAAAGTGCAGCCATGTTGAGTATATTTCAAAGCTGTTCACACGATTGCTGATGAACTGAGTGCACAGAACAGCTTCATAATCACAAAGAGTTGCAATAGATGGCAGCACAGGTTCTGGCAAGTGCTAGTACGTTTCAGACTTGGGACAGCCTGCAGAGGTAGCAATGACACTTCTTAAAGCCGCAAGGATAAATTTTACATCGTTTTAGGCACAAATTTGTGGCCATTAAGGGGATAAGTGATGCCCGCATGCTGTACGAGTTCACTAAACAGACAGTGACTTTCACCCATCTGAAATCAAGCAGGGCATCACCACTCCGCTTATTAGCTGCAAATGCTGCCATGGTCACCAAGACAAGACCAAGGTCCTACTGCTCTTAGCTTGACTGCACACACTCGCGGTCGGGCAGCTATCAATCATACCCGCAAGAGCTGCTGGACAGGATCAGATGGGCGGGCTTCACAAGAGAGAAGCCACAAAGCCTCCGGCAACAGGGAGTGTTACAGTTTCAAGGAATAACCAAGGAAAATAGCCATATCACAATCATACCCAAATGTCTGCTAGCCCCAGTGGCAACATGGGCACCAAGACCACACTTCCACATTTCAATGCCAGCAGGTTATTCGTGAAATGGTGTGTAATTCTGGGCAAGAACCAGGCACAGCATGAAGGAAGACCATAGAGACACGAGTAAGCAAAACAAAAAAAAAAGCAAAGGCAAATACCGCACTTTCCTTCAGGCCTCACCAAAGGGTGGATGGGCCAAAGATGTCAAATAGCTAAACACCTCGGATGCAACATGCCCGTCATATTCCTCCTGACAACAGAACACCTCCTTGGATGGGGGCTGTTAAGGAATAGAAACTGAACTGAACTGATTTTCTGTCAGCAATTTAGCAGTATTCTATATACTGCCTCAAGGGTCCCAGACAGGAACCATCAAAACCAAAGCACGCAATACTGTTGCATGCACACAACAACAACAACCCTCTGTGGATAGCACTGGTGTGCTCACATCGTTGCTCCTACTACAGTAAAGTCCGGTTATGACGAACAGCACAATTCACCGGAATTTCTTCCATATATGAAGAAGTTCAGTATAGCCAAGCCCGCTTGTAACCAGTTTCATTACAAAGTTCGTTATACACAAGAAACACTGGCTTGCAGACATAACAGCTGTCAGCATTCAGTCGTTCTCGAGCTTTCTTTTTAATGGTCCACTTTTTTTTTTTTAATTGTACTGAGAATGCTCCTTGCAATCTTGAATTGCGTTTTAACATCGAATTTTTTCGTGCCGCGCTCAAGACAACAAATAATTTAACTCTGTAGGAAAGCGGCAGGACTTGGCACTGCTTCGTTGGCTTCTTGACTACACGACACACTCACCAGGTGAGTGTGAAAAGCTCCACGTACGAAATCCGCAGCAACGCATGAATGGCTGGAATCATGGCAGCTGCAGTAAGGCTACGCTGTGGCGTGAGACCAAACAATTTTTCAGTAACACGCTGTGCCATCACTGGTCCCACAGCCTCTTGGTGCGCTGCCAAGTTTGCCGAGCAAGCCATCGCAGCTGGCACGCTTGGCAGAACACAAAACACTCCCTGCTGCTTGCTGCCATAGCAGCAACTTGACTCGCTGCCAAGATTTTCAGTGGAGCTGTGTCTGCCTTGTGGATGCGCACATCTCAGTTTTGAGGAATGAGCCAAGAGTAACGCTCTAAAGCAGGAGCACGTGGTGTTGGGAGTTGGGAAACATCACACAGCTTGGAATTGCACTGCAATCCAAAACTACAGGACCACTGGCAGTTCAGTTCGCCACTTACCAGGGTTGGCCGCATGCACGTGTGCAGATACAGAAGGTGTGCCATTTGACTGCCTTTGCCTCTGACTGATGCCCTAGCAATATCATCATTTATCGCTTTGAGCTATGTGAGTGCTACAATGCTATCCTGCAGGAAGTATATTACTAAAGCACTTTAAAAAAAAGTACGACTTTGTGAGAAGTCACTGAAGGGGAGGTGAGCCAGCATGGAACCACAAAGAACTACATCCCTGCAGCCATTCATCCTTCCTTTCCAACTAGCTGGAACTGCAGGGAAAGAAGTGGGGGCAGTTTACAACAAGCAGTTTCTGCTGGGTCCTCATTTATTCATGTTGTGACTCAAAACTGCTTTCAAGGTCTCAATCAGAATGTTTCAGACTGATTCCTGTTATGTGAAGTCTGTATGCAAACAAATCAGCCTATTACGGCCATTTTAAAGCACTCATGCTTGCAAAACAAGCAATTAAGAACACACAATCACTGGAGCCATATCAGAGTGATCATAAGATAAAATGGTGTGCATTTTAAATATGATGTTCAGCGTTCTTACTGAATCGACCAGCGCGAACGGCAAGGACTAGGAAACTGACAAGACTGCGCTTGTCTTTTCCCACTCTTATACTGCATCTCGCAAGTCTTTTGCAGCATTGTGAAGGCGGCGGCAATCTGAGCCAATCAGAACGGCGTGCGCTGCAAAACATGTTCCTCCGTGCCCCTCATCCAGTGACTGGTGGCTCCATCCCTGGGGTGGAAAGAGCACCAGTGCTGCTGCGTGCAGGACACTCAGCCAACTTAGCAGACGCCATGTTTCCAAATGGCCGCACACTGCACTGCTGCTTGCCTCCGCAGTGCCGTGTTCATGCACGCATTCTCTGCTATTTGAATCAATGAACGAAACACTTGCTATAGTACTTCCAAAACACCATGCTCAGCTACCTTTCCAACTACTGCTCAAATATTTTATGCACTATTTGCTGTTTTGCTGTCTTCCTTGGCCCCGATTGGGTGAGAGAGCTCTAGCTTTCTCAGTGCTGCATACAACTTGTAAAGTGAAGTATAGTCCTTGTCGTTTACAAAGAAAGATTCAGCATGACACGTTACCAACTTGCCCAAATGCCTATTCCTCAGCATTCATTATGCATGCCTGGCTTGATGTGTTTCTGCACACGATTTTTCATGTTTAGGTACACTGGAGCACAATGCACCTTGTACATGAAGAACGATAGTGTTCCAAGTCGTGGATGCAGCGCCTGAAGGGGATATCTGAGCGCTTCTTCACTCAGTTCACCTGAAGGTGCCCAGTCGGCTAAACTGTTCGTGGCTGGGGCTGTTCATCCACAGCATTCCCGAGCACACAGCCCATAAATGTGCAATGCAAACTGCAATACAAGGTCCAAGACGTGCTCTTCCTTTAAAGGGGGACGCGGTGTTCAAATTGCAAAAACCTCGTAAAGAGTCGAATTTTGAAAAACAACAGGTCTGGAATCTACAAGGCCTTTTCAATCACACCCCAAAAAAGGAACAGCCCCAAAGGTGACCCTGAAAAATGTTTTGTGACTGTGGGCAGCAATAAAATTGGCTGAAATCTCTGAAAATGGCCAATTTCCGAGCATGATACTCCACGGTCCGAGCTAACAAGTTCAGATTGCATGCAAGGTTAGGTTACATGCAACATAGGGAGGTCGTTGGTTCAGATCCCACTGGTGGCATGTTCAATTAATCAATTGATCGATCGATTGATTGAACATGCCACCAGTGGGATCTGAACCAACGACCTCCTTATGTTGCATGTAACCTAACCTTGCATGCAATCTGAACTTGTCAGCTCGGACTTCACATTGTTACTCACCTTCTTGTAAGCACTCATTTTCTGCACTTCTCAATGCACAGTCTACAAATGAAGCAGTACCAAACGAGCTACATTCCTCTGTTGTTGATCTCTATCTTGGCATCAATGATGTCCCGCACCCCTACTTATGCACCCCCATTTTGGACAACAAGGGAAAGAACATTCCCAACTGAGATTACCTATTACTCACAGAGTGGTTTTCTTCTCGAGGGACAATGTGAAACATGCTTCCGCTGTCAACATAAACACACACAAAATGGCACCCGTTCACGCCTCCTTCAGGAGATGCACAGCAAAGCAAACGACAGACAGACCAATCACAGAGTCACATATAGGATAAGCAGTGAGACTGCAGCAGAGCGAGGGTATGTAAACTCTGCACACTATGCATCACTGATGCAGAGTGTGCGGAGCCCAATGGCCCTCTGTCATCCTTCTCTTTCTGGTGTTCCGTGTTTCACACACCTGCGCTGAGCAGTCAACGCATTGCGCAAAGCCATCACGCAATCACCACAGGCTCGGCCAATACAATGAACACTGCAGCACAGAAGGGAGACAGGAAGCGATGGCGATTTCATATAATTTCTGTGCTCGGGTGCACTTGTTGCTCACCTGTCATTGGGTGGCACCACGACGGGTTCTCGGGCTGCATCCTCCAAATCGCGCTTTACCTGGGCCTGTTTCAGCCTGCAAAGCAAAAGCCAGACATTTTTTTTCAAACAAGAAAAAGCAGTTATGGCTCTTTGTTTTGCTCTTTGTTTTGGCAACGTTTTGGTCTCCCTTTTGCCGGATAGGGTGCCTCAAAAGCAAGAATGATGCGTGGCAAGCCTGGGCCGGTAAAAGGGACTAGCACGTATAGACAAAACTGAATAGGACAGTGCGTCCGAGACCACCGATGTCCTCTGCTGTCCTATAGGTATATGTGGGGTAGGCAGGAGGGCACACTTTGTGCAACTCGCAAGCGTCTTCCAACCAGCAAGGCTGCACTTGGGCCACCGATGGCGCACCTGAGAGTTCAGGCGAGTCGGCAGAGTTACGTCAGCCAAGGGGACAACAATGCCCAGTCACTCTCGACACCACAGAGGTGGGGGACGGGTGAAAGTGTGCACGGCACAAACATTCCCGAGCAGAAGCAAATGAATTCCGTTTTGAGCACAGTGAAAGGGAAGATGTTTAGCCATGATTCTGTTTTCTTTCTTTTCTTCATATCGTCTTATAATTGTAATGGGCCTTGGTATAAAGAAACAAAGAGTGGGCGGGGGGGTCGGGAATAGCTGATTGGGACGGAGTTCGGCAGGCAGACAAAAGAATGTGCACACGTGTGTTGCGCAAGAATTCAGTGCTTCTTTTACTCTATGCTCTTTGAGAGAGGGCTACCTAAGAGCGTTACACTTCTGTCAGATGGGCACTTTCAAAGGCTACTGAGTCAAAAAACTTCTAGATTTCGAATCTCTATCGAACCACTGCTACATGGCTAGCTCGAATGCCATTCAGAGGTTCCATCATCTCACATCAAGGTGTTGTGGCACCACCGCTGCCAGCAATATTAAATTAATTTCATTGGTTGGACAAGCTTGGTAGCAATCATGCACTTTTGAGCATGCTGGTGTTGGTTGTTTCAGTATCACTGGTAACAATGGTGTTACACTTGCTGCAGTGTTTTGTAGCCCAGCCCGCATTTTTTTTTCTGCGAAATAAGTTGCATATTTTGAACCTCAGAGATGATCCTTACAGGTAACAGACTGGATTCTAAGGGAAGGAGAGCACAGCAGGGGGCAGAAGAAAGTTAGGTGAGCGGATGAGATTAAGAAGTCTGCAGGATTGGATGGCCGCAGATGGCAGAACATAGGGTTAACTGGAGAGGTATGCAAGAGGTTTTTGTCCTGCAATAGGCATAGTCAAGCTGATGATGATGATGATGATGATGGTACCGCTCTGATTTTATTCCCCAGCATGCTGCTGCAAGTGCTCTGCATCTGAGAGTGCACACAGCTGCCGCTCGACCGCCCTTGAGAACTTGATAGAGTTCCGCACTGCTCCGATGACTCAATATACTATTGACTCAACGGCCGTCAGAACCACCCGTGCAACAACACTCAACTGGCTTTTGAAATGACAGTTTCATGGGCCTTTGAAATGATGGGTATTAAAATGGTCTAGTTTTCATGGGGTTTAATATCCCAAAGCGACTGAGGCTATGAGGGATGCTGTAGTGGAAGCTCCGGATAATTTCAACCACCTGGGGTTCTTTAGCGTGCACTGACATCGGCACAACACACAAGACTCTAGTGTTTCGACTCCATCGAAATGCAACCGCTGTGGCTGGGATCGAACCTGTGTCTTTCAGGCCAGCAGCCAAGCACCATAACCACTGTGCCACCGTGGTGGCCCGGGTATTAAACTGTGTTGTCTTATACAGATTACAGAAAAAGCTGTAATTGATTACAGTTACAATTACTTCATCTGAAATGTAGCTATTTCAGCAGTCAATTACAGTCACCAAAAGGTAAGTGAACAACCACAAAAGAGTAATCATTACTATTACACTATTTTCCTTGCCACTTTTTATTGCCATAGAACAAATATACACGGACTAGAAGAGCCACGGCAGCTTACTTGATCTGTTGTCTGTCGTAATTCATATACTTAATTTTCACCAGAAGTTGCTGCTATAAATTTTTGCTGGTATTTTTTCAACGTTTCCTTGCGAAAACAGCGGCAACATTGAAGGCTTTCTCGGTACACAAGCTGGAAGGATGGAAGGCAGCTTTTGATAACCTCTTTGCCATGGCATCTGATGCACAACTAAAAATGTGGTTGAATTTTTCTTTTGTCGCGTCCCGTTCATTGGCAAACATCAATAGTGCTGCCGAGAATCTCGCTGCACAAACTGAAAGGCAGCGCCATTCTGCTGCCTCTCATTTGCTACCGAAATGACACCCGCTTCTGGAGTTTAGACCATTCAGGTATGGTTGAAAACAACGGTTTCAAAAACAACGAAGCTCGGAACACAGGTCCTGAACTACCAATGGTCCTGTACCTTTGAAGTGCGGCGCAACACACACCTTGGAGACTGTTGGAAGTGTGCCCTTACACTGTCTACTGTTCATCTAGAAAAGCGACTCCCAGCGTGAGCAAGGCAGGTAAATGATGCACAATTACAATTCTCTTTAATGCAGCTGATTTGCATATGAATCAACTATTTATTTTACGCATCCTGCAAGAAACGAGCTCTGGCACGGGGCGTGCACTTCCTGCCACTCGTCCACCTTAGACCCCACAATAGGTTGGCATTGCATATAGGTCTAACGCCAATTTCAGATGGTCATTTTTCTAAATAGGGTTGACTTATAAACGGAAATATATGGTAGCTTCACTAGCTCTCGGAGTTGTTCAGTGAAATAAGGCAGGCCTGGGTTCAGTACCACCAGGACGCCACTTTTCAACCAGTGGATAGGCAGATTCCATTTAAGTGCCTCTGGCACACACGGTGGACACTTTATGCAACTTCGTAATTACCATCATCAGTCTATGCCCACTACAGATCAAAGGCCCCTATCGATGACCTCGAAGTGACCCTGTCCTTGCCAGCTGCAGCCAACTTACCCCTGTGAACTTCCGCATCTCGTTCTGAACCCACCTGATCCTCTGCCTCCCCCTGCTATGCTTGGCTTCTCTTGGAATCAATTCAGTTACCCTTAACAATGATCAGTCACCTTGTCTTCACATTACATTCCGTGCCCACTTACATGTGGGTTGACTAGTCACCTCAACTTCAGGAGCCAACTGACGTTGCATCAACATTCACAGTCAACGTCCTTTCAAAAAACACCCCTTAGGGACAGCGGAAAAGAAAAATAAAGCATGGGGGCGGATTGGGAGGCACCACTCACCGCAGCATGCGCTCGTTTTCGGCGTTGAGCTTGTCAGCATCGCGTGACTTGAGGGCCATCCAGCGCTTGATAAGGTCCTGGTGCTCCCGGTCCAGTGCATTGAAGTTGCGCTCCAGGCTGTTGTAGGCCAGCTGTAGGGCCTCGTGCTCATCCCTCAGCAGCTGCGTGGATACCAACCCATGGTGTCACAGCTCTGCACCTCCGTCAGGTGGTGAGCTTTACTCAGCAATGCAGCCACATTCATTCATTTATTTATTTGTATATACAGCAGTCCACTGCATATGGTAAACTGTGAGACATCTCTGACCAAAGCCTTTTTATTTTAAAAATCCCGACAGTTTGCAGCTGGCTCTGCTTCTTCTTCAGGGATGCTTTTGAAATGTCAAGATTGTTGAATAAAAAAGTTTTGGTTGTACATGTCTAGAAGTTTACTACAAGACATCAAACCCAACTACATAGTGAAGCAATTCTGTCGAAATGCTTAGTTTTCAAACGATATCTTCAGCCCAAACAGAAGCGGCTTTGCAACTGAACGCAAGAAACGATTAAAACAAAACATAAAAATGCATCACAGCCATTCTAGTCTGTGATGCATTGCTTCTTCTAGCTCCTTCACAAAATGTTTCGATTTGAATGTGTTGGAAGAAAGAGAGCACCGCTCCGTAACCGCCTTTACGAAAAAACTTCACATGAATCATTTGTGTGTGCAAAAAGTGGTAGGGGTTTAATGTAATTAACCTGAGTAGACGTGTGAAAGCAAGTGTTCATTCTTCAATAGGAGGGGACAGTTAAACTCCGTAGCCGCCACAGTGGATCAGTGGTTGTGGCGCTCAGCTCCTGACCCAAAAGACGCGGGTTCGCAGAATTCTAGAGGCCTGTGTACTGCGCAATGTCTGTGCACGTTAAGGAACCCCAGGTGGTCGAAATTTCCAGAGCCCTTCACTACGGCGTCCCTCATAGCCAGAGTCACTTTGGGACATTAAAACCTCATAGGCCCATACACTTAAGAGTATGACGCGATGGCTTTGGTGAGCTAATGCCCATATACCGTATTTTCCAGTGTATAAGACGCGGCTTTTTTTCAAAAATCTTGTTGATGCGTCCTATACAAGGGTGCGTCTTATACGCTAATTTTTCCTTTTTTTTTTGCGAGTTCAGAAATTACTCAGGCTCTTGTTCAAGTTTTTTTCACCGAAAAAATATCGCTACCAATGACGCGGTTGTAACACGGTTAATACTTCAATTCGTGCGCCGTCATGACCCACTTTTTTTAAGTGAACTTTATCATGAAACGACGGGGATGATGACTTCCTGGATCACAAACACGTACCGTTTCGGAGGCCCCAAGCAAGAGTAATGTGAAATGCCAAAAGATGGCGACAAACATGCTTCTCGCCATTGTCAGGACAAGCCAAGACAAGCCGGCGTTCATATTTAGCCACCCTTTGCAACTTTCTTTGCTCCGTGTATGCAGTGAGAAGAGAATGTGTCAGTTGCGTTGCCTTCAGAAATGGGCGAACTTTTTGATAGCACATTCGAAGACGAAGACTTCGAAGGTTTTAAGTAGAAATAAAATGTTGTTATGGACACATGGGAGAGCTCTTTCGTTCGTTCTTTTTTCTAAAACATGGGCGGTTATGGCGTGAATGTTGCCTTTTTCGATCACTTAGCGTTTGCTTAAGAATTTCTCACTGGTACGGTGAATTTCGTGACGGTCACGCAAGCGTGTTTAATTAAGCCTCACTAGCCTAACTGGCTAAATTGGGGTGCGTCTTATACACCAACTTTTTCAATGACAGCCTGCATATGTGGCATGTGCGTCTTATATAGGGGTGCGTCCTATACACCGGAAAATACGGTATGCAGAATTGGTCATTCTCTACTTGACAATCACAGATTGTGGCAAGTTCTCATACCATGGTTTTTTTTTGTTTTTATGAGGTTTAACGTCCCAAAGCGACTCAGGCTGTGAGGGACGTCGTAGTGGAGGGCTCCAGAAATTTCGACCACCTGGGGTTCTTTAATGTGCACTGACAACGCAAAGTACACGAGCCTCTAGAATTTCGCCTCCATCGAAATTCGACCGCCACGGCCAGGATCGAACCAGCGTCTTTCGAGTCAGCAGCCGAGCACCATAACTACTGAGCCACCGCCGTGGTCATACCATTACCAGCACAGTGGTACAGCGGTTAACTGATGCGCCACAGCACCAGCAGGTGGCTCTTTCTATCACAGCCATCAGTAGGGATTGTGCAACCTGTGTTGCTCTTCCCGAGCAGCCTCTTGCAACCAATCGTCAATTTAACTGCCACCTGCCTCTCACTGGCTATAGATGGCGCAACGCTCCTTCGAACTTAGCCGAGCTTCCTCGCCCTCATTCGGTGCAGCAGGCACGACGTTCCAGCTCCTCACCCTTCCCACTCAGCTAATAAAGTTAATTGTCTGTCTGAACTGATCCTAACTTACAAAGATGACAAGATTCTTGCTCGGGGTTGCTACGTCTGTAGTAGTGCTATAGCACTAAAAATGGGAGCTAACGACGAGTGCTACGCAATTCAGCAGATCTGTTTTAAGGTTCCCAGAAATAATGCAAAAGTGAAGGGAGACAGCCACACGAGCGGCACAAGTAGTATCAGTTGCAGAACATGCCTGCCGTGAATTCGGAGAGCTCAGTCTATTAACAGCAAGGCTTGTGTGACTTGTGTGCTCAGGAACAAATTTAATGTTGCTTGCACTGCGCCACAACTGAGTCATCTGGCCATTTGGTACCAGTAAAAGTGGATTGAGCATACGCATCATGGCCCCGGGCATTTCAGACAACTGGATTGCAAGGCAGCATCAAAAAAAAAAATGTAGCCGGTTTAAGCTATGGCTTGACACGGTTCATTAAGCGACAAGCAGTACAGGCATCCGAGCTTGGTATCTGTTCTGGCTGTTGCTGGGCTTTTGTGTTAGACGAGCAATGTGTATAAAGATAGTAAATGCAAGTGCCCTCCTGCCTTCGTCAAAGGCACCAAAAGGGGCTAACTGGCTTTACATACCGATGGCTTCCACGTGTTACCACCAGAAAGCTACAGAGGTCAAAACAATGAACACACGACAAGCATGCAACTGGTTTGTAAACCAGCTGTCAGTTGTGTGCTCGCCTTGTGGTCACTGTTTTGTTCATTGTAGGCTCCTCCTCGTATCACTCTTTTCTGAGACTTTTATATGCAGCTCTCTGCTCGAATACTAGCTGCATTGCCCACCCCTCCCCAATCTATCACCATCATAATGTAAATCTGCGATAACATCAGTGCCTGAATGACGGTACCTTAAGTGTTTTTTTTTTATGTGCTTGCCTCTTTTTGGTTGTAGTGGTCTTTGCCTACTCTTGTGTACAAACGTGTGTATCGCTGTATGAGAAAATGTATACGGGTCCTTAATCCACTCCTGTAAAAATCCCTAAAAGGATTGACAGTATCTCCAAACAAATAAATAAATAAAATAAGGGCATCCCCTGAAATAAGTGCACTAATGCGTTTTTGCCCATGAACTGAGCTTCCGGGCACCAGCGGATGACCTCCCCAACCCCTACACATGCAACCTCTCAAATACCGTACAACTGTACACCACTACTGCCATTCCTGTGGCACACACCCACCACCACATTCCACGCTCAATCACACCCAAAGCACATACTGGCGACAACTCCAGACAAACTTCTTCCGCTCTCCAAACATTTCACCCTATAGCGTGCCATCAAGGTCCGGCCGCAGAAGATGATGACAGCCCCAGCACGCCTGCCAAGCACGCGCAGACTGGATTTTGTGGCTGCTTAACTGCATGCCGGCGGTACACTGTCCCGCTCCCGCCTGGCTGGGCGCATCCTGCCAAATATATCTGTGGAGACCCGACGACGACTTGTGTCTGCGCTTCGTCTCCACAACCCCACCCTCTTTCGGCCCAGCTGCACCACTCGCAACACCACCTCACCTACTTTATGCCATCACCTTTGGGAATGCAAACATCCTCTCTGCACTTCTCCCATCCACACCCCTCAGAGGGCTCCTGGACTAAGGGGCCCTGCCAGGAGCGTAAGACTATAAAAGTTTTTCCTCCTCTCCTCATGAAAAAGAGGGGTCATGTGAAAGCTTCGTGCAGCAACAATCACAGCAACTGACATACTTTGTCGAGGCACAATGGAGGCTCACCTCCCTGAAAAACAAAGGAAAGCCAATTTTAAGCATGAAATGCTTTTAGCTCCCGTTCGGTAAACTCAGGCAAACATCATCCATGAACCATGGCCAATTGGAGACAGACCATGGTGGCGAAAACTTTATTTGGAAGAGGGGAGTTCAGGACACGCAGGTCCTTGGGCCCCCGCACAGCCCCACTGCACTCAAACGTTCATGTCCCGGAGGCTCATGACGCTGGCAGCCCGGCCTGCAGTGATGGCTTGCTTGGCCGTGTCCTCAAAGCGCCGTAGGGTCTCCCAAGCCTCCCAAGTGGTAAGGTGTTCCAGGCCCCACAGGGAAGGATCCGCCGAGCAGAGGAAGAGGATATGGTCGAGAGTGGCTTTGGGGTGGTGGCAAAGGGTACAAGAGGGGTCTGCGTGGACTTGATGATAGCGCTAGCATATATAAGGGGAGGGTAAAGTGCGTGTTTGGAGCCGCCTCCAAAGTGTCTGATGATAACAGACCTCTCCCTGATGTAAACAGTGTGACGTCAAAAAGGTGTGCCCCAATGGGCAAAATCGTCGACTTTCGGTTCTGAACCAGTTTTTCTGGTGCCAAGCGCTCCCCACCACTTTTGTTCCCCGATTCGAAACGCTTCGCAGCCTTTCTTCTCCTGGTGTGAGCCTTCTCGGTATGGTGCATGTTTCGCCCATCGGACCAGAAACACGTGCACTGATGACGTAGGCCGGGAGAGGTCTATTGTCGAGGGAAGGATGGGGTGGGGGGTAGAGCTGATGCTCGGCTTTGCAGGCCTGTGTCAGTTTACTGAATGAATGCATGCGCTCTCGTGAGAATCCCAGATTGGATGCCACCGGTGCCCGATTGAGAGAAGCTCGGGCTAAAGCGTTGGCGGCCTCGTTTCCGGGATTCCCGGAGTGGGCATGTACCCATATCAGCCCCATGTGACGGGGCGGATGTGCGGTGAGGGAGTTCACGTCCCTGCATTTCGCACACTGAACTCTCCTGAGAACAAAATTTAGTATGGCAGTTTCAGAGTCAGACAGTATATATCGGGCCTCCGTGCATGTGATGGCCAGGGCAATGGCGTCCTCTTTGGCCTCCACCGAAGTGGCAGTGGGGGATATGTGAAGGGTGGCAATCGGTTGAAGGCAGGGGTTCGTGATGACTACAACCGCATCCTCACCTGTGAATGCGGCATGCACCCAAATGGCATACCGTTCCGTGCCATAGTGTTTGTGGAGCATCAGTGCGTAAGCTCTGTGGCGGGGATTGTGGCAGGCGGGTGCATGTTTTTGGGGAGAGGTTTAATAAGTAGTTCGCGGTGAATGTGGCGGAAGACCTGGAGCTGTGTGGGATCTGTGGCTGGTAAGCGGATACCGAGGGTATGTAGGATGTGTCTGCCGGCGGTGGTTCTCGCGAGGTGTAGGTATTGTCTGTAGGCGGGCCTTGATGAACTCCCCTATCGTATTGTGTAGGCCAAGTTGGAGGAGTTTCTTGAGGTATTTAGGGGTAGGTGTAGTGCTGTCTTAAATGCTGTCCAGATCATGGCATCCAGGGTGATTTCCCTGGCCTGGAGTTTCAGGTAGGGGAGCGTGAAGATAAAGCGGCTGAGGACGAAGGCATGAATGAGACGACATAGGTCATGCTCCTTCATGCCGCGGTGGTGTGCAGAAACGTGGCGGATTAGGTGGGATATCGACACCGTCGTCTGCTTGAGTTCCCGTATGGTGAGTGTATTTTTCCCGTTGTTCTGGATGTGGAGGCCCAGTACTCTGAGAGTGTTTACCTCCGGGATGTGCAGATTTTCCAGTGTCACGGTGATGGGGGCTGTGGGGCGGATTATGAGGAGCTGCGACTTCTCCGGAGAGCAGGAGAGTCCAATACCCCGCGCATGTGTTCGGGTGAGGGTAGCTGCCGACTGTAGAGTATTCTCTATGTCTCCATCACTGCCATGGGTCATACATAGCGTGATATCATCGGCATAGAGTGTACACCGAAGGTGAGGGATGGTTTGTAGTTTACAGGCAAGGGGAATGAGAGTGACATTAAGAAGAGAGGACGGATCCCTGGGGGGGGTTTCAACCCCACTAAGGGTGTATGGGGGGGGATATGTGGGGACCGAAGTGAATTTCAGCCGTGTAGTTAGTAAGGAATGCTTGAATATAGGTGTACATACGTTCACCTACGTTCAAGGAGGAGAGGGCTGCCATGATCGCTTGATGGTCCAGGCGATCAAAGGCTTTGGAGAGATCCAAGGCTAGGACGGCTTTAGTGTGACCCGGAATGAGGGGGTCAAAAATGTCCTGTGTGAGTTGGAGCATGGCGTCCTGTGCAGACAGATGGGGACGGAAGCCCGCCATGATGTGCAGGTGGAGGTCTTGCTCCGCCATGTGGTGGGTGAGTCGGGCGAGTGCGACTTGTTCGATAAGCTTGCCTAGGCATGAGGTTAGTGAGACGGGACGGAGATTTGCAAGTGTGAGGGGTCTGTGAGGCTTGGATATGAATAAGATTTTGGCATGACGCCAGGATTGGGGGAGAGTGCCCTCCTGCCAGCATTTGTTGAAGTACCCTGTGAGCTGGGTGATCGATTGATCACCCGAATTGTGGAGCATGCTATTGGAGATACGGTCCACTCCTGGGGCGGAGTTAGAGCAGAGACTCAGGAGGGCCACTCTGACTTCTGCTGCTGTGATCTCCACGTCGAGGTTGGCATTCAGGGTGATTGTATAGGGGGCAGGGGGTTTGAGGTACCGGGAGCTGAATGTGTTTTCTCAAGTATATCGATGAGTGCATCGGCAGAAAGGTCGGTCTTGTGTATAAGGCATGTGATGTGGTGTTGTGTGGCTGCTTCGGATTGCGTGGGGTCAATTAAGTAACGGAGGAGTTGCCAGCTACATTTGGAGGACAGATTGCTAGCCAAGCTATCGCAAATCTGTCCCCAGAGCCGCTTTTTAAGGGTCCGATTGAGCTTTTGCCCTTTCCAGCGCTCTAGGCCAGGGCTCGCGTGTGTGTGGATACATCATTTATAAGCAATGCCACCCACTGGTCGATGTCTAATGGGAGCAGCAGGGAGGGCCGCCCGTGCAGAGCGGACCGCATCCGAGTTTTTGTGTTAGGTGACTGGTCTTTCTTTGTTTGTACGGCACTGCAATGGAGAGGATGCAATGATCACTCCCTAATGTATGCCGTGTTGTGTTCCACATAATAGCAATAAGGTTGTGGCTCAATGTAAAAAATCTGGGCTGGTGTGTGCGCTGACACTATTGCCAATCCTCATGGGGGTGTTGCTGTGTATTGTGAGGCGGCACTCTTGTACAAAGGACCAGAGTCGCCAGTCTTATCCCGCAGTGGTGCAGTAGCCCCAGTCAGTATCCTTGGTACAAGAGCACCGCCTCACAATACACAGCAACACCCCCATGAGGATTGGCAATAGTGTCAGCGCACACACCAGCCCAGATTTTACATTGAGCCACAACCTTATAGGTATTACGTGGAACACAACACGGCATACATTAGGGAGTGATCATTACATCCTCTCCATTGCAGTGCCGTACAAAGAACAACCCGGCACTTACACACAAACTCGGATGCGGTCCGCATTGCTTATGAATGATGTCTCCACACACACGCGAACCCTGGCCACATCAGACACGCCCACCCTCGACACTCGCCTGGCCCACCTGTGGGAGGCTCACCATAGCATCCTAGAACGCTGGAAAGGGCAAAAGCTGAATCGGACCCTTAAAAAGCGGCTGGCTGCACTGCAAACACAAATTACTGAGCACACTGAGGAGCTGTTGAAGTCCCCTCCGATAATCAATGGATGCTTGCCAGGAAGACTATGGAGATCTCGCAGTAGCATTTCCAATGAAGCCATCACGTGAGATGGTGGGTGGTATATATTGGCAATAAAAATGGATGGTATGGAGTGTGTATTTTGCATGATTTGTGTGATCGCGCAGGGTGTCTCAGAGGTGATGTGATGGGTTTGTTGTGCAACGGAGCGAAGTATGAGTGTGGACGCCCCCGGTGTATTCGTTGTGTCCAAGTGAGCAGATGTGTAGCTGGAAAATGTGGTGGGGCTCTGCGTGTCCTGAAGGAGAAGGATGTGGGGCGTGGGAAGTGTGGGAAGGAGGAGTTGGAGAGGTGCGCACTTGCCCAGGAAGCAGCGGCAGTTTCATTGCAGAATTGATAAGGAATTAGGAGGTCGCCCCGCCATGCTAGAGCTTTGGTGGCGTGAGGGTAGGTGGGTTGGATGGAGAGTTCTGTGCGGTTGGTGGGTGGGACTGATGTGGCGGATTTGGGAGGTGTAGCGAGGGAAGGGCCTGCTCTATTGTTTGGAGGCGGGTGTTGTACTATGCAAGGCTCATCTCTAGGGTGTGCACCGTGCACGTAAATGCCGCTTCAATTTGTTGCACGAACCGTTGGGAGAGGTGGTCGATGAGGTGACTGAATTTTATCTTTAGACGCGCATCCATTTCGGCGAGTTTAGCGTCCATGTGGGCCTCTAGGGATTTAAGGTCAGTTTGGGAGACGGGTGGGTGCTCTGTTGTCCGTTTTTTCTTGGGTGGGGGTGAGGTGGGGGTTTGACAGTTGGACTCTTCCATGATTTCAGTGGGTGTTTGAGGTAGTGGAGTGTGTTGGGCGGAAGCGGTCAAGGGATGGAGGTGGGCGTCTTGATAAGAGTGGTAAGACGACTCACTTCCTCTCGCAGGGCCTGGAGCTCCCGGTCACAGGGATCCATCCAACTGTGTTGGGCAGGGGGGTCAGGGGCTTGCTGGTATTGTTGATTCTGCTGCCTGCTACTCTGCCCGCCCAGGAAAGTTGTCGACACTGTTCGTCCTGGCGGCGACAAGATGATGAGCGAGACTTGCCGGAGCAACGAACGCTGGTGCAGTCCATGTCTCGGCACGGTGTGCGGTATGTGTGCTGTTGTGGTGAGGCAGGCGGTGAGCGGCGTCCCCTGCCTTTGCATCCCCTAGTACCCATCATGTGGGCGCCTTCACATAGTATACAAGTTGGGGTGCATGTTGAGGTGTCCTCTCGTGGGTAGGGGACACCACATCTCGGACAGCTGTGCGTGCGCTGAAGGGTACACACATCTGTGCAGTGTCGTGGTTTACGACAGCTTGTGCAAGCATCCAGACGTCCTCTATATGGGGTGCAGCTGTGGAGTCCACCTCCGTAGCAGATGGTTCGGGGCACCGGACCCCCACGGAAGGTGATAAGGATCGAACTGGTCTGTCCCATGCGGCGTGCATCAATGATGGGGGCCCTAGGGATGCCCATGATGAGGTCTTCCAGAACCTGTGCCGGGGTTTCTTCCCAGTAGGCCTTAGAGATGACATTACTCCTCTTACGAGAGGGGGGGATGTAGGCGCTAACGACGTAGGCTTGGGTTCGAATGGGGAGTAGTTTGATGGCGACCAGGTGGAGTCAGTCGGCTTGGTGCGGGGTGCTCATGGTACAGGTATTGTTTAGGAGGTGGATACACAAGTTGGTGGCTTCTGGGGCTTGAAGGCCCTTGGCCGCAGCTATCAGGGCAAGACGAAGCTGGCGTGGTTGAAGGTCAGTTAATGAAAGGCCTCCGTTTGAGCAAAACACAATCTTGTAATCATACGCAGGTAACAGTGGCTGGTGCTGCAACCTTTGCGGCGCATTGAGCAAAACACAATCTTGTAATCATACGCAGGTAACAGTGGCTGGTGCTGCAACCTTTGCGCCACCAGATGCGCCGCTGGGACGCTTGGTGTACGGAATCTGCAGGTCGCGAGCCGGTGCTGGCGTTCACCTGATCCTGGATTTTCAGTGCTTCTTTCTGACGGGCGGGTACGCTCAGGATATGAATCCAATCCCTGGGATCATATTCCTTTGGGTTAATGTTCTCGCCGATCACCTGGACCTCCACGCTCTCGGTGTAGGTGAGGTCAAATGTGGCTGAGGCTTAGCACATGGTGGCGCGTGATTATCAGTGTGCACAGAGCAGAAGCCTCTGCTATGAAGGTGAAGATTGGGTTGCCAGCAGCAGCACTGTAACGCTGTATGTTCTACAGCAATTCCATCTCATCACTGCATCTTTACTTATCACTCAATAGGCAGTTATGAGATGGTCCTGCAATTCTGCTAAGGCACTGCAAAGCCCTTCATGCTTACATCTATGCTTGACGATGAGAGATTGCAATTTTGTGAGAAAGTTTTGGTCATAAGAGCAAAACCGCCCAACTTTCAGTATGCTTTGGCCTCGTTCTTTATGTTATATTCGTGTAATTTCTTTTTCTTCCTATTTGGTGCCCGCAACAGCAATCCTCATGTGACAATTGCAGCTGAGCTACAATCGGGTAAATACAGCATTTTCACAGTCTCGATACTCTAGAAATAGCGAACATATTTCAGTGCTCATGAACCAACTGTCTTGTCTTACGTAGTAAGTTCTAACTCTTTCGCTACCGCGCCATAGGCCATCGTTCGCATATGATCGATTCAAATCGCCCGCTCAAAAAAGCTAATTTTGGAGCGTTGTGGACATTCTACGCCATCTAGTTAGCGAGCTCAACAACTGCTCTTTCGATTGCAGCCTTGCTTTCAGTGTTTTGACATGAGGGGGCACCGTGAAAAATAAAACTTTGAAAGGCCACAGCAGCGTCAGCCGGAGAAAATGGCGTCCGCGTCGCCGCGCGCTCCTCAAAAGCGAAAGCTGACACCGAGCACGTCGGCCGGTTTCGGTTTCGTTTTTTGCGGCAAAAGCAGCGGTTAATAGTCGGGCAACAATGTACAAACGTCGGATTTCGGTTTCGACAGCAAGACTTCGCCTCGGGAGCCTGGAACGTCAGCGCGTACTTGCATGTAAGTTCTGTTTTCATTCGCTGTGTGTTTTCTGCGGTGCATACGGTTTGTAATTGATGACAGTGGTTTATTTTTGTGCTTCAAGGTCTTGGAAACGTATGGCGACGACAGTTTGCCAAATGCTCAAGGTCACGTCGCGTTTTTCAACCAAGACGACAGCTAGGTGTCCATATCGGCACATCGCTGCGGAGCGGCGCTCAGAGATTCGCTCGACTTCTCGACTTTTTTTTTATGCTCTTCACGGCGGAAATGATGAAGACTGTGTGAGGAAACACCAATAAGTATGCGTGGATGAAGAGTTTCAGCAAATTTGGCGTGACGGCTCATGGGAAGACGTGAATCTGTTCGATATTCTGATGTTCATTGGAATCATCATATATACATTGGAATTGTTGACCTGCCACGACTGTATCTCTACTGAAATACCAGAATAATGTATTCTGGCCCTCTGCCATCAAAAATAATTTCTCAAAATTGGTTTTTTTTCGCTTTTTTGTTTGTTTTTTTTTTGCACGTAACGGACCCGGATGATTCAGTGGCGGCAGCTTCTATTGGCAAGACTTGGAAAGTGTCCTGGCTTTTGAACCACATCAATCAAACTTATTTTATCGATCCTGATGTTTTAGAGCTTGCCTAAAATGCCAAATTTTATCAGCTGGCTTTCAGGGAGCAGCTCATTCAAGAAATCTTCGGGTATGATGAGGGAAAAGAAGTCCACGCCCCCAATCCTCCCATAGAATCCATTCAACACCAACCAAAAAGAATGAAAAAAAGAAGAAACTGCAAGCACGGCTATCAGAGAACAAGGAAGGAACAAAGATAAAACCTTATGTGAAGCACTTGTCAGTCTACCTCTGCTTCACATCTTCACCTCTGATTGCTCTTCACAGTGGCACCACAGTCATGACCCCTGACTTGACAAGCCATGGAAAGTGCAGTAAATTTTTCTCATAGCTGAAACTGTGAATAATGACAGCTATAAACATGTGCAACAGTTTGTATATTCCAGTTTTCCTCTAATCAAGTTCGGGCATAGTGCAGCCGGTAATTTTTGTTTTTGCTATATACTTTTTTTGTGTTTTTAGCAAATTTCACAAATAAATGTTCATTTACTTTTGCACACACAACTCTTCTGTTTGTTTTATTCAGAAGTGTAACTAATAAGCTACAATTTCATGCATTGCAATATGTGCTGGGTGTATTAGTTCTTGTGAAAAAAATTTTTCTTTCAGTACACTCCAAATTGTGCATTTTTCCGCGGTAGCGAAAGAGCTAAATGGTACTAGGGTACCTGTTTGGGCAGTGTGAATATCTGTGTAGTTTCTGTGTAGCAAGCATAGTATGCAGCAGTTCAGATGTCACTGCTCTTTTTTTGGAGATACAGCAAACAAACTGGTAATTGTTCTGTGAACCTGCATCCCGTAAGCTTTTGCAACCAACAGCAAATATTTTCAACACATTTGCTTTTATAGTTAAAAAATGGAAGCAAATAAGATTAAGGAGTCGTATGCGTAAAATGTGTAATTACACATGCTTAAAAAGTATTTTTTGACCTCTCCACAAAGGCACACAAACGAAATGATGCCGTTGGGTGCCCCAGGACATACGCTGCACTGTACGCGATGCGATGGTGCGGTTGTGTGGGCTGGCTTCAATCCCAACATTAGTCGTACATTTTTTCTTGAACTCTGTGGCATAAAATACGCAGTTTCTAGATTCAAACGAACAAAAATTGAACCAATCAAAGCGGCCACCACGAAACAACCCCAGCAGCACATGCGGGCCACAACTCTGCCCTTCCGTCATCCTCCACAAGCCGGGCCGCTTCCAGGTGCGCGCATATGGTAATCAAAAACTAGAGTATCATTGCCAGTCAGGTTGACAGCCAGCTGTCGACTGCATCATGGCACGACGCCGTGACGCGCCGCATGGTACTGTACTTAGTCTTCCAACCTGCGGCTGTGCGGTGGCAGCTCTCGATGACCATCAGCACATTAATTTTATGCAATGCACAGCATTACCGCTAGAGCTTTTGCCACGTGCTGACAGTCAATTCCATGAGGAAGGAAGTTAAGGGGGGAAGCTGGTCTTGAAAAAAAATCTTTGTTAATGAAGTCGCAATAATTAAATCTTCTAGAAACATGTATTTTTACGGGTTGATTCTAAACATGTAATTTAATTTTAAGTAAAACAAGTCCTTGTGCACTTATACAATGTGTTATGCAACTTTTTGCCGAGAGCTTTGAATAAATTTTGCTGCAAGAAACTTGCTAGGACACATGCCACTGGCTTGTCTTCACATCAAACTATGCAATAAAGGCAAAATTATTATCTTGCCTATCATAGAAGTTGAGTTACAGGGTCTTGAATTTGACACTTCAAAAACTGGAAGAAACTGATGATTTAAAAATCCTACAACTCACCTTCTATAACAGACAGGTTGATAATTTTACCCTTATTGCATAGCTTGATGTCAAGAGAAACCAATGGCATGCACTCTAACAAGTTCTCTGCAGTATAATTTCTTTCAAATTCTCGGCAAAAGTCACCCAACAGATTGCATAAGTGCACAAGGACTTGTTATACATAAAATTCAATTCCGTATTTGGAATCAGCACGCGAAAGTGCATGTTCCCTGAAGATTTCATAGCTGTGACTTCATTAGTAAACATTTATTTCTAAGACCCTCTTCCCCCTTTAAGTCATGTGACAATTGTGCAAGGCACTCCTATTTGGAAATGTCGCAGTGTTTCACCATGAGTTCAGATGCACAGAAATTCATAATTTCTTAATGTTTAGGAGGTTCGAATAGCTCAAATAGTGAAAAAACAGTGCAAATTAAGTAGTAAATACTAACGGCAAGCAATTCAAAATTTCTAAAATATTCGCACAGCCCTACTAATAATTGTGCCCCATTTCTCAATCCTCTGGACACCTGCTATTTGAAAGTAATATAGCAACATTCAAGCCTGGCATGATCGTACAGCACTAGTTTCAACCTTAGAAGCACGAAGACATGAATGGAAGACAGCGAAAAGCAGAAGAACGTGCTAGATGCAGTGCGTGCATGGCGCAAACACATTTTTGTCTATACGCACCTGGTTGGCGTCCCTCATGTCCTGGAGTTCCTTCATCGTGGTACTAAGGCTCTGCTTCAAGGTTCCCACCTCTGCTTCAAGCTCTAGGATCCTGCAATCCACACAATTGCAATGCACCCACCATGTAAAAGGTGGCAGGAACCCACACCTAAACACACAATGTGGGGGCAAATGACCTCAACAGCAATCCCCACGCTCAACTTTCAATGGTCACACCGGTGATCAATGTGAATGCATACTTTGGTCCAATGCCCACATGGAAGCCGCTCTAAAGCTTCCTGCTCCACTGGCCCATCTTACAGGTACTTCACTTTCCACCCTTTTCCGCCCTCTGCATCTGGGTGATCTCTAAGCCTTTCCTAAAACCACTGCTGTGTCATCATGGGTGACATCCAGAGCCAGTAGTACAGTTCCGGCACATGCTCACATGCATGTTGAATCTCGCCATTCTCTAAAAGATATTTTCAGTTGATGTTTAAAACACCCAGACAGGAGGAATGACCTTTCTGATCAGCTCAAACCATCAAAGCTTAGTTAAGAGGTTGATAACAGGCAAAATAAGCCTGCAACACCAGTGGCAATCTGTTCGCAAATTCTGTTCCCACACCTGCTTGCTTATTCATCACTGTAGCTGGTCCCAATGTTTCACAGATGTCAGCAATTCTATATTTCCCACTTTTAAATGCCTATATAATTTAAACCACATACATTTTTAAAAAAAGAGCAGGCGTTTCAAAACATTTCTGCAAAACTGGCCACTAGTGCTCAGGTGCCAGAATACTATCAGTGAAAATCGCACTTACTTCAAAACAAATATGCAGAGCAGTGTAAAAATAGAGTATCAAAAGAATTTACAACACGCTGCACTGAATTGCGGTTATACACCTACTCAAACACACATGAAAAGAAACACTCAAACAGCCCCCTTTTCGCCCGCCCTGTGCTAAACCTCTGTCATGGACCAACTAGCCTACATCTCCCTATTAACCCAATCGCTACTGCTGTTCCGTCCATGACGGCACAGCACGACCTGGGTTGTTGGAACGAATTGGCAATAACTCGCTCTGAAAACGCCGCATGCGAGAAGCTTTTATTTTATTCAGCTCTTAAGACAATCGGATATCTAGAGCAAATAAAATTTTTGAAGCAGTCAGGCGTGTGAAGTGTGAAGTGGCACTTTTCGCACTCCTGACACCTTGCACTGTTTTTTCCTGGGCTTTGAACACTAAACATTTCCTCAATACTTTCTGCTATGCTGTCATTTGGAGGTATTTGGTGATCAAAATGGCGCCATTGACAAGCCCCTAGATGTATTTGGGATGGCGTAATAGTTCACTTTCAGTTCATTTGTATCGAGGCAATATGGCCAGGTGAACGATCTTTTCAACGAGATAAACTTTAATCTCAGTGTAGCACAATCTTTTTCCGCTGGTTTTTGGTACAGTGTGTGGCTGATGTAAACAGCCAAACGCATCACACTGACGAATATTTCCTTCCTAGCTTTCGGATTTCCAAACCGGAGCTCCAGATGTGTCTGCAGTGCCAACTGCAGAGACTGAGGCCTAATTCTCACTTGCAGTATACCGTTGTACGATGTCACAACACATGTAAGCAAACATGTATAGCCATGAATGATGAAACATAACATACTATGACCTATGAAAGTCGTGACTCATAGTCATGACTCAGTCATTCTGCAATGCATCATGACTCAGCACTTTACAAGTAATGTAACGCAAGGAGTATAGAGTTTGTAGTATAAAGTACGTGTAGTCATGACACATAGTCATGATTCAATCATTCTGCAATGTAGTATGACTCAGCACTTTACAAGTAATGTAATGTAAGATGTATAGGCACCCTACGCCCGCTGGGTCCCTGAGAGCCACCTGTGGCCAGTACTGCAACGTGAAGAGAAAACTAGCCATAGGTAAAAATCAGATGTATGCGTTAAGAGACAAATAAGGCAATGTCATTAGCAATATGAATAAGATAGTTAAAGTAGCCGAAGAGTTCTACACAACTCTACACAGTAGCCAATACAATCAGAACATTAATAAGAGAGGCAGTAATGCACAGCAATGGGACATCCCGCCAGTAATGAAAGAGGAAGTAAAGAAAGCCTTAGGAGCAATAAAATTCCAATAAGGAAAGGTGTCAGGCAGAGAGACACGATCTCGCCAGTGCTATTCACTGCTTGTTTACAGGAGGTATTCCGGGGCCTGAGATGGCAACAGTTGCGGATAAGAGTTAATGAAGAATGCCTAAGTAATTCGCAATTTGCTGATGAAATTGCCTCGCTAAGTCACTCAAGACATGAACTGCAAAACATGATCAAAGAGTTAGAGAGGCATAGCAGAACGGTGGGGCCAAAAATTAACATGCACAAGACCAAAGTAATGTTCAACAGCCTAGCAAACGAACAGCAGTTCGCCATTGGTAGCGAGGTGCTGCAGGTAGTAAGAGAATGAGTCTACTTAGGGCAGGTAGTGACCACTGATCTGGATCATGAGAGGGAAATAACTAGAAGAATAAGAATGGGGTGGAGCGCATATGGCAGGTTCTCTCAGATCATGAATGGCCGTTTGCCAATATCTCTCAAGATAAAAGTATACAACAGCTGTACCCTACCTGTACTCACCTATGGGGCAGAAACGTGGAGGCTAACAGAAAGGGTTCAGCTTAGGTTAAGGACAACGCAGCGAGCTATGGAAAGAGAAATGATAGGTGTAACATTAAGACATCGGAAGAGAGTTGCGTGGGTGAGGGAACAAACGCAGGTTAATGACATCCTAGTCGAAATCAAGAGGAAGAAGTGGGCTTGGGCAGGGCATGTAATGCGAAGGCAACATAACCGCTGGTCCCTAAGGGTAACGGAGTGGATTCCAAGAGAAAACAAGTGCAGCAGGGGGCGGCAGAAAGTTAGGTGGGAGTATGAGATTGAGAAGTCCGCGGGCATATGGTGACCGCAACTGGCAAAGGACAGAGTGAATTGGAGAGACATGGGAGAGGTCTTTACCCTGATGTGGACGTAGTCACACTGATGATGATGATGAGTAATATCAATTGCGTTTTTGAATTTCAAGTGTGAATTGCACCTTCAAAACAGACATTATTTCTACGGTCCTTAGCGTATTTACTTGATAAGAACATGGCACTTGAATATTGATATTTTAATCTGTTATGACACTTGTTACAAATTTTTCACATCCCTACAAAATATCACCTGCTAGTATTTTGCACTGGAAAACTAGCCAATCCTCCTTCTTAAGGCCTGAATGTACTATTTAGGGAGAAAATATTTCACTTCAATGGAAACTAAAAGTGCCGCGCAAATACAGTCAATTTTTGTTCTCAGTAGAAATGAATTCTACGGCTCTTTCTGGGAACGCTGATGTTTTACTAGCAGCAAAATATACGTGTGTTGCCAAAAAATTGGAAATAAAAGTGTTCCTGCTTCCTGCCACTCAATTCAAACTGATACCATCAAGGCCGAAAAGGACTCCATGATTGGAAGTCAATGACACCGTGTCCTAGTCCCAGGGATACCCATGCAGAAAACTGTCCCGATGCATTTGCAGTTTGCTCATGAAAACAGTAGGTGGCAGTGACACCTGTATCTCACTGTATTTTTATTTTACTGTTTCTCACGTAAAAATGCTTCATTTTCAGTAAAATCATCACGGTAACCTATCGACACGTGCCACCTTCGATTCCTCTGTGTCCCTTTAAATGTGCTACAGGCAGAAAACACCACTAAACATATTCAAATCGTAAATTGTGGCGCTTAACATCCCGAAGCATTGAATGGGCTATGAAGGACGCTGTAGTGGAGGGCTCCAGATTATTTTAGACCGCCTGGCGTTTCTTAACGTACATTGACATCGCACAGCAGACGGCCACTTTATGCATTTCACCTCCATCAAAGCGCGGCCACCACAGCTGGGACTGAACCTGCGTCTTCCGGCTCAGTAGCCGTCAAGCCACTACAGGGGGTACCAGAGGCTTTCAGTACTTGAATCAAAGTACAGTAGCCGACCGATATTTCAGACTCCAATAATTCGGACTAGCGCGGTATTTTGGACTTCGCTGAAGAACCGTTGTGCACTTCATAGAAACGTGTACATTTTCACAACCGATATTTTGGACTTTGCGGAGTCTAAAAGTTAATTTTTCGGAATGAAATAGACGCCAACAATATTGCAGTGATAGTTTTTCAACCGAAAGTTTGTTATTTCGGCCTAATACAGACGCGAGCAGGCATCGCTGTCACTACCAACTCATTTGCCGCCACCGTGAAAGGTGCCATCTTGGATTTAAACGGAATCGGCTTGGCGGGCGCAATCGGACTGGCTTGGATAGGCTTGGCTATTCGTTCTCCATCGTTGCCTATCGAGATAATGAGATGCTCTCCATTGCCATCGAGATGGCCTACAAGGGGCGTGCGATCGCATTGAAAACGGTACAGCGGGACAGCTGCAGCATCCGCAGTGGCTTGGACGACGCAACCCATGGTGCCGGGCAGCAAGTGTGGTAGACTGGGGTTAGTGGGGGGGGGGACTACATTCGGAGGCGCTCACTTCCGCTCGCATTTTCCCGTGGGATATCCATGGGTTACCTCTTAGTCTTCGTGAACGTCATTGCCCCATGCAAACTGACTGTTCTTGCTTTGCGCAATGAATGCATTCATTCACGGCATGACCGTGGCCGCGTCGCACTAACCGGTATCATAATGAGATAGGGTGCGGACATGAAGAAAGCACGGCTATGACTCAAATAGTCTAATATTATCGCTAGTAGGCGGAACATGGGGAGCGGTGATTTTCACCATTTTGAAAGCCGGTTTATCGCAGAAAAGTTTGTTTTTAAGTTCTCAGATTTTTCGGACTATTCGATTATTTGGACCATTTTTCGGGTCCTGCCGAGTCTGAAAAATCGGTCAGCAACTGTATACATTCACATCTGGTGACCATTGGTTCACATGACTGCATGCCATCATTTCTCATTTTTCTTGCAGGCAAGAGGACACGAGCACAGCTGGACTGCAAAGCTGGAGCAAGGAGGGTGTGCTTGCCTTGCCTCCTTCTGGTGGAGCTGCCGTTCCTTCTCCTCTAAGCTGTTCTTGACGTCGATCAGCTGCTGCGAGTGCTGCAAGACAAAAAGAGAGCATGTGCCTCCACAACTGATGCGATTCCAAGACCCAGTGACAACATCAAAAGGTTAGCTACTGCTCATTGCCGAGCACTCCATTTGCCTTTATTCTGCATACACCAAACGCTTACTCTTCACATTAACAAATGGGCTCAATACACGCCCAAAGATACTCAGCCAATCCTACTGTGGCTATACCACCAGTATAGCATTCAGATTTTTTTGCGCATGTTACTTTCATCAAATTTTGCTGACAATCTCTTATGCCACAACCAGTGACCTCACCTGCACTTAACATATGTGCCCCAGTACTAACTAGCACACAACTCGAACTGCGGTTCTGAGCCATCCTTTAGCTCCCTCGAAAGCCAAAACCAGGCCAGGCCATTAATTAAAAGAACAATCCATCTCCTTGCAACCTCTTGACATGCACATTCTGAAGCCATGCTATCCATTGAAACACCTTTAAAAGCAAAGCCTACACATAAAAGGGACAGAAAAATTATTTACTGCAGCACTTTCAATAGTTGAAATGAGAAATACCTGGGACAAACCAATGCAAGAAACAATAGCCCTGCTGTTTCAGGACACACAAAAGAGTCGTAGAGCGACAACTTAGTGACAGCAATTTTTCGGTCTGACAGTGACACCAGACGTGACAAAATTTTGTCCGACTACTGACCACGGAACCTAGAGTAACTGCAAAAGTAAAGAAAGAAAACAACTAGTACATCAGAAAAAGATTAAATTTGCTGAGAATAAAAAAAAAATCTGCAGCCAGTCATGGAGCGAGTTTTGAATGGATTTACAAGCGGAAACCACAAAAAAAAAAACAGGCAAGTACAACATAAATAAACATGAGCTTGAAACCGGGCTTGCAAAACCATAGGCAATTAATTTTCAATGTGTGCACACAGACTGTTGCAACAAAAATGAAGAGTCCTCAGCACAATAAATGTTTGAATGTCGTTTAGAAAGCACAAGCTCCACAGAGAAAAAAAAAAGTGAAATGTATAGACCAGGATCCAAAGCCGTTACCAAGTGCGGCCATTTTCTGTAGACTGGCGCGGTGCGGGCATTTCTTTGGGGATGCTACCGCCGCCACGCCTGCCTAGCAGCCACCATTTACTGCCTTTCAGGCGCTGGAAATTGCTAAGCACATCTACATAGCATGGTTACGTTGTAGCAAGTTTCTGAATTATCACAGAGGTAAAATCATTAGAGGGAAAACTTTTTTGTACGGTTGCAAGCATTAGGTGTATAGCTCGCACGCAATTCCAATTCCAGCATGCTCCTGACCATACCTGCCAGCCATAAAGAACCCAAACAAATAGGGCTCTGTTGTAACCTGCGTGGTGGTGCCCCAGTCACATCACGAAATCATCGTTGTCAGCTCAGCTAAGCCGCAGAGCTAACAGAAAACAAGTTTGCACGATGATCCTCCGTGCGCGTGTAGGATGCATGTGGACTGGGGACAGACGGGTGCGCTACGGACTAGCTACAAACGACGTCTGTGGCGATTGTGGTGCAGCTGAAACAATGGAGCACTTGCTCCTCTGCTGCACCGCGTTCACCCAACCGCATCGCGACATGCCTGCGGTCTACAGGGCGCAGGGCAGAGCGCGCCCACAAGCGAACTCTGATGAGATCTGCGTATACTTCAAACAGACAGGCTTCACGTCCCGTCTGTTCCATGCCAGGTGGTCACCCACAGTGACAAAACGTTCTGCGTGTGTTACCTTTGGACGCTTTATAGCTGGCCACACCCACATCAGCTTATTTGAACAGTGAGCTGCGAGGGTGTGTTTTTGTCTTGTTTCTTCTCTCTGGGGACAGGACACGGCACGCGTGCGGCATATAAATATTTACCTTGAGCGGCCGGCGTGCAACAACCAAGTGAGTGTGTGCGAGCGTCGATGCTCCCACACGAACAGCGGCCCCGCGCGATGCTCTGACTGGCACAACAACCCATCTGTGCCGGTGTGAAAGTCATCGCGTGGGCTGCGATCGGCCGCTCCCCCTCCACCACGCAATTTGCATGCCCGCGCACCACGTACTCTTGACAACCTTGCACAGCGTAGCACCCCATATGTATTTCTGTTTCAATATCCTGTAGTTGTACATAGTGTACACTGCTGCCCTACCCCTATCCTTTCTTCTATCGCTCACCCCCTTTCTTTCCCTCTCCCTGTCCTTTTATTCCCGCTAGCCGCAGCTCACGTGCTTCATGTTTCGATGGCAGATGCCATGGCTAGCAACGTCTGTTCCGTCCATTTTTATTTTTATTTTTCTTAGCAATAAATAGCCACCAACAACGACAATGCTTTATTTAAGCACCGCTTCTCTAGGATCTTGTCAGTTTATGCTTAGCTAATCTTGCGCTGCTTCTTAAACTATTGCGCCTGCATGTCACCGGTGGCACGCTGTCTTTAAATACTTAACATATATTATCGCACATGTCAAAGAAAAGTGAAACTAAAGGATGCTATCTGATGGATAAAAACACAGTTTTACTCACTTTATCAAATCTTGAATAAATATTAGCACGAAACTAGCTTACATAACCTATTCAGCCAGATGAGGAGTCTATTTTATTTGCAAGCTCTCGTCACGGGTGACTGTGTCGCATAACTTTTCAGGCACCGTAGACTGTAATGAAGTCAAGCATATGTTGCTGTGACTCGGGCAGATACCAACAGCACAAATATACTATGGTCACCTCTTCAGCAAGTTGACTGCCCTCGGACGTACGGTTTAAATAGCAATTTAAATTGGCTGCAGTCGTGCTTACATACCCATCCACGAAAAGTGCTTAATGCAGCAATAGCAAGCTCAGCATATAGATGTCGAAGACGAACCACTGGTGATCGAAAACACGCTTTTGCCTGAACAACTTTCAGTCCGCAGCTTGCCGATCCGCTTAAGTACATCTTACACATCACGACACCATGTAATCAAGACAATAATTCTGCATTCTGATGCATAAAATCAGCTTCGATACGCCGGTTTCCAGTTCGTAGCCTGCCTGGTCGGCTATCCTCGGATACCACGTCAATGAGTAACAATATGCGTTGTTGTCACTGTTGTTGCAAATGAAGGAAAGATGAAAAGGAAAGTGCAGGGGCCTGCCCACTGACTCAAGCTGAGCCACAGTCGCTGCCACGTGCAGACAGAGGAGAGTTGAAAGAAGTGAGAGGAAAGATTGAAAGAGCAGACGCGCGTTGCAACAACCGTGTAACTGCAGTACTGGTTGGTGCAGGAGAAGTATGACTACTGATGTACAGCGCACAACTGGATATGTTAGATGGTAAAGCCCATCAATGACAGAAACAAAGCATGCACCCACACAAACATGCATTCTACGAGTGTCGTGCACGCGACCCACAGTCAATCGGCCGCACACGCCAACAGATGGCGCCTGGTAGTCAATAGTAGGAGCATGCCGGCAGCCTGCATCCGAGATTAAATGAATATGGCCTACATTATATTGTTATGGGCAAATACTATTTGCATTTATTGACAAGCGGTAGGAGTCTAAATTGAATACTTCCTAGCAGGGAGCAGCAGGAGGCAGCAACGCGAACAGGGAGACCCGTCAACCAACCTCTTCTCTACTTCGTTCGTCCCTTTGACGTGGGAGGCCACTTCGTCTTCCACTTTCACTTGATCGCAACAATATACTTAGAGGCAATTTTTTTTTGCTAGCAAGGAGTGTGAGGTCGACGTATAGGCAGCATTATGACTTTCGTACTTTTTGGGACATGTTCGCAAAATATCCACGCAATTTGCCACCCCCTTTTTGAAGCCTTAAATTCAAGAAAAAAAAGTGCGCAAATTTTGGTGAGTAAATAAGGTAGCTTAGCAAGAAAGCAGTGCTGGGTCTTGGCACAACGGCAATAAACCACACGGCACAGGAAGCCACCGTCACGCACAAGTTTCTCACCTCAGACTTGCGTCGTAGCAGTTCGGTCATCTCCTCTTGTAACTGGTAGATTTTCGTCTCCAAAGCTGCTCGAGGTTTCCCCATGCTGCAAGGAGGAAGAAGTGGCAAGGCACACCGGCTAAGACACACTTGAACACCGGGAAAGTTGGGATGATTTCCTTTGCCTTGCTTACACAGCACTGCAACCCGAATTCATCTCAAAGGCTCTCTTTTTTTTACAGCACTAAATGTGACACACGGCAAAAAAGGTGCTGTCACTAAGTAACGTAATGAAACGCTACAAAAAAGCACGCAGTCTGGTTATGGTTTACCACTGTCGTGGGCAAGTGTATCCGAAATGCTTCAACCCTAAATCTATGAACTTGACAAGTTCACTGCATAGGAGGTCGCCGTGTATTCATGCTGTTGGGCACAAATATTGAGTGGCGCGATGAAGCTGCGGCACAGATCAGGTTTTTCAAAGAGCCTGTGAAGAACACACATGCCATGTTGCTATTGCAATCTATTGTCGCTCCCAATTAAGTTGGCTTTGCTAGGCTCACTGGATGGGTCAAGCCACGCTCGAGAAAATTTGAGGAGGGCCCACCAGTGGGCCACAACGCAGGCATCAGGGCTCCGAAAATCGTTGCTGCCGTGAATGCACTAATAAAGAAATGAGCAACTACATTGCATGTGCCTTTAATACGACCTTGTTTCCTTCTGTGTTCTCTCTTCTTGTGCAGTGCTTCGATCACCTTCATGACCACTACGTGAAAAAAGGAGGACAGTGAAACACGTAGTAGCACAGCAGACGAAACCTCAGTGAAGGTTTGTGCTCCCGATTTCCACTGGGAGGAAAAAAAAATCTGATTACTTAACCTCTTAAAGGTGCAGTGAAGAGGAACCTGAACTCATCTTTTTGCCACGGGAACTCAATCTACACGTTCCGAGCATTCTTAGAAACTTCGACTTATTGCTCCATGTGGCCGATTTCCCTAATTTAAATCAGATCCACGTCCAGCTCCCGCCATTTTTTTTTTAATTCTCCCCGTACCGTGGGCAGAGTCGACCAACGCGTGGAGTGCCTCTCAGTCAGCTCTGTGGAGGCTTTGCTTTCATTTTATTTTGTTTTTAGGTTTCCATGAATAAATAGTTTCATTCGCAGATAATATAGCCGCAAAATAAGCCCGCAGAAATAAAAATACGCGCGCACTATTTGCTACTACGGAATACTACGTATTACTCCGCCAATGGCAGAGTGGCAAGCCTCCACAGAGCTGGCTGAAAGGCACTCCACGCGTTGGTCGAACCGAATGCGGAGACTAAAAAAAAAAAAGGCGGGAGCCGGACATCAATCCGATTTAATTAGGGAAATCGGCCACACAGAGCAACAAATCAAAGTTTCTAAGAATGCTCGGAACGTGTAGATTGAGTTCCCGCGAGTTCAGTTTCCTCTTCACTGCTCCTTTAAAAAGTGCTCGGTCTGCTAGACTCAGGTTACATGACTTACCTGTAAAATTTCCAACTCCTTTAGTTACATAGCGCACACAGATGCCCCCCCCCCCCCCCCCAAGAAAGAGTGCGGTTGGAAAGAATGCACCGGGCACAGAAGAGATCACCGCTTCCTAATACAGTAAGCACATACTGTGACATACTTTAGCTTCGCAGAGTTCCTGGGTGGTTCAAACACTGACACAGAGCCTCAACTAGCTTCTTGAGCGACTGCAATGCCTGCTTTCATTCCGGTGCAAACTCCACTCACACTCTCAGAAACGCACACAAAAAAGAAAGAAAGAAAGTGCGGTACAAAGAAATCAGGCCCCTTGAGGAAAAAAAATAAAGACACAACTCATTGATATGCGCACTCACTATTCCAGCTTAGGGCTGCTTCAACTGAAGCAGTTTGAATGCATGAACAAGCCTTGGACACTGTGTTACCACCCCACCTTTTAATGAACTGTGCCTCTCGCCATACTCCTTCTGCCTGCCAGAAGCAACTTTGCATTCCACTCAACCCTACCAGAACGATCCTGTGCAGCAGATCAAGGCTGAATGAACTGCTTTTTCAAACCAATGCTGCTGCTACTCTCAGCAGCCAGGCACCCACGCCTGCCACACAGTACTGAAGACACCTTCAGGGCAGTGTCATTGTAAAATACCTGAGCAATCATGGAGTGAAACAAAAAAATCGTTTTGGACAGTTGTTTTGTGAACAATTTCTTTGCACGACCCTCGGATCGCACATATTCCCAGCCACCTGGTGGTTCCACGAGAAACAATGCTGCGATATGCAATACATTCGTTTATATTTAATTCTCGTAATGGTGGCTTTCAATGCAGGCAGATTCTCAAAGAGTGCTCTCCAATATCGTTGGCAAGAAAACCATGCATGCTACTTGTTTTTCCAGACCTTACCAATGGGATAAACATCACTGGTGTACCATGTTTGAAGTGTTATATGTGTGGTTTTGGCTATGAGTTGGTGCACGACGATGCAACCCTTGTACAATGCAGACAATTTCTACACCTACTACAATTTCTATGCCTACTATCTCTCAGCGCATGGATGTCGACGCGAGGCTGAGGTATTATGCAAATTTGTATGACTACCGTTTATGCCTGTAAGTGCTTTCCTCAGTGATACCAGCAGAATTACACATTACTACCTGAACCAAGCGTTTCCCTCAGTGACTCTCAAGCACAGTCACAGTCTATTAAAAACACCAGTTGTCATTTGTTGGCAGTAATGGGTGGCTTGAAAGACCACCAAGATCTGCTAGCATAAATATGCCTGTGCCTGGTCCATCCTTTTCCGAACATATGCCGCAGCATGACAGTGCACACAGTGCGCGGCACTGCACAGCAGCAGAGTGAACAGGCCCCACCTGGATTCAGAGTTCATCTGCAGCTGAAGGTTCTCCTGCTGCAGGCGCTCCTTCTGCACCGTCAGCTGCACATTGTCTGCACGCAGGGCGTCCACACGCTCAAACAGCTGCGTGCCTGAAACACATATAAAAGAAGCATCCCCCCACAAAAATTTCAAAATCTGTGTTTAAACTCTTTGAAACACATACTGGCAACCTACTGAAATAAGGCACAATTGCGGCAACAGTTGCACTTTTATTTACCTCCAATTCATTAAAAAAAATACCAATGAGCAACCAATGGCCTTTTCCTCAGCGGCAAGTTTCACAGCTGCCGCCCCAGATCGACGGTGCTACTTTTCCACTCTAGCCATACCCTCCTCCTCCTCCTCCTCCTTCCAGGGTAACTGGGTGGTTCCAGTGGTAGCCACCTTTGACCTGCATCTTACACTCTCGCCAACATTCCTCTTCCCATGGCGACCAACCCCCTCTGGTTACGCTTTCCTGTGCTCTCGCCACACCCTCCTCCTTCCACAGTAACCATCCTCTAGTTGGCGGTTCCATCGCTAATGCCACGTCCTTCTCCTTCCACGGTAACTGCCTTCAGGACAATTCTCAGAAAGCATAACCGGAGGGTGATAACCGTGACAATTGTAACCCACTTGCCAAACCCTTCTTCTTCCAGGGTAACTACCCTCCGGGTCATTCTTGTGGCAACCATTCACCGGTCACACCTTCTCATGCTCTTGCCATACTTTCCTCCTTCCACAGTAGCCACCCTTCGGTTGTATATTCCTCCACTATCAGCACACCCGTTTCCCTCCACAGTAATCACCCTCCGAGTGGTTACCATGGCAACACATCCACCAGTTATGGGGACTACTACTACTACTACTACTACTACTACTACTACTACTACTACTACTACTACTACTACTACTACTGTAAGAGGGGTTGTGGCTCAGCAGAACCTAGGTCACTTTGCAAAGTCCAGCAAAGGTTCAGGCCAAGCATTCAGGCTGCGAGCGAGCTTTCACACCTCCGGATTGTCGTCGTCTTTCACCCACACAGTTCACCACAGTGAGCGAGCATGGCTGCTACACTACAATTACCTCCCGACGAAAAAGGAGGCATCCTGCCGACTTAGGGAGCACGCATGGTAGGCAGATCGTAGTACGGCTTGAGGCAGTCGACGTGCACTGTTTCACGGTCATGAAGGCAAAAGCGGTTCAATAATGTAGTTCACTGGAGAGGTCTGACAGATAACAAAGTACAGGCCGTGGTACTTGGAAATGAGTTTCGTGGAGAGACTGCGACCAGCTGAGATATCCCAAAGACACACGAGCGAGTCTGGGGTATAGGACGGAAGAGGACTGGTAGCATGGAGAACGCAGCATCACAGTCTGGTGTCCAAGACGAAAGGTTGGGGTCCCCGGCAAGTAGGTCCATGAAAGGAGACACGATGGAAATTAAGAGCACAGCCCGATGAAGCTACGCAGCTCTTTCGGAACTCAGCGACTGCGCGCAGTTTTGCAGGAACGGGAAGGATGCCTTCTTTGGAGACAACATGGCCCAAGATGGTAAGCCGCCGGGCAGCATTGCAGGGCACGCACGTGGCAGACCAGGTGAGATGAAAAGTCTCGAGAAAAGGCGATGACATCATCCAGGTAACAGAGACATGTGTGCCACTTGAGTCCGCTGAGAACTGTGTCCCATCATGCGCTCGAATGTGGCTGGCGCATTGCACAAGCCGACCGGCATGACGTTAAATTTGTAGAGGCCATCGGGCGTAACAAAGGCCGTCTTTGGCCGGTCAGCGGCAGGCAAGAGCCCCTTCCAGCAACTGGAGAGCAGGTCCAGCAAGGAAAAGAATCCCACGCCTTGCAGACAGTCGAGGGAATCGTCAATATCGGGAAGTGGACACACATCCTTTCGCTCTGTTTGTTGAGTTTTGTGGCACATAGGCAGTTAAGGCCGCTATGCACCAAGCTCAAGGTAGAAGGAAATTGTCCTGAGCGGAGTTTTACGAGAATATGAAAATCATCGTCGGTGTAGAGAGCCTATGACATTGGTATGCGTTACCTACTAATGTTATAGGGGAAAGAAATTTTATAAATGGCTAATAATAAAAGCTTTAAATAAGGTCAGGTAGCCTCAGCGGCGATCCTTGGCTGGGCAAAGATGCTGAGCCTCCCAACCAACCAAACAAAAACTTAAAGGGACACTGAGGAGAGCTCTATTAATATTTTTTTTATAGCAAAATCCGATAGTTCGGCATTTCATGGCTTTGTTGCCACTTGGCCAGCAGCGAAAGATGCATTTATTTCTAAGAAATTTGGATTCGAAGTTGAAAACGTTTTTCCCGCCGCTCTGATTCAAACTTGGGATTCTCCTATGACGACACAGGACTAAGTGACGTGAAACATGACGGGCGCATGACGTAACGCAGACTCAGTGATTTCTGGCGGCCAGCAGTGCAGCCCAGCAGCAGCCGAAAAGAAAGCTACCGCCGGCCGCACGTTGAAGGCATCTATCGGCTATTGCGGCCATCGCTTCATTTACGTTTGCACCTGCGTTTTGCCAACGTTACAATGGATCCCGTTCTCGAAGTCGTCAACGAAGTTCTCGCAAATAGACACCTTTAGCATACCGTGTACCTTGTTACCGTTAGCGGAATACCGGGAGCCCGCATACCACTGTGAGCAGGCACTGATTGGTCCCGGCGCTGCAGGAGCGCGCGTAGCTGTCGGGTACGTGGCGCCATCTGGCGACGTCAAGAAGATTTGCGCATGCATTTGCCGCGCCTCAGTGATTCGTAGCTTCTCGTGTCCTAGTGTTGCTAGAACTATTGGTTCTAGCAACACTGTTTTGTCCTATGACGTCATGAAGCTTGTACTTGCGAGTTTGGCCTGTGGCGGCGATACCTGTATTTTGGTTCTTGCTCTTTTCTACGTTACAAGAGCTTTGTTGTCAGTATGAATGGCATTTTTGTAATCAGGAGCTGGTATTCTGTCGATGCAAGTCAACTTCAATTTCTCCTCAGTGTCCCTTTAAGTCCTCTTCTCAGGAATGAGAAGGTGGCTGAAGTGCATCTAAAAGTAAAGCGAGGCAGTGGGTAAAAAATTTAGAGTTTGTCAAGCAAACCTGCTTCTCTTAAAAAGCCAAACACCCAAGACACGTCAACAATTGCATCTTTTCCCAACAATAACATTGGGACCGTCATTTGGCATACCTCCATTCAAATCATTCTTATTTCTTATTTTTGTTCTTTACTGCAACTGTCGTGCCATTTTGATGTTTTCTTAGTTATGTTTGCCTGTTATGTTTCCTTTTTTTTTTCTCTCTGATGTGCTTGCCTTAACACGTTATGCTACTCATTGTTACCACGTTCCGCGAGCACATTGTCCTTTATTGATGTGCTTTATTTTGTGTCGTGTATTCTTTTTTTCTTTCTCTTATTTCTGCGTCGTTTCTTCTTCCCTACTAATTTGTTGATTCATTGTTTAACATGATTGTATGTTTCCCTTTTGTTTCCTTTGGTAATTAATGCACTGTATAGTATATTTATGCCCCCCTCACACAATGCCCAATGTGATGGTTAACAATGTGATGGTTCGGGCTAGTGGGTATGCGTTATGTTCCATAGCACAGCAAGAACTCGGGGAACAAACACAAGCGCTAACTTCCACTAACGCTTGATTTGGTGCACACAGAATTTATACATGAAGAAAAATGATACCTGTCAGATTAGACAAAATAAATTGTGAACAACATTAAAAAGCAAATGCAACACGTTTCACCGATTGGCGTACTGCCCTGAGTCTAAAAATGCCATATCTTTCTTTGTCAGCAACAATGACGGACTGTTGACACAGCTTTCAGGTCCAGCTTTTTCGATTGCAACGGCCTCGATAATTTCTCATTAACCTATCCGCATTTCTACCAATCACATTGCATTCTTCAAAACCAGGCTTGCATTTATGAGCACGACAGTGCCGTGCCAAATTGCTGGAACCGCCATCCCTAACTTCGCCATGGCGCTCGCTTAACCGCTCATTAAGGCAATCTATGAGCCTGTAAAGTATTTCAAATAAATAAATAGTGTATGCAATCAAATATTCTCAAACTCCTTTGAGACCAAATGTAAAATAATAAACCTGTGTTGAACAGCTAAAAGATAACAAGAGACTGCCCGGTTAAAGGTCAATTAAAAATTGTTCTTTGCACTTTGCTGTACATATCCAATGGCAATACTAAACTTTCAGAGCAGCTTACCGTGTATGACACACAAAAACAAGAAAACGTTACTTTCAATTATCTTTTAAAACCACTGTGCTACGGTAAAACAAAGTCATGGCACATTCAGTAACTGCAAAAAGCCAAACTGCAGAAATCAGCTTTGTTCCAAGTGACAACTAACAATGCTAATGAATTTGACATTCTCTTAAAAAATTGTGAAGGAATGAATAAAAAAAAGCCTACTGAATCAAGTGCCAATCTTTCAAAAAATGACTGACCTCATATATTTCAACAAGTACACAATTAAAAAAAACGCCCCTTCACAGTTTGGCAACTGCAGTTATCGGTTCCAATATCATCCGTTTAAGCGAGAGAAAACTTGGAACATTCTTTAGCACTAGACAAAAATTCAGTACAAATTCACTTTAGCTGCTTCAGTTTAAGTCAAGTTGTGCAGTTCTTAACTGAACCAGACTGCGCCATCATTCCACGGAAGTCCCAGAAATAAAAATGGCCAAACTTCCCACTCAGTGTTTGAAAAACAAAAAGAGAGCCGAAGAACTGTGACCCTAGGCCGGGCACACAACAGAATGAGTCGCACAGAAGGGGAAGTTCGCCTGCCGTGTGACAGCAGCCAAAAGGCACAGACCAGCTGCGGCGTCACACTGTGCTCGGCCGTAAGCGCCGGCCTGTAGGAACAATGGCAATCAGGGTCTGGGCCCAATGCAACTGTCACCTCCAACGCTTTGGAAAGATGCCCCACCTCGTTTTTCAAAACAGCTCTATGCAACACTATTCTGCTCTGCGAATCTGTTCATTGCACTGAGGATGTACACGGTTGCCGATGCACATTTCATGTTCCATTCTGAACTTCAAGAATGACAGAGCGAGATACCACGTGTGACTGCTACTGCAATAGACTGCATGCCTGCACAGCATGGCGAATCATCACACAGCACAAAGCAAGGATTTACCCCTGTTGTCTTATCTCTCCCCTGCCCTGCTGAGAGAGA